>NC_080387.1:29479789-29794615 GCF_028751815.1 Salvia miltiorrhiza
CTGTCCCACGAATTTTGACACATTTCCAAATAAGGTAGTATTAATTAGTCCAAAAATAAGGGGTCTTAGTTACATTATCTCTTCTACTTTATCATTTTATTACCTTCTCTATTCTACTTTGTACTTTATTACCTACATACTTAAAACACTAATCTACAACTTTTTAATTTCTCTGCCGAAATCAAACGTGTCAAGATTCGTGGGACGGATCATGGAGTATCAATGAGATAAAACATGGGCTTAACAGAATGAGTGCAAATAAAGCTGGCTGGGAACCTAATGGCCCAAGCCCAATTTTATGGCGCAGATAGCATTTTCACCGAGCCTATAAATAGGGAGAGCCCAGTGAAGTAGGGTTTTTAGCTCAGGGGTGAAGCCTCATTCTCCATCGCAGCAGCGTTCAGGTACGCTCCTCGCCGCGTCTCTCACATGCTTCATTCCTTCTCACGCGTTCTACATTTGGTTATTTTCGTTTCAGCATGATGATTTTGATCTAGATTTTTTTCATGTGAAGTTGATGCGTGTTGTGAGAATTGTATAGAACGTGTTTTTAATCATTTGAGGAGCGATGCAATCTCAGCGTTCTCAATTTGTTTTATGTTATTTTCCTGTTTTGTTGATCTCAATAGATTTGAAATGAATTCCAGTGCTTATTTTCCTGTAAAAACACACAAGATGTCTTGAATTCAGCAAAGAGTCGATAAATTGAACATATATGGTTGTAAAGGCTTTATCTTTATTAGAGCTGGATTAGTTAGCTGAACTTTCTTTCATTTATTCTGCTAGAATCTGAATAAATTGTTTGTTTTTTATTTATTTTGTTTCAGAGCAAGGGAGGCGAAAAATGTCGCATAGGAAGTTTGAGCATCCAAGGCACGGGTCACTCGGTTTCCTGCCCAGGAAGCGGGCTGCTCGCCACAAGGGAAAGGGTATATCTACTTGTTATGTCAATCTTTTATTCTCGAAGTTCACGTAAAATGTTTGATTATGTGCTTCTTCATTTCTCATGATATGAAAGAAGATGGATGAGTCGTGATTCAAATAACAATAAAAATTGGCTACCACGAAGAAGTCAATTTTTACCATTTGGTTCTTTATGCATTGAATCTCTCTATTGCCTTATTCTCAGGATATTCTCAGGATTGCAGTTGTCATAGCTCTATAACATGTTATTTATACATATATAGTTTTTTTCCTTATGCATTTTGTATTATATTTTCATTTGTATATCTTGCTTTATTTGCACATGTTGATGTGTTCTTTGTATTTTTTTTATATGGGCTGTCTGTGGTGAATATCTGATTTCCATTGAATTTTCATTGTAATTGCAGTGAAGGCTTTCCCCAAGGATGACCCAACCAAGCCCTGCAGTCTAACAGCCTTTTTGGGATACAAGGCTGGAATGACCCACATTGTTCGAGATGTGGAAAAGCCTGGATCAAGTATATATTTTGTGCATTCAGATTTCCATTTTCTACCTATTTTCTCTAAATTGACTGCTTGACACATACTATTTCAATGGCGATTGTCTAATAATTCATAGATACTCATGTACTGTACACTACACATATCTTTTCAGTCACTTTTCAGTTGCATTTTTTCCTTTTCACATTTCTACAAGTGTTAGAAAGCCCATAACTTGAGAACTTCTTTGTATAACCTCCTTGATCCTGGTTGGCAATTTAAATTTCGTTGTAGTAACCATAGTTTTTCTTGTGCATGTATCTGCGTTGTTTGGTGCATGAATTGAATAATTTGACATTGATAATGCAGAACTTCACAAGAAGGAGACTTGTGAGGCTGTTACCATCATTGAAACACCACCCATGGTAATTGTTGGAGTTGTTGGGTATGTTAAGACTCCACGTGGTCTTCGCTGCTTGAACACAGTTTGGGCCCAGCATCTCAGTGAGGAGATTAGGAGGAGGTTCTACAAGAACTGGTGCAAGTCCAAGAAGAGGGCCTTTTCCAAGTACTCAAAAAGATTGGAGACTGATGAGGGAAAGAAGGACATCCAGTCACAGCTGGAGAAACTGAAGAAATACTCGAGTGTTATCCGTGTGTTGGCTCACACCCAGGTCTGTGTCTTGAGCTCCCTCTACCCCAATAAAATTCAGTGTGGTATTTTGTTTGTTTGGTTGTTACAGGCGTGATGCTTCTATTTTGCAGATAAGGAAGATGAAGGGGCTGAAACAAAAGAAGGCACACTTGATGGAGATTCAAGTTAATGGTGGAACTATTGCTCAGAAGGTTGACTTTGCTTACGGCTTCTTTGAGAAGCAGGTCCCTGTGGATGCTGTATTCCAGAAGGATGAGATGATTGACATTATAGGTGTGACCAAGGGTAAGGGATATGAAGGTGTTGTTACTCGTTGGGGTGTAACACGTCTTCCCCGCAAAACCCATAGGGGTCTTCGTAAGGTGGCTTGTATTGGAGCTTGGCATCCTGCTAGAGTTTCCTTCACTGTTGCTAGGGCTGGTCAGAATGGGTACCATCATCGTACTGAATTGAACAAGAAGGTCTACAGGCTTGGTAAGGCAGGAACTGAAGAGCACACTGCCAGTACCGAATATGACAGGTAAATTTTTCAATGCACAATTTTCCATGCCTTTCAAGAAGTTGTTCTTGGCTTCTTTGTTTACCTTTTTTTCAGTTTTCATTTCCATTGACTTCAAGATTCTGCATTGGTTTTTCTGTAGAGATGACAATATTTTGAAAATTGATTCTAGATCGGTTAAAAATGTTTTTGGAATAAAGTACTTACTATGGTGAATAGATTAGATTAATTCCGGAACAAGCTAGTAGTTAGTTTTTCTTCATTGCTAACTCCTTTTTAAAAAAATGTAACGATGTAGGACTGAGAAAGATGTCACTCCAATGGGTGGATTCCCTCACTACGGTGTGGTGAAGGATGATTACCTGATGATCAAGGGTGGCTGTGTTGGACCCAAGAAAAGGGTCGTTACCCTTCGTCAATCTCTCCTGAAACAGACTTCTCGTGTGGCACTTGAAGAGATCAAGCTCAAGTTTGTTGACACATCGTCCAAGTTTGGACACGGACGATTCCAGACAACCTCAGAGAAGCAGAAGTATTACGGTCGGGTGAAGGCCTAAGAAGTATCTTAGAGGAATCCGAGATAGTAGTTATTTTTTTATCTTGAGACACTTTTGTTTGATTTGTCTTCAAATTTCTGCTCTGCGGCATTGTTTTTCATCTCAAATCATTGTAAGAGATATTTTTGCCTTGGATTTTTCATATTTACATGTCTAGCATAATGTTTTTCATATACTATTTTAATCAGATGTGTTGATGTATAAAAATGGGCCATAGAGCGTTTGCATATATAATACCAGCGTAAATGAGTAACCAATTCAGTTGGAGAATGAATTTATGGTCTCCAGCTGCATTTTTGCTAGGGCAACGGCGTGCTCTGTGGCTGTGTTGATGGCGTCGTGAGCTGTTGCCAATGCCTCTTTAAGATTCTGATTTATCAAAGTAAGAATTTACATATAAGCACGTGGGGTACAATCTATATGAATTAAAAGATGAAGAGTTTCAACGTTGTTGCAAGTAGGGCTGGTAAATCGGTCGGTTCGATTTTAACCGAACCGATTTACCGGTTAACCGGAACCGGTTAAGGGCAATTTCCCTAATCGGTAACCGAACCAGTTTTTGGACCGGTCGATCAAACCGATTAATCCATGATTTCTCAATTTGTTCAAATTTAACCGGTTAATTCGGTTAATCGGTTAACCTAATTAACCGGTTTTTATTTAAAAAAATTCAAATTTGTAGAATGTGTAATAGGATTTGAACTCTTGACCTTTGAAAGAAAGAACTTGTGATAATTTAGAACAAAAACAAATTTATAGATACTTATATTATTAATGTTATTATTTAAATTAAAATATTAAAATATAAATTAATTAATTTATTATAAAATAAACCGGTTAATCGACCGGTTAAACCGATTAACCGATTAGTGATGAACACACTAACCGATAACCGAACCGAACCGGTAAAAACCACTAATTAAAATTAGAACGGAGAACCATTTTAAGCCATTCGATCATCAAGATCTACGGTGGATGCATCATCTTGGTGGATGAATGCAGATCCTGGGTTCGAATCCTGAAGGCAGCAAAAAATTTATTTTTTTCGGATGCATTAAATTTAACAATGAATGCATTAATTTATATAGCAGATGCATTAATTTTAATGGTTCTTATGTTCTCACGATAATTATGGTTCTCACTATAACCGCACCCTATATATATATATATATATATATTAGTTTAACTACTAGAGAATAAAAAGTAGTATAAAATTAAAGGAATTCAACAACTAATAAAGGTCCCTTGCAACAATTAATTACTATTGCATAATCAACAACTATGATATGATCAAAAGTATGATGGATCAAAGCAAAAACATAAGCGTTTATACAGTTTTCAAGTAATGAGATTGATAAGAAATAACATGTTGGCTGCTCACATAGTTAGTGTTGGATCCCGGAGGGTTGACTGAACAGGTGTATGGGGGGAGGGGGAATACACCTGAAGATTATTTTAACGGCGTAAAACAAACTAACCAAATTTTAGTTGGAAATAGGTTGTAAACTGATATTGAAGTGACTTGAGTAATTTGACATCAGTCAAACACAGAGCTTAACTGATATTCACGTAAGACTTCAGTCTAGAGTTTGTAAATCAGAATAGAGTTACTGATCTTACTAACTATCAGTTGATTAGTCAGTTTGACTAATAACTCAGCAACAGAAATTTAAATTTAGCGCCAATAGCCTTACAAAAGTTTGTCACTTATAAAATTCTTAGTTAAAGTTTTCAGTTACGCAAGTTCAGTTGTAAAACAGTTTGAACATAGATAACAAGCAATTGAAAACAGATAAAGAACACAATGATTTTTACGTGGTTCGAAAAATAATTTCCTACGTCTACGGCCAGATGATTAGTCTGACAAACATTCTGGGCTAATGCTTACAAGTGCACAACAAACCTTACAATTGAAAATCAAATTTTCAGTACCAACACACTGGGTTAGATTTCTCGCTCGCTCTTAGCACGCTAAGACACACAAGTGCCTTTGCCAGCGCTTGGCTAAGGTCTCTGGAGTCAGATCCCTGGTCTGAACTCCTATCTAATCAAACACTATTCTCGCTCGGTTGAAATGGGGTTTGAACTCTTCCAACTAAGACTATTGAGAACATGATCTCAAGTAATCTATTATAGGCTTAAGATAAAACAGGGGTTGCCTAGATTTCTAAGAGAGTTTAGGTAATCAGCTAGACTGATTTTACAACATTTGAGTACTTTCTTCTTCGATTCAAGGTTATATCTAAGATAGGGTTGGCTTGTGATTTTGACAGAGCTTCAGCGTATGTCTTGAATCGGTCTCCCAGATTGAAGGTGTTCCTCGAACTCTATTTATAGGTAAAGTCCCGAATATATCCGTTGGAGAGATGGTCTTTAGGATTTCAGCCGTTGTGAGACATTCTGTTCTTTGGGCTGAGGCTTCAATCTTCTTGGCTTCTGATTGGTTGAAGGTTTGAATCCTTTTTTGTCTTTGGAGCTGGGTGTGTCTGAACTTTAGCACGAAAAAGGAAAGTTGGTGTACTAGAAAGGACGATCTTCAAATCTGTTGTATTTAATGCTCCGTTGTTCACACGTGTTTGCACGTGAGACTTTAAGTCTAACTGAAGAATCAGTTAGAGCTTTCGTCCTTTGCTTGACCAATTGTTGACTTCAGTTAAGTTGTCTTTTTGTTAACTGAACGTCTCTATTTCTAGTTGTCCTTTGTATCACCAGTATCTTCCTTCAGTTGTTCAGTCTTCAGACAAGCTTTGATCTTCTAAGTCTTTAGTTTCTTCGGTCTTTGACATCGAAAAACTCCAGTAACCTTCAGTCTAGCTAAAAGATTGAACTCTAACAGTTGAGTTCAAATAAAGAGGCTAGTCTAGAAAAGAGAAAGCTAAGGGTTTTGGGATCATCAAAACTGGAATAGGATATTTATTCTATTTTCCAATAATTTACCCCTTTTTGATGATGCCAAAACCCCACAAAGGTTAAGAAGGTAAAGAGACTGAAATGGGTTTCTAAGGGAGATACGTCAGTCCCCCCTGAACATTATAATCATATAACCTGTAGTTAAAGCAATTTAAGCAACTGAACAAATTACAACTGAAATAAACATGTAACTAGGGCTGAGCATAAATCGAACCGGACCGAAAAAATCGACCGAACAGACCATTTTTAGTTCGGTTCGGTTTTGAGATTTCTGGTTAGCTTTTTCAATTCAATTTTTAGAGTAAAAAACCGATCATGTATCGGTTCGATTTGGGTTTTGGGATTTTGGTTCAGTTATGAACCGAACCGAACCGATACATGAGTGTATTTTAATATATATATATATATATATATATATATTATATATTTTATATTACAAGTGGTAAAAGTAAAACTAAAACCCTAGTCTCAATTTCTCATTCCCCCCCTTTCGAAACTGCTGCGCAGCGCCTCCCTTCTCCATTTTGAAACCCTAGTCTCCTCCTCCCTCCCAGCCGCGCCTCCATTCTCCACACTGCACAGCCGGTGCCTCTCTGACCGGCGACCGCCCCCACCGTCTCCATTCTTCGCGCCTCCATTTCGATTTTCGCCGCTTCTCCTCCAGGGTGAGCAGACCAGCACGAGCCACGACTTACGAGCAGACCCGCCGGTCGCCCCCCGCGTCTAACGTCTCCAGCACGAGCCAGAGCCACTAGCAGACCGGCTTCTCCTCCGCTGGACCGCCGCTGAAGCCTGACGTAGACCTCCCCTCGCCACCTTTCTCCCCTCCTCCGAAAGGTAAGCCAATTTCTGTTTCTTTGTTGGTCTATTTTCCAGTTAACTTAATGTTTAGACTTTCTTTTGCAAGATAAATCGAATTTTTGTTATTTTTCGATTAAAAATTGCTGTTCGTTTAGGGTCAGATTTATGTGCACAAATGTGTTGTTTGTTTAGGGTCAGATTTATGCTTCGTTTTGGTTGTTTGTTGGTCAGATTTGTTTTTCGATTTTGTGTTGTTTGATAAATCGAATGAATGCACAAATTTGTGTTTAGGCCTTTAGGGCCAGATTTAGATTTTTTGTTGTTTGATAAATTGAATGAATGCACAGATTTGTGTTTAGGCCTTTAAGGTCAGATTTAGGTATATGGATTTTGGGGTCTGATTTTGCCTTGTTTATTTGGTTTTGTTTCAACTTAATGGCTGAAAATAGAAAAGAGGGGGAAATGGGACCACCCAGCGCACCTAGCGCAAAAGAAGGACCGAAAAAGCAAGGTGAAATAACGTCAAAAAAGAAGGGAAGCCGAAATCAAATGCGTGGGATCATTTCACGAAGTTTGTAGATGAAAATGGGAGGAATAAAGCAAAGTGCAACTACTGTGGTACCCCCTACTTCTGCGACTAAAAAAAATGGTACGACTGCACTAAATAACCACATGTCTAAATGCAAGAGTCATCCTTGTAGTTTGAATTTAAGACAATCTCAATTGTTTTTAAAATCGATACTCGAGGAAGGAGGTGCTGAGTCTGCCGTGTCTGGTACTTTGCATAGTTGGCGGTTTGATCAAGATTATTGTAGGATTAAATTGATTGAAATGATTATTAAGGATGAGCAACCATTTAGAATTGATGAGGGTGGAGGCTTTAGGGAATTTGTTTATGCTTTACAGCCTAAGTTTAAAATTCCTTCAAGATGGACTATATTACGTGATGTGTATAAGATGTATGTGGATGAAAGGACCAAGTTCATGGATTTTTTTCCAAAAAGGTGATCAAAGTGTATGTATTACTACAGGCACTTGGACATCTTTGCAAAATATCAATTATATGTGCATTACTGCTCATTAGATTGATGTTGATTGGAAATTGAACAAAAAAAATCATCATTTTTAGCACTATTGAGAGTCATAAGGGTGAAAATATTGGTAGGCAAATTGATAGTGATTTGCGTGAGTGGGGAATCAAGAGAGTCTTTTCTGTGACCGTTGATAATGCTTCGTCGAATGATACAACTATTGTTGCATTGAGAAATAGATTGATTGCTCGTAATTATTGTTTGGTGGGTGGTAGATTTGTGCATATGAGGTGTGTGGCTCATATTGTGAATTTGGTTGTGAAAGATGGGTTGAAAAAACTGGATAAATCCATTCAAAGGATTAGGGATGCTGTTAAATTTGTTAAGCAATCACCTGTTAGTATTGCAAGATTCATTGCATGTTGCAAAGAGGAAAATATTGAGTGCAAAAGTCTTTTAGTGTTGGATGTGCCTACTAGATGGAATTCAACATACTTGATGTTGCATGTTGCTTGCAAATTTGAAAAAGTTTTTGACATCTTTGAATTGAAAGATCTCTCTTATAAGATTGAACTTGAGAAGAGTGAGGGTGTACCTGTATTTGTTGATTGGGAAAATGCAAAAAAGATGAGCAATGTGTTGAAAACTTTCTGTGAGTTGACTGTTAGGATATCTGGGTCATTGTATGTCACTTCAAATGCATTTTTGTATGAGATCACCATATGTATTGCTTGTTGAAAGAATGGGTGGCTAATTCGACCATAGATGTAAGGGACATGGGGGTGCAGATGAAGGAGAAATTTGATAAGTATTGGGGTGATCCAAGAAAAATGAACAAGCTCATATTTTTTAGTGTTGTTGTTGACCCTAGATACAAGTTTGAAGTTCTTGAATTCATACTTATTGAGGTATATGGAGTTGATGTTGGGGAAACTATTGCCAAAAGTGTGAAAGAAGAACTTTATGAATTGTATGAAGCTTACAAATCTTTGCATCTTTCTCATTCTCAAGCTTCAAGTCATGGAACAAGTCAACAAGTTGAGTCTTCACAAGACTGCAACTTCTTCAACTCCTTATCTTTTGATTGATAAGTTCAAAAAACAAAGACGAGGTGTAGGAGATAGTGTTTCTAATGATTTGGATGTCTATCTAGGTGAGAAAGAAATGGGAGTTGATGATTCAAAGAATTTTGATATAACATCTTGGTGGAAGGTTAACCAACCTAGATTGCCTATTCTTGCTCATCTTGCTCAGGATGTACTATCGGTGCCTATTTCTATGGTGGCATCCGAGTCCGCTTTTAGCACGGGGGAGGGGGGAGGGGGGAGGGGAAGGATTCTTGATCCTTTTAGGAGTTCATTGTCTTCTAAACTTGTGGAGAGTCTCATTTGTACTCAAGTTTGGTTAAGGAAGTCGAAGGAAGCCATAACAATCGAAGAGGATATTGAGGCCATTCAAAAGCATGAAGAAGGTCTTTTTTACTTGTGAATTATTTCTTTATATCTCCTTATTTAACTTGCATTGTTTAATTATTTGGTTGTTTTCTTTTTGTAGCTTTGCTAAGTCTTGGCATTGGTTGTGAAGAAGGGAATGGAGATATGATGGAGTCTTGATTCTTGAAGCCAAATGACAAAGAAGCAATTGAAGTTGAAACTTTTGTGTTGTTTACTTAAAATTTTTAAACTCTAATTTTTATGTTGATGTTGGATTAGGTTAATTTGGGACTTGTTGAAAGAATGCTACACCAAATGGGTTGTCTTCGCCAATCTCAACAGGAGTAGAGATTTCCAAAATGAAGCATGGAAATACTTTCTTGTGAACTGGCCTGAAAGAGCAATGGTTCAGAGAATGCAATTTGCCCAAAGAAAAGCTGGAATTCCGACCTCAAATTCCCTGAAGAAGACGGTTTGCCCTCCGAGAATCAGAAACGGCGTCAACAGAGATTCTATCAAAAGAGAAGTCAAGAGCATCTGCAATATTTGGAATGTGCCTACAAACGTCAGCTCAGATGCTTATGACAATATCAGGAAGACGGTCTTCAGTTTGTATGGTCAGAAGCCTTAGTGTTCTGTTTTGCTTCTTTGGTTGTTCCTTACCTTTCCTGTAATTCAAACTGATTTCTCATCAGTTTTTTCTTTAAATGAAAAAGAACTTCTTTTTTATCTCAACCTGAAGACAATGACTTTTTGTCCAGGCTCTGATTAATGTTTTTCTGTCTTATCTTTGTTCTGTTTGAACTGTTGCGTTCTTCTCTCTGAGTACAAGTTTTAGGATCTTTTGTTTAGGGGGAATAATATTCACCCTGTTTTATAACTTGTGCTATGAGTTATGTCTTTTTCTTGCTTAGAAACCTGTTGTGTGGTTTTGGCATCATCAAAAAGGGGAAAATTGTTGGGAACTTAATGAAATATCCTAATCCTTGTTTTGAGGATACCAAAATCAATAGGCTTATTTTGTAATAGACTAGAGTTGCTTGAACTCAAGTGTTAGAGTTCTTTCTCTAGTTTAGCTTGCTGTTCTAAAGACTGACGACTGAAAAACGAAGGACTGAAAACTGAAGACTGAAGTTACCAACTGAAGCATTAGTCGAAGAATCAGTTTTGACCGATTACTTAATGCGTGCCACGTGGAATCTGCGGACTGATACTAAAGTCAAGTATCAGTTAAACATTCTTCCTCGGACTGAACCTCCAACGTTCAAAGGAAGCCACGCACTCCAGAAGTACATCCACATTAAATGCAGAGATCTCAGGATCGTCCTTTATCTGCAGAGGTCATTCATCTTTGGTGATTACCTTTTCAGAGATGTCGCATCTCCTAATCTTCAAGATAGTCGTTCTCACCAAACAAGGAACCTCGAAGATTGAAGCCTCAGCCCAAGTTCAAATTACTCTCTAACGGAAGAAATCTTGAAGACCTTCTCCGCCAACAGATCTATTCAAGACTTCTCCTATAAATAGCGCTCGAGGATCACTTCAATCTTCACCGATTCAACGACATAAGCTGTAACTCTGCCAAAATTGTTTCTCAGCTAAAGCCCAGACTCTCTAAAGTTTGAATCGAAGAAGAGAATCCCAAAGCTAAAAATCAGTCACTGCTGATTACATAAATTCTCTTAGACTTTAGGCAAACCTCGTTTACCCAAAGTCTAGGTCAAACTAGCTACAAAGAACTTGTTATTTGAAGTTTAGTTGGCAAGTTTTCAAACCTCCCTTCAACCGACTGAATCGAGTGTTTGTGTTGTAAAGGAGTTCAGAAAGGCTTTCTGTCTCCATGAGATCCTAGTGCCCAGTGTGTGCTAGGAGTGAGAAATCCAACAAGGTGTGTTGGTACTGAAGATTGGATCTTCGGTTGTTTCAGTTGTGTGCACCTGTAAGCACATGTTCAGGTTTGCAGTGCACCAGTAAGCACTTGCAGAGTGAAGTTGTTGGTCTGATCAACCGACCGTGGATGTAGGAAGTGTTTTTCGAACGACGTAAAAATCTTTGTGTTATTTACAGCTTTCAGTATTTACGTTCTTACTTGTGCTCTTCCTTTCGTAAACTGAAAACTGATTAATTGCAAAGAGAAACTTAAGACTAACAACGTGCTCAACTTACAGGCTATTGCGAAACAAAAGTTTTTCGCTGCGTGTGTTATCAGTCTGACTGATCTGTCCTCTGATAGTCAGTTAGATTTATAACATCTCTGTTTATCAAACTCGACTGAAGCCTTACGTGCATCAGTTAAGTTCTTTTGACTTAACTGATAACTCCTTTCTGAAGGTATTCCATATCAGTCGTCAACCATGTTTTGGTCAAAATTTTTTTTAGTAAACAGGTGTATGAGTTTGTGTTTGAAGTTTCGTTTTGATCTCTTGTAAAGATCGAAAATAGCCTATAGGTGTATCCCCCCATACACCTATTCGAGACCCTCCAGACCTAATAGTAATAAATAAATACGTGCATAAATAAATAATATTTCAACATCGACTTACATAATAACTAATATGCAAGTGTTAGAGATATAACAATGCAATATTATTATTAAATAAGTGTCATTTTTTAATTTTTACATCTAAATATTTTATTTTAAGTATTGGATTAAAAATACATAGAAGTGAAATGGTGAGTAAAACTTCCAATATTGAATCAAAATACATTTTACAAAATTTTCGAAAAAATATCTTATTATATAAATTTTCATAAGTAAAGTAATGAAATTGAAAATCAAATAACGAGAAAATTTTCATATAATCAAGCAAACACATTATTTTCGGGTCAGCTCTATAGGGGTTCGGGTTAATTTCGGGCCGACCCTATCAGGTGTCGGGCTATTCAGTTACGGATTAATTAAGTTGTAATTTTTATCGGGTTGAAAATTTTCAACCCTAACCCTCTCCAATTGGTGGGTTGATCGGGCCAGCCCAAATGTTTCGGGCTGGATTGACATCCATATATATGGAAGGGCTACCGTGAGAGCACCTCTTAAAATAAGAAATAAGAACTAGGGAAAATGTATGAATTTTATGTAGAACACGTATGAATTCATCCAATAGGATGATGAATCAACCGTAGATCTTGATGATCTAAGGGTTGAAAATGATTTTTATTTTATATTTTAAGAAGTGTACTTATATATATATAATAGGATGCAAAAGCATACATACCTTATTTTATATTTTAAGAAGTGTACTTATAGATATATATATATATATATATATATATATAATAATAGGATGCAAAAGCATACATACTTAGAGCATATGCAGTGGGGACCCGATACGGGGGACTCGAGTCACCCCCGAGATCGGGTCGCCCACTACAGCAGACGATGACTCGATGGGGTCCGATAGATCGGGTGTGCCCCGATAGCGAAAATGTGAGGCGCACACGCGCCTATTTTTAAAAAATAATAATAAAATAAAATCAGATTTTAAAAATTGGGCCGTTGCCCATTTGACCAACACCCTTCTTTTTTTTTTTTTTGAAAAAAACGGTCATTCGACCGTTTAATCTTTTTTTTTCTCTTCTTTAAATACTCCTATCTTCTTCTTCTTCTTCACACATCTTCTCCTATCTTCTTCTTCTTTCTTCTGTCTACTCTATCAAATTCTCTCAAGAAAAAAATGGATCTACACAATCCCAATTGGTACGACCTAAATTAGGTTCCTGACCTCTCCGGCGGAGACGATTATCATCCCGATTTGGTGGGTATCAACTTGGAGGAGGAACTTTGTCCAAGTGGCGAGGAGGAGATGTCGGCCGCCCATTCTGCGTCAAAACCCAAGAAAGGAGGGTGACAGAAAGCTATGCCTTCAAAGAGAAGGCACCGACTCTTATGCCGGAGGAAGGAAAAGCTACTCGGCACACCTACACCCTGGAGGAGACGGACCTTATTGTCCGTGTTTGGGCAGGGGAGACCAACAATGTCGTCCGGGGTGTCGATCAAATGGGAGAGGCCTATTAAGGCCGTATTCTAGAGTGGGTGAACTCCATCCTCGGCGTCGCCTTCAAACCCCGCCAAATAAAGAGACACTTCGCCCGAGTGGCTACGGAGGTGAAGTTGTAGGAGAATGTTTGGGTGGAGGTTTGCGCGAAGTGACCTTCCGGCCATTCCGATGACATGCTCCAACAGAAGGCCCAAGTCATCTTCCAAGCTAGGAGCCCCACTTCTGGCCCCTTCAACTACTGGAATGCATAGAGGATGCTCCGCATCAATCGGAAGTTCAAGTCCATGTACCTTGATGGCGACGTCCATTCCTCAATGAGGACGAAGACGTCGGAGACGAGCGACTTCACCACCTCGGCGTCGGGCGAGGAGATCGCGTCTTCCCGGCCAATTGGAAACAAGGCAGCGAAGGCGGCAGCGAGAGCGGCGAAGGGAAAGGGGAAGGCGTCGCAAAGCTCAGAGTCTCCACCGCAATACACAGAGAGGTTGGATAGATCGGACGATAAGCTGGAAAAAATCATCGGTGAGTACTCCAAGAAGAACTAGCTGAAGAGGAAGATCCACGACGATCGAGTCATGTTCATGAAGACTCCGACATGACTCCAGAGCAGCTCGAATGACACAAGCAACGGGTGGCGGAGATCATAGCTCGGCGAAGGGCTGGTGGAAACTAGATAGGTTTTAATTATGTAATTTTTAATTATGTTTTTAGGTTTTAATTAAGTAATTTTTAATTATATTTTTAGGATTTGTAACATTAATGAAGTTTAATTTTAGGTAAATTGTGTTATTTAAATGTGTGCAATTAAAATTAAATAAAAAATACAAAAATCAAAACTAAAATGATCAGATCAACTATCATGTCATCCCGCTGCAGCCTCCTTGACCCAATGTAGTTCCTCCTCTATCAGGTCAGCTATCAGGTCATCCCCACTGTGGATGCTCTTAGACCATCCCTCCAGCGTTCTTTTAGACTTGTGGTCGACCGCCACATCAGTATTTTACAAAATAAAAAGAAAAATTCGGCTTCCTTTTTTTTATGGCAGAATGCCCATGGGCGGCAATGGACCGACCCCAACCTTAACATTTATTTGAGTTTTGGGTACTTTCTTGATATTTCTATTTGTTAGTATTTTTTAATTATTTTTAACTATTTTATCTCTTTTAATTATTGTTGTTTTTTTCTTTATTTATTTGCTTTATTATACTCCCTATGTCCACCAAAAATAGTCCTAAAGGTGGACGACACAGATTTTAATAAAAATAGTTATTATTTTATGAGTGTAGAAAGGGTTCCACTTAAAAGTAAATATTTATAATGATAATTAATTGTATTGTGAGTGGGGAATAGGGACCACCATGTGATAGATAGTTTCCAAAAATAAAAAGAGACTAATTTTTGTGGACATTCGAAAATGGCAAAAATAGACTATTTTTTGTGGATGAATGAAGTATTAATTAAGGTTTATAGCTTTTTTTTTGGATTCCATTTATATTTCATTTTTATGATTAGCGTAATTTTTATTATTAGTGCGTAATGTTTAAATTTTTATTATTTTATTTTTTGTAATTTTTTATAATATTATATTATTTTAATATATGTTTAACATAGGTAAAAATATTATAATTAAAAATAGTAAGAAAATAATTATATAAAATATTGTGGTTGGAGTGGTCACTATCACATTGATAAACCATAAAGCATAGATGTGGTTGAGTTGGATATAATATTGGTGATATGAAAGAGAGATAAATTAATTAAATATGGAAAAGGTTGGATGATTGAGTTGGTCACTACTAGATATAGTCTTAGATAAAGTAATAATAAAAAGGATTATTGGCACCTAAATACATAAACTTTGGGCTTATTTTGATTTTTCCCACGAACTTTGAAAGTTGTCAAAAAATATACGAACTTTGACTCATCTTATTCTTTCCCACGACCTTTGAGAATTGTAAAAAAATATACGAACTTTGGCTCATTTTTTTTTCCCACGAAATATATTCATGTCATAAAAAATGATCCAGATAATTCTCTTATAATTAACTAGCAAATGTAATTAATTTAGTTAATGATAAATAACAATTATTAATGAGTGGTATGATTTTTTTAATTTTAAAATATAGTATTTCATAATAAAATTGATGTCGTTTTGAAAAGAATTTTAAATAAAGAGTTATTTGGATCACTTTTTATAACAATACATTTCGCGGGAAAAAATAAAATGAGCCAAAGTTTATATATTTTTTTTACAATTCTCAAAGTTTTTGGGAAAAAAATAAAATGAGTTAAAATTTGTGTATTTTTTTGACAACTTTCGAAATTCGTGGAAAAAATCAAAATGAACCCAAATTCGTGTATTTAGGTGTCAATAACCCTAATAAAAATATTCGTATGAAGTGTTAACAAGACTCCCCCCCAAAAAAAGTATGGGTTAAGTACCAAATTTCCCCTTATCGATGGCTTCTCTATCGCGTACAGGACCCTATAGTCAGGGTTAGAGCTGTTTACTACCTTAACGTGGCAAAATCGCACCAAATTCCCCCCGCCTTTTAACGGACGTTAACACCGTTTGATTTTAATTTTTTTTAAATTTAATTAGAGTGGGCCCCACTCCAAAGGCAAAATTAAAAAATAAAAAATACGAAAATCCACAAACCACCATCCACCGCCGTCCCTATCCGGCCGCTATCTCAGCACATAAACCACCGTCATCCCTCTCCCACTGCCGTCTCAGCACATAAACCCACCGCTGTCCCTCTCCCGCCGCCGTCTCAGCACACAAACCACCGTCGTCCCTCTCCCGCTGCCGTCTCAACACCTCAAGTTCAGCATCGTCGTCCTCCAAATCCTCAAACTCATTCATAGGAAAGGCATCGCACAAACACAATCAATCGAATTCCAAATTTTAAAATCCTCTCGTGTAAATCGATTCCTTCAATTTCTACAAATTCATATTGTTTCTCCACAAAAATCCCTTTTGAAAGAAAGAAAAAAGAATCGATTTGCTTTCTCCAAATTTCTACAAATTCAAAGCATTTCTGAATCGATTTGCTTTCTCCGAAAAGAAAAAACCCCTTCAATTTCTACAAATTCAAAGTGTTTCTCCTCAAAAACCCCTCCACAAAAACCAACCCCAATCTGCAACCCCATTGATCCACCTCTGTTCTGATGCAGATTTGGGGGCGAAGTCGGCGGGGGAAGAGAGCGGGTTGGAGGGGGAGACGGCGACGCCTAGAGAGAGGAGAGAGAAGTAGAGGTCGTGGATGCAGAGGATGAAGGCGACGTCGTTGTAGGAGATGAGGGGTTTCAAGGAGGCGGAGAGAGAGGCGACGTGGCGGAGAAAGGAGGAGTAGGTGAGGTGGTGGCGTCGATGATGAAGAAGGTGTTGCATGTGGTTGGCGGTTGAATGGAGGAGGGAGATGATGTATTGGAGGATTGAGAGGTGGTGAGATGACGGTGGGTGAGGGACGGCAGTGGACTGTGGTTTGTGGGTTTCTTTATTTTTTTTTAATTTAGCCTTTCGAGTGGGATCCACTCTAATCAAATTAAAATAAATAAATAAACAGCGTTAACGTCTGTTAAAAGGCGGGGGGAATTTGGTGCAATTTTGCCACGTTAAGGAAGATTTAACAGGGCATTCAATCACGTCACACACAGAAAACAGTAAAACCTAAACACTCTAACTGATTTGTTTGTTTGTACTAATTCCCTAATGCACTTAATTAAATAACTGAAAATAAATCTAATTCTAGCAAAGAGAAAACAGAAATAAACAGAACACTAGTACGGATGCAGAAAATAAATATGGACCCTAGGCAATAATTAAAGGAGAACTAACTAATAACCTATTGAAATAAAATACTGAAAATTGAACTAACAAATTGAAAATACTGAGCATTAAATCTACTGACTAAATCTACTATGGTAGAATAACATAATTAAATCAATATTGATGAGATAAAACATGGGCTTAACAGAATGAGTGCAAATAAAGCTGGCTGGGAACCTAATGGCCCAAGCCCAATTTTATGGCGCAGATAGCATTTTCACCGAGCCTATAAATAGGGAGAGCCCAGTGAATTAGGGTTTTTAGCTCAGGGGTGAAGCCTCATTCTCCATCGCAGCAGCGTTCAGGTACTCTCCTCGCCGCGTCTCTAACATGCTTCATTCCTTCTCACGCGTTCTACATTTGGTTATTTTCGTTTCAGCTTGATGATTTTGATCTAGATTTTTTTCATGTGAAGTTGATGCGTGTTGTGAGAATTGTATAGAACGTGTTTTTAATCATTTGAGGAGCGTTGCAACGTCAGCGTTCTCTATTTGTTTTATGTTATTTTCCTGTTTGTTGATCTCAATAGATTTGAAATATATTCCAGTGCTTATTTTCCTGTAAAAACACGCAAGATGTTTTGAATTCAGCAAAGAGTCGATAAATTGAACATATATGGTTGTAAAGGCTTTATCTTTATTAGAGCTGGACTAGTTAGCTGAACTTTCTTTCATTTATTCTGCTAGAATCTGAATAAATTGTTTGTTTTTTATTTATTTTGTTTCAGAGCAAAGGAGGCGAAAAATGTCGCACAGGAAGTTTGAGCATCCAAGGCACGGGTCACTCGGTTTCCTGCCCAGGAAGCGGGCTGCTCGCCACAAGGGAAAGGGTATATCTACTTGTTATGTTAATCTTTTATTCTCGAAGTTCACGTAAAATGTTTGATTATGTGCTTCTTCATTTCTCATGATATGAAAGAAGATGGATGACTCGTGATTCAAATAACAATAAAAATTGGCTACCAATTAATCTTTTATTCTTGAAGTTCACGTAAAATGTTTGATTATGTGCTTCTTCATTTCTCATGATATGAAAGAAGATGGATGACTCGTGATTCAAATAACAATAAAAATTGGCTACCAAGAAGAAGTCAATTTTTCCTTTTGGTTCTTTATGCATTGAATCTCTATTGCCTTATTCTCAGGATATTCTCAGGATTGCAGTTGTCATAGCTCTATAATATGTTATTTATACATATATAGTCTTTTTTCCTTATGCATTTTGTATTATATTTTCAGTTGTATATCTTGCTTTATTTGCACATCTTGATGTGTTCTTTGTATTTTTTTTTATATGGGCTGTCTGTGGTGAATATCTTATTTCCATTGAATCTTCATTGTAATTGCAGTGAAGGCTTTCCCCAAGGATGACCAAACCAAGCCATGCAGTCTAACAGCCTTTTTGGGATACAAGGCTGGAATGACCCACATTGTCCGAGATGTGGAAAAGCCTGGATCAAGTATATATTTTGTGCATTCAGATTTCCATTTTCTACCTATTTTCTCTAAATTGACTGCTTGACACATACTATTTCAATGGCGATTGTCTAATAATTCATAGATTCTCATGTACTGTACACTACACATATCTTTTCAGTCACTTTTCAGTTGCATTTTTTCCTTTCCACATTTCTACAAGTGTTAGAAAGCCCATAACTTGAGTACTTCTTTGTATAACCTCCTTGATCCTGGTTGGCGATTTAAATTTACTTGTAGTACCCTTAGTTTTTCTAGTGCGTGTATCTGCATTGTTTGGTGCATGAATTGAATACATTGACATTGATAATGCAGAACTTCACAAGAAGGAAACTTGTGAGGCTGTTACCATCATTGAAACACCACCCATGGTCATTGTTGGAGTTGTTGGGTATGTTAAGACTCCACGTGGTCTTCGCTGCTTGAACACAGTTTGGGCCCAGCATCTCAGTGAGGAGATTAGGAGGAGGTTCTACAAGAACTGGTGCAAGTCCAAGAAGAGGGCCTTTTCCAAGTACTCAAAAAGATTGGAGACTGATGAGGGAAAGAAGGACATCCAGTCACAGCTGGAGAAACTGAAGAAATACTCGAGTGTTATCCGTGTGTTGGCTCACACCCAGGTCTGTGTCTTGAGCTCCCTCTACCCCAATAAAATTCAGTGTGGTCTTTTGTTTGTTTGGTTGTTACTGACGTGATGCTTCTATTTTGCAGATAAGAAAGATGAAGGGGCTGAAACAAAAGAAGGCACACTTGATGGAGATTCAAGTTAATGGTGGAACTATTGCTCAGAAGGTTGACTTTGCTTACGGCTTCTTTGAGAAGCAGGTCCCTGTGGATGCTGTATTCCAGAAGGATGAGATGATTGACATTATAGGTGTGACCAAGGGTAAGGGATATGAAGGTGTTGTTACTCGTTGGGGTGTAACACGTCTTCCCCGCAAAACCCATAGGGGTCTTCGTAAGGTGGCTTGTATTGGAGCTTGGCATCCTGCTAGAGTTTCCTTCACTGTTGCTAGGGCTGGTCAGAATGGGTACCATCATCGTACTGAATTGAACAAGAAGGTCTACAGGCTTGGTAAGGCAGGAACTGAAGAGCACACTGCCAGTACCGAATATGACAGGTAAATTTTTCAATGCACAATTTTCCATGCCTTTCAAGAAGTTGTTCTTGGCTTCTTTGTTTACCTTTTTTTCAGTGTTCATTTCCATTGACTTCAAGATTCTGCATTGGTTTTTCTGTAGAGATGACAATATTTTGAAAATTGATTCTAGATCGGTTAAAAATGTTTTTGGAATAAAGTACTTACTATGGTGAATAGATTAGATTAATTCCGGAACAAGCTAGTAGTTAGTTTTTCTTCATTGCTAACTCCTTTTTAAAAAAATGTAACGATGTAGGACTGAGAAAGATGTCACTCCAATGGGTGGATTCCCTCACTACGGTGTGGTGAAGGATGATTACCTGATGATCAAGGGTGGCTGTGTTGGACCCAAGAAAAGGGTCGTTACCCTTCGTCAATCTCTCCTGAAACAGACTTCTCGTGTGGCACTTGAAGAGATCAAGCTCAAGTTTGTTGACACATCATCCAAGTTTGGACACGGACGATTCCAGACAACCTCAGAGAAGCAGAAGTATTACGGTCGGGTGAAGGCCTAAGAAGTATCTTAAGAGGGATCCGAGATAGTAGTTTCTTTTTTCATCTGACAGTTTTGCTTGTTTTGTCTTCAAATTTCTGCTCTGCGACATTGTTTTCATCTCAAATCATTTTAAGAGATATTTTTGCCTTGGATTTGTCATATTTACATGTCGAGGATAATGTTTTTCATATACTACTAAACAGGTATCTTGAAGTATAAAAATGACCATAGAGCGTTTACATATATAATACCAGCTTAAATGAGTAGCCAGCTCAGTCGGAGAATGAATTTATGGTCTGCAGCTGCAGTTTTGCTTGGGCAACGACGAGCTCCGTGGCTGTGTTGATGGTGTGGTGGGCTGCAGCCAACGCCTCTTCCAGATTCTGATTCATCAAGTAAGAAGAGCGGTCGTGCCTCTCTGCGTAAATCCTTAGCCTCTCTTCTGCTTGTTTCAATGCCTCACTTATCATCATCAACTTGTATGTCTTCGTTTTCCTATTCTGCACTTTCCGGCAATGCGAGAAACGAGGCCGAAGCTCCTAACATTGTTTGGGTTTTGGCATTTGAGTGGAGGAACAAATAAAACGATGTCTCGAGTTTTATTCTTGGCTTCATCTATGGGGAAAATTGAAGTGTATGGCACGTGCGTTTATTTGTGAAAGTCTGTCTAGAATCAAAGAATTTACATATAAGCACGTGGGGTACAATCTATATGAATTAGAAGATGAAGAGGTTCAACGTTGTTGCAAGGCTATATAGAAAATTGAGTTTCTTAGACTAGAAATTTCAACAATTTAGAATAATTGGCCGCGACTACTAGTACACGAAAAGAAAAAAAGAAGAAGAAAAAATTGAAATTTTTAGAACCATTTGCTTGTCACTCGTGCAAATTTTATTCGACAAACGGAATTCATTGAGATAGAATTTTAGTAGATAATCTTGTGCAACGCAAAATGTAAATTGTTGGCCTAAAACGAGAGAATGTTGTTCTGCTTCCGTATTTTTATTTTTGTGCTTTTCATACATTGAAAAATTTGTTCGCTGGTAAAAGCAGTTAATATCTATTTTTGCTCGCTATATTTTTTATCTTTCCTGTAATTTAATAAAAAAAATGCAAGATAAAAATTTGTAAATGTCACGAGGGATCATTTTATGGCCGAGTTGTTAGAACCGGGTACACGATCGAGATATTACAAAATAAATATTTTGAGATATTACAACTCAAAATAATTGAAAATATTACAAAGAAAATAATTTGAGAAATTACAACTCAAATAAATGTATACAACTGAAATATACTGTATAAATAAATTATACGTATAAACTAAGTCGAGTCGAGATGAATCTCTTCCCGCAAGAAGATTATCGCCCCGGTAGTGCTCTTCGGTTTAGGCGTATCTTCCCCAAAGGTAAAACGACTTCGTCTCGTCGGATGTAGCACCACAATCCGGCGAGCTCCGGCGAACTGAATAAGGATCGAAAACTGAGCTAGAGGTGGAATGCAGAATGCAGACTATTTTGTGAGTTGTGAGTTGTGAGTTTTCAGAGTGAATTCTAAAGCTCACCACACACCCATATTTATAGGTGTTAAACCGAGTGTGAACGGATCGGCAGTCAACTCCGGCGGCTGCGGTAGGTGGCCGCAATCGTTGAACGCAGAAGTTGAAACAGTCAATTCCGGCGGCTGCGGTAGGTGGCCGCAATCGTTGAACGCAGAAGTTGAAACTGATTTTCCCTCTTCAACATCCAAACTTTGACATACAATATCTCACTCACCGGAAATCGGTTTTGAGACTTCAAGTATATCACGTTGATCTACTCGAGATGTAGATTAACATCCAATTATTATTTTAATTAAATAATAAATATTTAATTAAATAATAATTTTCAGATATGGCATAAAACCATATTTCCAACAATCCCCCACATGAGTGAGAAATCAGTATGCGAATGTATGCAGACATTTAGCTCAGTTCTCTTAAGTAACAACATTGCATTTGGAAAGGTAGCTTGTGGCTTTGAACCTGCCATAGTCAATATTATCGAGTATACCGGCGGCCTAGTGGATATGGTTCCTTGAACTAGTCCTCCTCGGTGTATACTGAGTCAACAATATTGACACAATATTGCTTCAATCCTTATTCGTTCTCACGTTTGTGTCCATTACAGGCCTTGGAACACCTCTTTGGATTCATAAGTGTTTCAATCGAAGCGGCCCCACTTCACACTTACATAGGTGACTCTTAACTCAAGTATCCTGCTATACTTGTCCCCTTCGAGGAGTTCTAGAGTCATTAAAAGTCAAAGACTTAACCTCACCACGTGCAGGTTTCTGAACACTCACTGTTCTACAAGGAATAGGCAATTCGAGTGTTCAACACACGGATTTTCATAGCTTAGTTGTCCCATTGAACCAAGTTCTTGGGATCCTCCAGTCATCATGGTTGGGTTTCCACTAAGATTATCCTTAATTTGTGGACTTCAAACCCATTCCCCCTAACAGTTTATACATCTGATCTCTATGGATACTTTTTGTCAAAGGATCCGCTATGTTATCAATTGATCTTATATAATCAATTGTGATAACTCCACTAGTGATCAGATGTCTCACGGTATTATGACGTCGACGAATATGTCTCGACTTACCGTTATACAAATGGTTTTGTGCTCGTCCGATAGCAGCTTGACTATCACAATGAATTATTACGGACGACACAGGTTTCGACCAACATGGAATATCCTCGAGGAAATTTTTAAGCCACTCGGCTTCTTCACCAGCTTTATCCAAAGCTATGAATTCTGATTCCATGGTCGATCTAGCAATACATGTTTGCTTCTTGGATTTCCAAGACACAGCACCACCCCCCACAGTGAATACATAACCGCTCGTTGAAAACGAGTCTTTGGCATCAGATATCCAATTTGCATCACAGTACCCTTCAAGTACAGAGGGTTCCCTAGTATAATGAATCGCATAGTTTTGAGTATATTTCAAATATCTCAAAACCCTTTCAAGAGCTTTCCAATGTTCATTACTAGGGTTAGCTGTAAAGCTGCCCAACTTGTTGACCGAGCATGCTATATCGGGACGAGTGCAATTTATTAGATACAACAAGCTCCCAATAATCTTAGCATATTCTATCACGTCAACAGGTTCTCCCTTGTGTACACTCAAATGCACACTAGGTTCCCATGGTGTCTTAGCTATTGGCTTGTCAAAAGCGTTGAATTTCTTTAACACTTTCTCAACGTAGTGAGATTGTGTTATAGCAATACCATCAGGTCTTCTTAGAATTTTAATTCCAAGGATAACATCAGCTAAGCCCATATCTTTCATACTAAAATTTTTACTTAGCATGCCTTTGGTTTCTTGAATCACTCGGGAATTACTTCCCATGATGAGCATGTCATCTACATAAAGACAAACAATAACATATCCGTTATTAGAATTCTTAATGTAGATACATTTATCGCACTCATTGATTCTGAATCCATTTGACAACATTACACTGTCAAATTTTAAATGCCATTGAAGCGGTGCTTGCTTCAACCCATATAAAGACCTTTGAAGTTTGCATACTTTGTGCTCTTGCCCAGGTACTACAAACCCTTCAGGTTGCTTCATATATATTTCATCTTCCAACTCGCCATACAAGAACGCAGTTTTCACATCCATTTGGTGAATCTCAAGATTGTGCAAGGCAGCAATAGCGAGAAGCATCCGAATAGATGTTAGTCTGGTCACAGGTGAATAGGTATCGAAGAAATCGTATCCTTCTTTCTGCCTGAAACCTTGAACGACAAGTCGGGCTTTGTACTTATCTATAGTACCATCAGATTTGTACTTCTTCTTTAGGATCCATTTGCATCCTAAAGCTTTACTTCCAGGTGGTAGATCCACTAACACCCAAGTATGATTCTGCATAATAGAATCAATCTCAACATCGATGGCTTCTTTCCAGAGAGTTGCATCTGAGCCAGACATAGCTTCTTTAATCGTCACTGGTTCGCCATCTAGCATTAAGACAACATAATCCGGTCCATAGACATTAGCTTTTCTAACTCGTTCCCCACGTCTTGGTTCTACATCCATAGGTTTAGACCTTGGTCTTTTCCTATTAGGTGGTACAGGATTAGAACTTGTGGCATCATCTACTTGAGTAGAATTACTTGCTACTTCCATAGGTTTAGAACCTGTAGCATCACCATCAACTCCATCATTAGAGTTCGATGTACCTTTATCCTTGTGAGGATAGATATTTTCAAAGAATATAGCATTCCTTGATTCTATCGTTGTCCCAACATGTATATCAGGTATCTCCGATCTGTGCACTATAAAACGATAGGCACTGCTATTAAGTGCATGACCAATGAAGATACAATCCACCGTTTTAGGTCCTATTGTAACTTGCTTTGGTAAAAACACTTCTACCTTGGCTAAACACCCCCACACTTTGAGGTATTTATACGAAGGTTTCCTTCCTTTCCATAGCTCATAGGGAGTTACATCTTTCCCTTTGAGTGGAATCTTGTTCAAGATATAGTTGGCCGTTAAGACAGCTTCCCCCCACATGTTCTGGGGTAATCCTGAACTAATCAACAAGGCATTCATCATCTCCTTAAGAGTTCGATTCTTGCGTTCAGCAACGCCGTTAGATTGTGGTGAATAAGGAGCCGTCGTTTGATGGATTATACCACTTTCGTTGCATAATTCAGCAAACGGAGCTACATATTCTCCACCTCTATCACTTCGAACTATCTTAATTCGACATCCAAGTTGATTCTCGGCTTCATTTTTGAAGTTTCTAAAAGCTTCAATAGCCTCATCTTTACTTTTCAATAAGTAAAGGTAACAATACTTTGTGCAATCGTCTATAAAGGTGATAAAGTACTTCTTGCCACCTCTAGTTTGCACGAACTTTAAATCACAAACATCGGTGTGAATAAGTTCCAAAGGTTGAGTGCTCCTTTTTACCGATTTAAACGGTAACTTAGCCATCTTGGCTTCAACACAAACTTCACATTTTTCTTGTGAGTTGTATTCATCAACTTTTAGTAAATTCATTTTTACTAATCTCTTTATAGCATTTAGATTAACATGTCCAAGTCTACAATGCCATAAATCAGAACACTCAATCAAGTAAGCAGAAGAGGTTGATGCATCTTTATTGATCTTAGCCTTGGCAGACTTACAAGCTCTTACACCAAGTTTGAAAAGTCCTTCGGAGGCATAGCCTTTCCCTAGGAACTTTCCCCACTTGCGTATTACAACATAGTCAGATTTGAAAAACAATTCAAAATCCTTATTCGTAAGCCTAAAGCCCGAAATTAAATTCTTTCGGACAGTTGGAACGTGTAATACGTCTTTCAATGTGATCTCCACGCCCGACGTGAGTTGAAGAATCACATCTCCCATGCCAAGGACTTGGGATGTCCGCTCGCTAGCCTCCATTATCGTTTTGTTTTCCACTTCTTTGTAGTTGTGGAACAACTCACGATTTATGCATATATGGACGGTAGCGCCGGTGTCCACGAACCAAGCGTTCGGGTTGTCTACATGATTCACCTCGGAGATCATGGCAGCAAAGTCATCGTGGTTCCAATCGTCGAAGTCCTTCTCGACGTTGTTCACGTTGCTCTTTGCCTTGTTCCGCTTTGGCTTGCGGCAGTCTTTAGCCATGTGACCTTGTTTGTCACAATTAAAACATACACCATCAAACTTTGATGGTTGACTACCGCTTTACTTTCCTTTACCCTTATAATTAGGGTTAGGACGACCACGTTTGTTGGAGGGACCGACTTTCTCGGTGAGATTGGCCTTTGCCTCCATCGGAGCTTTTCCCTTTTGATCACGACTTCTCACGTGATCCTCCATTTGAAGCTTGGATAACAATATCGGCACGGACATCTCCGAGCGCTCATGCTTCAAAAGGTTTTGAAATTTCCTCCAACTAGGAGGTAATTTCTCTATGATGATTGCAACGAGCAATGCATCCGCCAAGGGCATCCCTTCGGCTTGAACCTCATGTGAAAGATTTTGGAAGTCTTCCACTTGGTCCATCAATGGTCGGGAGTCGACCATTTTATATTCCAACCATTTGGCGACTACATACTTGGTAGTATTCGCCTTGTCCACTTGATACTTTAGATCAAGGGCCTCCCACAATTGTTTCGCGGTTTCATGAACCTTGAAAACACGATAGAGCCTTTCGTCCAGAGACATGAGAACGGTGTTACGGCACAAGTAGTCGCCGCGGCACCAGTTCAAATATCCGGCACGAGTTTCTTGGCTCGTCTCCCCTTCACTCGGGGTTGGAGGTTTATCCTCCATCAAGAATCCGGCAAACCCCACGGTTGTGAGGTAGAATAACATCTTTTCTTGCCAGTATTTGAAATTCTTGCCCGAGAACGTTGATGGTTTCTCGGCAAGACCAATAGTTCTAGATGTTGACGATGAAGCCCCCGTTGATGCAAACGAGGAAAATATTGACGACGTGGTTGAACCGATGGTTGCAGAGGTGGTGGAGCCGTCCATATTGACGTCGGTGTGAGCCATTTCTCGAACGTGTATCAACGGCAGAGAAATAATCTTCTTGCGATTGTTAGAACCGGGTACACGATCGAGATATTACAAAATAAATATTTTGAGATATTACAACTCAAAATAATTGAAAATATTACAAAGAAAATAATTTGAGAAATTACAACTCAAATAAATGTATACAACTGAAATATACTGTATAAATAAATTATACGTATAAACTAAGTCGAGTCGAGATGAATCTCTTCCCGCAAGAAGATTATCGCCCCGGTAGTGCTCTTCGGTTTAGGCGTATCTTCCCCAAAGGTAAAACGACTTCGTCTCGTCGGATGTAGCACCACAATCCGGCGAGCTCCGGCGAACTGAATAAGGATCGAAAACTGAGCTAGAGGTGGAATGCAGAATGCAGACTATTTTGTGAGTTGTGAGTTGTGAGTTTTCAGAGTGAATTCTAAAGCTCACCACACACCCATATTTATAGGTGTTAAACCGAGTGTGAACGGATCGGCAGTCAACTCCGGCGGCTGCGGTAGGTGGCCGCAATCGTTGAACGCAGAAGTTGAAACAGTCAATTCCGGCGGCTGCGGTAGGTGGCCGCAATCGTTGAACGCAGAAGTTGAAACTGATTTTCCCTCTTCAACATCCAAACTTTGACATACAATATCTCACTCACCGGAAATCGGTTTTGAGACTTCAAGTATATCACGTTGATCTACTCGAGATGTAGATTAACATCCAATTATTATTTTAATTAAATAATAAATATTTAATTAAATAATAATTTTCAGATATGGCATAAAACCATATTTCCAACACGAGTAACATACTACCTTATTTTCGATCATTCTTATCGAAGTATCAGCCCTATTAGATTCGAGCCAATGCAAACTGGAGTATAATTTTTTGATCTATTTAAAGAGACCCGTCAATTTATAATTGAATTGACATTCCTAGTGAGACTCAAAGATTGTAGTACTCTTTTTTTCCTAAAAAGAAGAAAAGAAAAAAGATTGCAGTTTCCCTTTAATTACACACATATTTAACGTATCCCCAAATTTAGAGCTGCTAAAGCCGAGTGATCCCAATAACGACGAACAAGCAGCAGAAACAGCAAGAAAGACAACCAACAAGTTACTCGGGAATGCTATTGATTTATTAAAAATCAATTTGTTAAAAAATAAGGGTCATAAATCAATACATATATCCTATAACTCATCATGTGGTTCATCCTCACCAGAGCTTGCTCCATAAATCTTGTTTATAATGGGATTGCACACACCTTCCACCTCTTTCATCTTCTCATCCAGATCATCTTTCTCAGCATCTTGGTTACCATCCAACCATTCCATGCCATCCTTCAATGCCCTCTCAATCGTTTCCCTCTCATCAGCTTCAATCTTGTCTGCAAGTTTATCCTTGTCGTTGATGCTGCTCTTCATGTTGAAGATGTACGTCTCTAGTCTGTTCTTCGCCTCCACTCTCTCTCTCACCTTCCTATCCTCCTCCGCAAACTCCTCCGCCTCCTTTATCTTGTCCTCGATCTCGTCTTCGCTCAGACGACCCTTCTCGTTGGTGATGGTGATGGATTCCGACTTCTTGCCCGCCTTATCCTCTGCTGTCACATGCACTATGCTATTCACATCCACCTCGAACGTCACCTCTATTTGTGGCACTCCCCTGCAACCAACGTCTTCCATCAACATCATTTCTTATGATCAAATTAGTAGTGTGAGCTTACCTTGGAGCAGGTGGAATGCCAGACAGTTCAAACCTCCCAAGCTCGCGGCAGTCTTTAGTTAACGCTCTCTCTCCTTCATACACCTAGTGTGATAAATGAAATACATATACTATCATCACATCACCATTTTATATATGTGTATGATCAAGATTCATTCATACCTTGATTGACACTGTGGTTTGTTGGTCTTGATAAGTAGTGAAAACTTGCGACCTCTTGGTTGGTATCACTGTGTTTCTTGGGATCAACTTCGTCATCACCCCACCCACCGTCTCGATGCCAAGGCTCAACGGTGTCCTGTCGATCACCAAGAGGTCTGCACACAACAAAGGTTAATTGTGATTTAAGATGAAAATTAACCTATAACAAAACACACAATGTTCACATCAAATTACTACCTTCTCCGCCAGCTTCTCCACCAATGATTCCGCCTTGAATGGCTGCTCCGTGGGCCACGGCCTCATCCGGATTCACGCCCTTGCTCGGCTCCCTCCCATCGAAGAAATCCTTCAACAGCTGCTGCACTTTAGGAATGCGCGTGCTGCCCCCGACGAGCACGATCTCATGAATCTCCGACTTCTTCAAGTTCGCATCCTCCAACGCCCTCTCGACCGGCCCCATCGTCTTCTTGAACAGATCCACGTTCAAATCCTCGAACCTCGCCCTTGTCAAGGGCTCAGAGAAGTCGACACCATCAAAGAGCGACTCAATCTCGACACGGACTTGATGTTGGTTGCTGAGAGCTCGCTTCGCCCTCTCAGACTCCCTTCGGAGCTTCCCAAGGGCCCTCCCATCTCGGCTTATGTCCTTGCCGTATTTCTTCTTGATCAGCTTGATGAAATACTCCATCACTCTATGGTCGAAGTCCTCGCCTCCGAGATGAGTGTCCCCGCTCGTGGCGAGCACCTCGAACACGCCGTTCTCGATGGTCAGCACGCTGACGTCGAAGGTGCCGCCGCCTAGATCGAAGACGACCACGTTCCTCTCTCCCTTCTTGTCGAGACCATACGCGATCGCAGCTGCAGTCGGCTCGTTGATGATACGTGCCACGTCGAGCCCCGCGATCGTCCCTGCATCCTTGGTCGCCTGCCTCTGCGCGTCGTTGAAATACGCTGCAACATCAAATTAATATATAATTTTTTTGCTAAAAATGAAGATTACACGTTTATTTGAATTTACAAAAATATGCTACAATCTATTATAACAATAAGATAGTTGTTCCACGTTCTTCCATTTTAGTTTGCCACTAATCCACTCACAAAATATATATTTTCATGTTCGAAAAATTTATGCCAGTTAAGTACAATAACAATAATTATTATCCATACAGATCCACTCGCAGATAGCACAACTGTTGAAGCAGTTATTTGTTGCAGCGCTGCCAACTCGATCGACGCTCTTGAAAAATTAGTAAACACTATTTTTTTACCTGGAACTGTTATGACTGCTCTTTTGATCTTCTTCCCCAAGTAAGACTCCGCCGTCTCTTTCATCCTCTGCAGAATCATCGCGCTGATCTCCTCCGGGCTCAACACCTTCGCCTCACCGTCTTTCATCTTCACCTCTACGTAAGGCTTCCCGTCCTTGTCCACGACCTTGTACGGCAGCATCTTCATATCCCTCTGCACCTCCGGATCATCAAACCTATACGCGATCAACCAAAAAAATAAAAAATAAAAAATCGATGATGCGCGAGAATTTAACTCAGTGTGACTTACTTCCTTCCGATGAGTCTTTTGACGTCGAAGACGGTGCGCTCCGGATTGAGAGGCGACTGGTTCTTGGCGGCTTCTCCAATCAAGCGCTCGGTGTCCGTGAACGCCACCCACGACGGAGTGATTCGGTTTCCTTGGTCGTTGGCGATGATCTCTACTTTTCCATTTCTGTAAACTCCAACGCAGGAATATGTTGTCCCCAAATCAATTCCGATTACTGTGTCTCCCTGCGAGCCATCGGCCGCCATTGCTATGCCTATGAGAAAATCTGCAGCGGAACAACCACCAAACACCATTAATGTAAAAACAAAATTGAAGAAGAATGCGGCCGGACTCCAAAAACAATTAATTGATGGCGATTCATCGAACAGTTGATCAGAACTAACCTGAAACGAAGAGGAGAAGAATGCAGAAAGCGGCATTGTTAAACGCCACCATTGATTTTGTAGCCATTTTCGATGCTTTTTCTTTTTTCTTTCTTTTGCTTTGGATGAAAGTTGATTTGAAGTTTTGAAGGTGGTGGATATATATAGGTTGCGGTGAGTGAAGGTGTGATGCATATAGCTAGAGTGTTCCAGCCAATGAGTAAGTGACACGTCAGTTTTTCTGCGTGTTGCAACACCGTTTAACTGATGACTACGAAGATCTGAATGTTTTAACTTTTAATTATTCCCTTCACGAATGACGGTAATTATTAACTAAGGAAGGGATAATAGTGTTTCCAATTTTAAGTCGAAGTCGAATAAAAATTAGTGTTTCCTTTCCTTAATAAAAAAAAATATTTTATTTCCATAAATTAAAATAAATAATTCCACCTATCAGTGCATTGATCCCATCGTGATTTAAATTTTTTATTTTATTTTATTTTTTCTTCTCTATTTTTTTTTGTTTCAAAAAATCTTATAATTTAAAAAATAATAATATATTCAATATTTATACTAAAATGAAAATCATGAGGCCTTTTAAAAAAATGAAAATCATGAGGAGTGCTTTAATTTGATATATGATTTGTGAAAAATATATATATAGTTAAAAACTTATTCTCATTTAAAATTTGAGGTTTGTTTTTAAATTAATTTCTTAAAATTTCTTCCAATTAATTTATATTTTTCTTACCGGTTTATTGAAAAGGTTTTTCATTTCCTTTTTTCCTTACCATAATAATAAGAAAGTACTAATATATATACACTTTTATATATAAATAAAAAACACACAAATGTATACTTACTAGACTATTAATTTTTTTAATACAAACATATATCATTTGTTGCAAATATTGTTAAAATTTAAATTTACATAATAATAATTAGAGTGAATTTTGAAAATAGCCACTTTTAAATAGTAAATCTAAAAATTGGCCATTAAGATAAAAAAAATTAAAAAAATTGGCCACACTTCTCATTTTAATTTGCCCTAGCATATAAAAATTTAAAAATTATCCGTGAATTCACAAATAACATTAATTTTGGTTGTGAATTCAAGCTTTAAAACTCGAATTCACCACCAATACTAGTTATTCAATTGTGAATTCGAGTATTAAAATTTGAATTCACAACTAAAAATAGTATTAGTCGTGAATTCAAGTTTTAAAGCGTGAATTCACAATTATAAATAGTGTTAGTCGTGAATTCACAACTATAAATAGTGTTAGTCGTGAATTCATATGAATATATGAATTCATGTACAACTAGAAATAATATTAATCGTGAATTCAAGTTTTAAAACTTAAATTCACGACTAGCATTATTTATAGTTTTGAATTCATCGAACTGATTGTGAATTCTAGTTTTAGTGGTGAATTAATAGATCTGATTGTGAACTCAAGAACATTAAGTTGTGAATTCATAGATCTGATCGTGAATTCAAGAACAATAAATTTTGAAATTATAGATGTAGCTATGAATTCAAGATTATTAATCAGTTATCACTAAAATCATGTCATGTCCTAATCCGAATTTTAATTTTGGGTTTTTTGTTTTTTGAGCTCTCTTTCCTGAGGCTCTCTCCTTTGTCTGCGCCTGTGCTTTCAAGGGTTTTCAGCTTTTCTTTTTTCATTAAACTTTCCATTTCAGCCTAATCCGAATTTTGATGCAAAAACTCCAATTTTTTTGGGAAATCAGTATCTACAAAAGTTTATAGGAAATTAATAACCATCCACTTCACATAGTAAGCCGGATTTAGATACCTCCATTTGCTAATGGAGGATCTACTCCTCGCCATCTTTTTTCCCAAAATTAAAAAAGAAAAATGAAAATAATCCAACAACAATTGAAAATTAAGATATTGCAGCAGCAATCAACGGAGAAATCAAGAAGATTTCAACTAAAAAGTCGATGCATATTTGTTGATGATGTGATGATTTTTAAGCAATTAAATTCATAATTTATTTTCTAATCTAATAGTGTATAAGTGGAAAAATAAAAAATTCTTATCATATCTATTACTACTTCCATCCACTAAGAATGTACAAACTTCCACTAAGAATGTACAAACTTTTGGGGGACAGATGTTTTAATGAAATAGTTAGTATATGTGTGTTAAATAGAAATGAGTGGTTGTAATTAAAAATAGAAAATAGGGTCATGCCAAAAAAAAAATAGTATACTCTTTATAAACACCAAATTGACTATTTTTTTTTAGACGGAACCTGTGGTTAATTTATTCAAGATCACTCCGTACAATATCCTTAAGCCAACTAGGGAAATCTTGAGACCATTGCATAGGATGCTCAATGTGGCGCACAAATTGCACTAAACAATGTGTGGCTTTATTTGCCGTACGATATATATGAAACACGCCAATCACCAAATTCTCCCTCGCATCATTTATATATGTCCCGGATGTCATTGGGCGAAAAAGCTCGATCCTCCTCCGGTCCGGCCATCGTCCGGGTTGCCAACATGGAGTCAGTATATATCGCCATATGTGCAAGCCCAAATTCCATGCTCATCCCATGCACCACAGCCATAACTTCGGTAACCATAGAGCTAGACGCTGGCTGTGTTCTCTTCGATACAGCTACACAAATCTTCACATTGTGGTCCCGCGAGATTAAGCCCACTCCAAATACGTTGTTATCCGCGTCATGCATAGCATCCACATCAACTCTATAGATGCCACGCTTTGGAGGATGCCAACATTTTGAGCCCAGAGTCGAGTCATCCCCATAATGGCACTCACCGTGAACATGGTTAGCCCTCTGAAAATTGTCCCATAGCATGGCACACTCGCTTTCCGAAACAGCCCGCCTCTGCAGAAGATTATGAGTGTGGGCGATCATATGCTCTGGCAGACCTGGATCGAGACTTGCAGGACACCAAATTAAGCAATTATTGTATATTCTTAATGGACGGAGATAGTATATTCTAAAATATATAGTAGGGGAAAATTTGTCATGGAAATATATAATTGATAATAGAATCGATTCAAAAGCAAACCGATCTGATTTAAAATTGAGCTAGGGGCATTATGTATATACATATTATATAAATTTTTTTTTCTATTATATATATATTCATAAAGCGGAAAGTTTTAATTTTGATGGTAAGATTTAAATAGGAAAATTATTTAAACATAATAATGTTGGAACAATATATGATATTTTTCCTTCAGAAAATAAGTTGAAATATCTCATAGTATCTTTTTTTTTTCTTTTTCTTTTTTAATATCTCATAGTATCTTGGGTCTAAAAGACGTTGTTCAAATTTAATATTGTCAATATTATTATGTGAATTTATTTAAAGTAATCAAAACTCATATAAGCGAAAAAACTATGGTGTTATTTTATGTTTACTTGTTTTAAATAAGCCCAAATTAAGCTTATGGTGTATTTTATTTGAATTAAGACAGTGGATTCGTAGGGTCTTCTTAATTGGGCTGATTTATTTGGAGAAACGCTAAAGTTCAGGCCCACGTCAAATATATAAAATAGCCTTAACAGTACTAAAGTACTAACAATAATATATACTAGCAGTAATACTAATAATCAATTATAGTACTCCCCTAAAAAAAATCAGTATTACTAATCATGACAATACAAAGTTAATAACAATAGTAACAGAATTACTGTTTTCCATAAAAATAAAAATAAAATACAGCCTTCAAAATTGCTACTACATCCTTTTTTTTTTTTGGATCCAAAATAATTACGTCTTGATAAAGCATATATGGGTGCAAATCTCGGGACTTATTGAATGAAAGGATTTGGATGATCGACCTTATAAAAAAATTACATAATGATAACATTTTAATTACCGCAAGGACCGTGAAGGAGATTTTGTTTAGGGGCTTATTACTTTTTCAAAAGATAGCTTGCAACTTAGTAGAAATTAAAGCAAATAATATAATTCTTTTTTCATTTTAATGTCAAATGTATATATTGCTTTACTTAACTATTTATTTATATTTGTGTATTGTCAAATATTATTGAGGTGTAAGGTGTTTATAGTATTGATTGTCTTAAAGAGCTTATGAATCACTAAAACGCCCTCTAAGGCCACTAGTATGTATTGTGTATTAACACACTATTAGTAGATCTTAATTACGTTTCTTTACTGCTAATTGACGGAGGGACGTCGCATTAATTAGCAAAGCAGCCCTTCGGTCAATTACTTGCCTCAGAAAATATTTAGCTCTTAATTAAGATTCTATGTACATATTAAATAGCCATATATGAAAAATCAAGATGGGAAATTGCAACATTAAAAATAATGCATGTGCAAGATAATTCACCCGTACTCATGTTCCAAGTAAATTAACATAAAAAAATTAAGTAATACTCCTACATAGATATAGTATATAAATTAGGATGAGATCCAAATTTCTAGGAAAATTAAAAAGAAAAATATAGACCAACTTTTAAAAAAATTCTTGATTTTTACAACAGTCAAGGCTTCACATGGAAACTCCAGCTCACAAAACTATAATAAATCCCAGAAAAACATAGCATAATTTAATGTTCACTATATATAATGTAACCGAGTATATCCTCTGACTTGAGAAAAAAACCAATCACTACAAAAATATAGATAGAACCTGTGAGCTATAAATTTACATTAATTAACTCTGCAGGAAATAACATATAAAAATTATCCTAATTATTCGGTTGGCGATTGATGGATAGGGTTACTGGATTCAAGAATCCAACTCTTATCCCTATTGCCACCGCTCTCCCCATCTTTAGGGACTGTTTGGCTCTCTTTATTGATGAGCGAGGAAATGGCAGCTGCAACAGCAACCCTAAACTTAGGATCAGAAGTTATTGCACTCACATTTTCGGACAACGATGTCGTCTTATCGAAATTCCCTCCATCTTGATCTTGTAATAATGCATTAGGGTGAGGAAAAAGCTGTGTGTTCCCATTGAAGCTTGGTGGTTTAGGGATCAAAGAATACCCTAATTGGGGCATGGAGTTTGAGGAGCCAGGGTGGTTGTTTGTGAGGTCCAAAACAATGCCCTTTGTGGGGTCATAGTAATTAGGGTTTAGGGGTCTTAGGTTTGGTATGAATGATGAAGAGGGATTTATGAGGGGGTTGTAAAAAGGAGAATGTTGTACTTGGTTGTTTTGCATGTGGAAGGGATTGTTCACATCGAACATCATGTAAGGCGACGGCGATGTAGCTGATGTTGTTGATGCCATCGCCGTCGCCCCTACTGGAAGAGGATGGTTGTGTGTCCCTTCGTATGTTGTGATCAATATTGATTTGTCCTCCAGACATCTTTGGACCTGCAGCTTGTAAGATTCAATTACCCATTCATCAACATCAATTTCCAAAATATTAATTAATTACACAAACAAAGTTAATCAGCATTTTCACGAACTCAGTACAACGCATTACTATCTTCTTTCACAACTTCATCACCATTTGCTAAAAATGGCAACTCATAAATAAGCACGCACCAACACGTACAAACTAACAACAATATTTACCATTCTTATTAATTATTAAGTGAGCGTGTAATTTTCAAGACTGATAACATGTATAATTGAGTATTTTTATTCTACTAAGATATCTATCTCTAAGCCCACATTATGATAGAAAGTGCCAAAGATATTGGGATATCCGAAAGTTCCCAATCATCCATTTTAATAAATAATGAATAAATTTTATTATTTTTAACTATCAAGGCTAATCATAAAGAATAAACGAAATGAAGCGTTAATAATAGTGGTGATCACTTTAACATTATCACTAGATATCTTAACATTCATTGATCATATAAATTAAGAGTATAGTACTAAGAACTCAACCAAGCAAATCGAAAATCATCATGATCTCCAAAGGCAAACATATATAGTGCAGAATTAGTAAATAATTTCTCCCCTAGCTATATTAATTTGATTTACCTATAATTAACAGTGGTGCATGGCATGCTACAGTCGTAGGCTAGCATTAAGAAAATTATGTACCTGTTTCCTCACTGGGCATCCCGGAGCTACAGTGCAACGGTAATAGGCTCGAGGGCAAGGATTTCCTTTTGCAATCTTTTGCCCGTATTTTCTCCATTGGCATCCATCATTCATCTGATTCATTAATTCACCCAAAATCCATTTCAAATTCACTATATGTATATATAATTCTAATTACTGAGAAACAATTTAATTATGAGTTGAATGGATAAAAAAGAAATTGCACTGACCGTGGCTGAATCACATCTTGCCCTGACAGAAACCCTAGCTCGTTTATTAGGTGGAGAATTTATATGGTTCATAATTCCAGTCATGTTGTTGGTGTGCAGAGTTGGCCTGAATGCTCCCATGATCTCCTCCCTTTTCTCCTCCGGTGTATTACTGCAACTGCTCGCCACCCGCAGAGACAACCCTAATCCGTCGTTTTCCGCACCCTCCTCCGATGCCGATCTCCGCCTCGGGGCCACGTCGTCCTTCTCGATCACCGATTCAATCGTATTGGGATCCTAAATTAATTAAAAAAAATTAATTCTGAAAGCTATTTTTTCGAGAAAAAGGTTGCATCGTTATTCACATGACACATGTATATAAAAAACGCAGCTGGTTCATGAATTGATTTCTCTCTTCAATTACCTTGTTTTTGCTATTTTGTTGGATCATAACAAATTTTGTCTGCAGATCAGTGTAATCCTTCATAGTTTTTTCCACTGCGTTTCGTAACTGTTTGTTCTCTTCTTTTACGCGATTCATCTTCATCTGCAGAACCGTCAGCTGGATTGAATTTTTGAACTGTTAGTTAGTTCATTAATCAACAAGAGAATTTATCTCTCTCTCTCTCTCTCTCTCTCTCTCTGTATATATATACACTTTTACAATCGATCAAAGTTATATATAATTAATATCCATACCTCTTGTGTGTTGAATCCTTGATGAGAATTTAGAATTGGAGGTGGATCTTGAGTATCTGATGATGGAGCGGTGTGGAGTTGTGCATCCAGCTTAAGGGAGAGATGAGGTTCCATTGTTGCGCTAATCTCTTCTGCTTCTTCTTCGTCTTGTTGTGTTGCCATATAGAAATGATGAGCAAGGATTATATTAATTTATGCAGTTTCTCTCTCTAGATACGAGTGCTGCTTTTGAGGCACAGAAGTCAATTGGCTCGTCCAAAATTAAACGAGTTTATAGTAGGGAGCAGCAGTAGAAGTAGAAGTTAGAATAATTAGAAAATGCAATTAAGACGCATCTAATTTTTGACTTTAACCTTTTCATTCTTAATTACAAAATAGTAGTATAAAATAATTTTCAATTTTATAGGCGGAATATCAAAATTGTCTCAAATGTTTTTAAAATAACAAATTTATATGTTGGAATTCTGATAAAATGTCACAAACACATTTTCTGACACCAAAATATCAATGTTTCTATTTATCCTTGCAATAAAGTCTTCATATATAATTCACCCAATTCTTCCTCATTTTAGATTTTCGATCCTATTTAATTATGTAAGAAATTGGACGGTATACTTGTTTTATTGTTTTTAGAGTAATTTCAATTTTATTTTTTAAGAATAATATGAAACTCAAGCTGATTGGCTCGCTTGCAACTATATAGAGATCAAAACTTAATAATACTTTTTTTTTTTTTGAGAAAATCAAAACTTAATATTTTATGTAGTAATTGTTTCTCAATATTGGAATCTTCGAACAAATTATAATATGGTTGATTACATATAGTTTAAATATTTTTTACATTTTTAGCTGTTTATATACTCATAAGTATAAAAGAATCAATGAGATTAAATACAATGTTTTGATTTCAAACTATAGGCAAAAATATTTACAAATTAAGTTAGGATATATTCTCATCCAATGAATTTCTATTATCTTCTCATCCGCCAGAATCTCTATTCTCTACAATGGGAATTTGTGTAGGTACTTAGTTTGCATGCTCGAGGGGCATTCGGCAAGGAGATCCCCCCGTCTCCCATCTTATTTGGTATTGTAGAAGATGTGTTGAGTTTCATTTTCCTTAATAGTGTTGCTTCCGACCATTTGCTGCATATGCGTATAGATCGCTCAGGAACTTTTTCATACTCATCTTCTGTATGCCGACAATATGCTGCTTTTTTGTAAAGCTTCGACGAGCAATGCCTTGGCTATATGGAATATATTGGAGTTTTATGGCACCATATTGGGGCAAATTCTTAACAAGGAGAAATCTCATGTCTATTTAATTAGTAGATGGTGTTCCAATGGCGCCATTGCGTAGGCGCATCAACTAGAATATGAGTTTTAATTTTTCATTTGAAATGTTCTATTCTTCTACTTGGGGGTGCTTCTGTTTGTTGGGCGGGTGCGTGCTTCTTATTTTATTAGTATCAAAGATTGCATCGTCAATAAGTTTGCACGTTGGAAAGGATTGCAACTTTCCATGGATGGGCGAACTTGTCAAGTCAAATTCGTGATTCAGAGCTCGGTTCACTCGATGATGGTTTTCAAATGGCCGAAACTCTTTTTCTCTAATTTGGATTGAGCTTTTCACAATTTTATTTGGACTGAAAATATCAGTAGACGCCCTAGTTATGTGGTGGATTGGGGCAGAATCTGTGCTATTAAATCATTTGGGTTTGATCTTTTCAGACGCTAGATCTGGGTATTCGTTTGTTCTATCTTATGAATAATTCTTGGAACAGTCTTTAGGTTTGATCCTTTCTGATATCGATACTTGGATATTTTTGGACAAGTGAAATCATCGGTTATTACTTCCTCAGTTTGGCTTGATTTGAAGAGTGTTGTTTTTTTAGATCATTAAAGATACTTATTGCTATTTAGGCAACGACTCTACTGTTTCTCTTTGGATGGATGATTGGTTGGGATATCACCTTATTGAGAAACTTAAAATCCCATCTTTCATGCATAATTGTCTTCGACAGTCGTAGCTAATGATTTTTCTGAAGGTGTTTGGCATTTTTTGGAATACTTTGTTCAATTATATCATGATATTATTTGTGATATTTTACTTCTTTCTATTGGTGAGGATTCAAATGTTCGATTTTGGGGTCCCAGAAGGTTGACTGACAGGTGTATAGGAGGGGGGGGCGAGGAATACATCAGTGGGCTATTTTTCGCAAAGCATAAACAAACTAAACCAAATTTCAGTTAGAAATAAGTTGTAGACTGAAACTGAAGATTCTTCAGTGAATTGACATCAATGGAGCGTTGGGCTTGACTGATGTCCAGATAAGGCTTCAGTCTTAATTTGTAAACAGAGCAAAGTTATTAATCTTTCTGACTAACGATAGTCAGTAGGATTAATAACTCAGCAGCGGAAAATAAACTTAGTGCGAATAGCCTTTAGAAAGAATTTTGTCTTTTAAAATCCTTAGTATCTTTTTTTAGTTAATCCAATTCAGTTGAAAATGGTTAAGCACAGATAAGAAAACAACTGAAAGCATGTAAAGAACATAAGCATTTTAACGTGGTTCAGAGACATCTCCCCTACATCCACAGCCAGATAATTTGTCTAAAAAACTTCTCTGGGCTAATGCTTAGAAGTGCACAGCAAACCTACCAATCCAACTGAATTTGTTTTAACACTTAGCATGCCCTGACATTGTCGTATCCAATCAGCTAATGCTAAGGTAATTGGAGCCAGAACCTTTAAGCTGGACTCCCTCTTGGTTTAACGGTATCAAGGTAACCTACCTAGTTTAGTTTCCTGGTACTAAACAACAACCACTTGGCTTACCGGGTGCTAAAGGACCTAACAGTTTAGTTTTCTAGCACTAAACTACGACCACTCAAACTCACTTTTCTCTCAGTTGAAAAGGGGGTTTGAACTCTTCCAACTAAGATTACAGAGAACAGGCTCTCGTGTAATCCATTCTAGGCTTAAGATAAAACAAGAAATGCTTAGACAAATAAGAGAGTTTAGGTAATCAGCAAGACTGGTTTTAAAACGTGGTTTACTCTCTTCTTCGATTCGAAATCTATGTATGGAATTGCTGGCTCTTTACTCCGGCAGAGCTTCAGCGTATGTCTTCGAATCGGTGAAGATTGCAGCTGATCCTCGAGCTCTATTTATAAGCGAAGTCTAGTCTTCAGGATTTCTGCCGTTGTGAGAGGATGTTGCTTCTTGGGCTGAGGTGGCAATCTTCAGATACTCCTTTTAACAGCATTTGAATTATCTTGTCCTTGGAGTATGGTGTTTCTGCATCTTTACACGCAAAGGAAAACTCTCATACTTGCAAGGATGATCTTCAAATCTTTGGGATTTAATGCTGTTGTACTTGAGCATTAAATGCAGCATGTCTGGTACTCTTCTCTTCAGTTAGATGCAGAATGTCGATTGGTATTTGAGATGTCTTCAGTTCAATGCTGATGTTGAGTTGTGTGATCATCTACGACTGATGACTGAAGACTTCCAGTCAAGGTGTGTCCTTTCAGTGAGGCGTGCTTCAGTTGAGCTGTCTTTGATCTTCAGTCTTTGGTTCCTTGTCCACTTGATCTAACGTCTTGGTAACTCTAGTCAAGGCCTGTGAGAACTGAAACCTTTGGACCTGCAATTGAGACAAAGACAGGAGAAGCAAACTAATGATTTTGGTGTCATCAAAACTAGTTGGATCTCTTTTGTGTCCCAACACTTATTCCCTCGTACTTCATTGCTACTCTTAGACGTGCCTTATATCTTCTACAAGATATGTAATTACGAGTTTCTCGCATTTACAAGAAAGGTAATGCGGTTGCCGAAAGGGTGGTGGCAAAATGTAATTCCTAAGATTTATTAAGGTGTTCAACAAGATATCTCGAGTTACAGTTTCATTCGTTGGATGAATTAAGGGTTTGATGGGTGTTTTGCTCTCTTTTTTTTTGTTCTCTTTGCTCCATGCCTTAGATCATTTGGGAGGTCATTCTGTAGGACATTTTATTGAATACATTTCAGTCTCTTTTTCAGGAAACGATGAAAATCATTGTGATTATCTCTTGGTTGGTTGAAGGTTCTTGGCGAAAAGTCGATATGTATTTTTCATGCGTGTGAGTTGTGGTTGGGATGTCTCTTTTAGTTTATATATAGACTATTTTTTATCTTGGGATGATTGTCTTTAGTGTCCCACTATTGCTTCTACAAATCGAATTTTTTTAGTTCGGATTCGAGTTTGGTATAAACGGTGCAGTTTGAACTCGAACCCAAATCGAATTAGATATAACGTTATAATATATATATTAAAATTGATATTACATTTAGTAGGATTTTTTTGGAGAGAGAGAAAGGGTGTTTCTCACTTACACTTATCACTTATAACCCTAAATTGAATTTTGAAATCTCTCCCTCTCTTTCCTTATCATTGCTTATTGCGCCTCAACCTCGCTGCAACGCTACCTACAACCCCTTCGCTTATTCACCTTTCTTACTCTTCAGTAATTTTTTATATTGTGCTACAATTCTCTCGCCCCCTAATCCGCCTCGCGCCGCCTGCTGCTCTCCACCTTCCATTTCTCATTGTGGCTCATTCATTTCATATAAATTTTATGTGCTGGTTAGATTATCATTAGATAAAAACGTGCAAGGTTTCCTAATATACCAACATCAATTGAATAGATGAGGAGTCTTTCTCGAAAATAAAATACAAAAAAAAAGATGAGGAATATTCTACCCAGAACAATGGTCTGCTTCAAAGATAAAGAAAAAATATTTGGTTTAAGTCGAACCAAATTGAAATTTTTCGACTGAATTTGCTTCGATTTTGGTATCCTAAACGGTTTAGTTTGGGTTGAGTTTTTAGAGTTAGTTTGGGTTCGGTCAAGTTTCAAATTGAATCGCCTGAATTCTCACCCTTTTTCATGCGCTTCAAATCATTGATGGTTCTGGCTTGCTCGGTCAATTGGGCCTCCAACTTGTCCCCCAACTTACTTGAACGTCCAAAGCAACTCTGAGCATTATGAACTTGTCAGGGGGAAACAACAGGATCGGCCTAGAACGCGTGTTGATAGATTGAGTACTGGATCCACTACATGACATCTACAACATCATGCCCATCTCGAGCACACGTCTATTCAGATCCTTCATCACAATCTCCTAAAAGATATGATTTATCTCTTGTACAGTGTTGGGTCCCGGAGGGTCTCTGAATAGGTGTATGGGAGGGGGGAATACACTTGTAGGTAGGGTTGTAGACGAGTTAAGCTACTCGTGAGCTATTCGACGTTCGACTCGATAAAAGCTCGATCGGTAATTTAATGAACAACTCGTTTAGCTAAACAAGCCAAGCTTGAACATGACGATACTCGGCTCGTTAGCTCGTGAACAAGTTCGTGAAGGGATTTATCTTAAAAACATAAGATTGTTCATTAAATGTCTTAATATTTTATACTATATGTAGTAATATTTGGATTAAGTATCTAATTAACATCATTTATTTACAAGAAAATAGTAAATATACTATTTTTGTGAATCAAAATAACTTATATATTTGAAAATTAACTTATGTATTAGGAAAATATCTAAAATTTTAAATAAAAAATTAAATTTAAAAAGCTCGATTAGGCTCGGCACTGTATTCGACTCGATTAAAGCTCGATCGATAATTAATCAAACAGCTCGATTAGCTAAACGAGCCATGCTTGAACAAGACACTATTCAGCTCGGCTCGGCTCGATTACACCCCTACTTGTAGGCTATTTTTCAAAAATCAAACTCTTTTACAAATAACCGAAGAGTATTGACTGATACAGAAAAGATTGACTGATGCGAACAGTTAAATGAAACTTCAGTTGGAAAGAGGTTGTAGACTGATACTGAAGTTACTTCAGTATTTTGATTTCAGTTAGGCTTAGAGCTTTAATTGATATCCACGTAAGGCTTCAGTCTAGAGTTTGTAAACCGAGAAGTGTTATGAATCTTACTGATTATCCGAATATTTATCAGTTAGACTAATAACACTGGCAGCGGAAAATTAAACTTAGTTCAAATGGCCTTTAGAAAGTTTGTCACTTAGTAGAATCATTAATTTCTCTTTTCAGTTAGTTAGTTTCAGTTGTAAAATAATTTTAGCGCAAATAAGGAAAAACTGAAAGCAAATAAAAAACACAAGGATTTTTACGTGGTTCGGAACAATTTCCTACGTCCACGGTCAGCTGATCAAACTGACAAACACTCTGGGCTTATGCTTACGGTCGCTCTTTCTTAGCACGCTAAGACACAATGCCTTTGCAGCGGATGACTAAGAACTCTGGAGTCAGAACACTGGTCTGAACTCATCTATACTCAAACACTCTTTTCGCTCGGTTGAAAAAGGGGGTCAAAAACTTCCAACTAAGATTATTGAGAACAGACTCTCTGTAATCGAAAACTTAGGCTTTGAATAATACAAGGATTTGCCTAAGATAGTAAGAGAATGTAAGAAATCAGTAAGCTGATTTTGGCTTTGGGTATTCTCTTCTGCGATTCAAACTTTTGAAGACAGTAAAGGGCTGAGTTGCAATTTCGGCAGAGGTTCAGCTTGTGCGTTTGAATCAGTGAAGATTGTGGTGTTCCTCGAGCTCTATTTATAGGCGAAGACTTGAATAGATCCGTTGGCAAGATGGTCTTCAAGAATCTGTCCGTTGTGAGAGTAATTTGAATTCGGCTGAGATTTCAATCTTGGAGGTTCCTAATTTGGTGAAGAACGGCGTCTCAGGTACAGTAGGTAAGGCGTCTATGAAAAGCTTGCACCACAAAGGAATGCTCTACAGAGAAAGGACGATCTTCAATATCTCTGCATTTAATGCAGCTGTACTTGAAAGTACGTGGCTTCCTTTTAACTTAGTATCTTCAGTCCGAGGAAGAATGTCAACTAAACTTGACTTTAGTGTCAGTCCGCTAATTTCACGCGGCCAACATTATTAAATTAGTCATAACTGATTTTTCAGTTAGATTCACGTTCAGTCAATACATCAGTATTTGACTTGTTCTTTTCACAGTATCTTCATCTTCAGTCTTTAGTCTTCAGTCCTCCAATCTTCAGTCTTCAGGACAGCAGTCAAACTAGAAAACATGAACTCTAACTCTTGAGTTCGAAAAGTTCTAGTCTATTACAAGAAGTTCTAAGAGTTATGGTATCATCAAAACTAGGGATATGATATTTCATTAAGTTCCCAACATAGAGCCACATCTCTGTCCTGAGTGGAATGAATATTATAGATATATTTTTGTATCTCTAGCTACAACTGAAAAATTATACTTGAAAATAACAATTTTGTTCTAAACTTACCCGTTAAACCGCTAAATCTCACATTTTTCAAGTACATAAGTAAACATGAATCATAGCTCGCACAATCCATGAGAATGTTCTTCTCCCGAGCCTACACAATGCATGAGATTTTAACAACATACAAGGTTAAATAAAATACCATGAAATTTTAAGAAATTAAATAAATTTAATCAACTTATCAGATATTCGGTGTGTTCGATGGCGCTGCATGATTCTTTGTGATGTATGGTGAGTCCTGAATCAGGACCACTAGGCTCAAAGCGATGGTTTTTGCTCACTTGTTCGGACTTGAGCTTGAATGCAGGGTATCCCAATATACTTTCCAAGCCTCTTCTACGTCCTTGTTAATAAAGGGCGACATCTTTCGTTTTAAGATTATCTTTCCCGTTGTGTTTAGAAAATCTCGATGTGCGATTATAGCCATCTTGATTTACACATTGCGTATCATGTCTCATACACAGATGAGTCCTATTCAAATTCTTTCTATTCATAACATGAATATTCATGATGTTGTTAGAAAACTAATTAAACTAATGTATACCTCGAACTAATTAACTGAAATAAAGTTCAATCGTCCTCAAAGTGAACGTCCTCCATGAAATTCCAATGATCTCTAGATAAGTTTGGAAGGTATGTGTCATTACACCAAATTGGATTACTTGGCCATAGAATCTTTCAAGTGGCAAAGTTGAAGTTAGGTTGTATATTATTATATTATAAGTTAAGTTTGTTACATACTTGTGTTACAAAGTGCATCGTCTCTTTCCATTACGGAGAACATGGATACGCTCATGTGTCTGGGAGACTTGTGATGACCTTAGTTGTTGGGTTTCTTCACTCGAATCAGGCATGTTCTCATTAGAATTGTCTAAGACCAACACAAGTTTTTTCTAACGTGTTTTGTCCTCACTCGCACGTTCCCTGAGAAACTTCATAGATGGTCATCCATCCTGAAATTGCTCCAAGCCAAACACGCTTAACTTTGGAGTTTCTTCCACGTGGTCACCAAAAAAAAATGCATCTTGTTGGTATAAGTAGCACCAATCAAATCATTTAAACTCTCCTCAAATATGCAGTCTCATACCTGCATATTCTTGGAATTTCTCTATTTCAGGTGTGTTTCGGTTCGTTCATGACCACTTCGCTTTGAAGCACTTATAGGAGCTGCTCTTTGTCCGTGCCTTGTGCACCGGCGATCACTCCTTCGTTCTGCCCCGTGCATCACATGCCCACCAGCTTCTGTTTGGTTCTTCCCCAAACGACACCGTACTACGAGAGGTTTGACTTTGATACCACCTGTAACAGCTCGGCTCCAGACTTGACGACTGTCCCCATAGACCAACAAGAATCTTTTCTAGCGTATTTTGTCATCACTTGCACACTCCCTGAGAAACTTACAAATGGGTCACCCATCCTGAAATTGATCCATGCCAAGCATGCTTGACTTTGGAGTTTCTTCCATGTGGCCACCAGAAAAGAACATGCATTTTATTGATATAAGTAGTACAAGTAAAATTATTTGAGCTTTCCTCGAATATACAGTCTCATACCTACACATTCTTGGAATCCCTTTCTTTCGGGTTTGCTTCGGTTCGTTCATGTACCTCTTCGCTTCGAAGTACTTATAGGAGCCGCTCTTTGTCTATGCCTTGTGCACCGGCGATCATTCCTTACTTCTGTCTCGGGTGTCATAGTTTTAGTCATCAATTATTAAACTCAGGTGCTCGACAACCATTGTTGTCGCCTCCGCTTATCCTCTACCAATAGCCTAACCTCTAAATTACCTAATCGCCTCCCCCCTACTAGTGACACAATTATGCTATAATGCTAAAACACGTTATATGTCTCTCCTCCACCGACGACATAATTAAAAGACCAAGAATCAACTAAAATACATTAAAGCATATTCAATTTAAATAATCAAAATTACAATTTAATCTAAACAATATAATCGAATTCAGCTAATTTAAACAATGTAACATAATCCAACTAATATCGAAAACATGTAACCTAATCAATCAAAGTCACCCAATCTACCAACATCTAGGCTTGAAGTAGTGTTTTTCAAAAATGTAATTAATTATCATGTAAATTCGACCCTAAACTAATTAAGATGGATTTAACATTCTAATTAATTATCATACCGGACTAAAAAATACAATTAAATAAATGACACATTTAACATAAAACATAATATTTCACATAATTAGCATACTAATACAAATAATTGCCCTAAAAACCTAACACGTACTAATTAACTCAAGCAAAAAAAAAGGTCAAAATACTAATTAATCTTATCAAAATATTTATCAACGTTGTCAAATAAGTGCCCTAAAAACCTAACGAATTAATGATTAACTACGTGAAAATTAAAAAAAAATTATTAAATTAATATTTTAATGAATTGTCGATGGTGTTAATTTTTTAAAAATATAAAAAATAAATAAAAGAAAGTCGATCCGTTAGGCTCATTTTTTAACAATCTCCGTGATTAATCAAGAGTTATTTTTGTGGCGTTAACTATAGCATGCATATAAATTCTGCTTCTAGAAGATCTTCAAATACATTCTATTCACATACTATTACTAATAGTAATTATTTTGGAGTGAGTTTGTGTATATACACACACATATGCATGAATATAAGATGAGTGCGAAATCCTATAAATAAAGACGAAAGTAAATAAGTTGGATCAGATCTGGAAATAGTCAACTGGAAGACCCTCCAACCTCTTTCCATTTTCCACTCTTTCTGGTTGAAATTCTCAATGTCCCAAATATATTATATAAATATTTTATTCATCAACTTCTCCATCACTTTCTCTCTTCTGCGTGACTTCAACTCAATTAATTAATTAAATTCGATTCACATAATAAAAAACAAATTTATAGCATGCTCATTAATTTCTTCACGCTACAGTTTATAGATATATCTCAAGATCTCGAAACTAGTTCATGACACCAGCATTAAGAAAATTAGTTATATATATTTATTTATTTATACGCACACGCATATGATTATGAATATATTGCAAAAAAGTTGTGAAAACTAGAAAACTAGATTTCAATTTAGTATTTATAATTTTATCAATATTTATTAAGTTTGCGTTCAAAGTAATGGAATTAAATTGGGTTCGTGCAATAAATATTAATAAAATAAAAATATGAGGTGTTGGTCTTGCATGCACTCGGTCGCATATAGTATGCGACCGGTTACTTTTAATAAGCATAAGATATATATACATTTGTTTGCACAAATGTATACTTATGTAATAGTACAAGTTCTCATTAATAAAAGTTATAACACTTATCGTGAATAAATTTAATACTTTATAAATATTACATTTCATTGTAACAATAATTACTTTTTGTTACGACAATGATTACTTGACCAAATAGCTAAGAATATAAGTATTAATGAGTGAAAAATTACTAAAAATAAAAATTCTTATGAATAAAAGTAAAAATATTATTGTGAAGAAATGTAAACTTTCAAACCGGTCGCATGTACCCAATAATTTGCGAAATATGAATAATAATGCATCAAAGCGTCGGCACTCGGCAGTCATATTCATATAACATACCAATGTTTTTTGTTGAAAATTAAGCAAAAATTCGTGGATGTATATGTAGAATTTCTTTTGTCTACTTCCACAACTACTAATATCAAGCACAATGAAAACACGCATATGTCGCCAATAATCCAAAGGAAATCATTATTAGTTGCTTATATAAGTTTCTGTTTTACATAAAATTTACCAATTCTTGTCCTTTTAATTAATGTTTGCTATGATTATAATATATCTATAATTATTAATTTAATGTCAACGAGGTCTAATTCAAGTGTCAAAGTTGAGGCACTCAAAATCTCTCTTTTGTAAGAGGCGTTGATTTAATCCCTAATGACTTTATTTGATTATATATATATATATATATATATATATATATATATATATACCTCATGTAATTAATTATAAAACAAAAGGATAATTATTAATTTAATAATTCATGATGTTGGGGAAAATGACAGCGACAAATTAAATCATGAAAAGTATTGATGCAGAACTGATTTTCCACTTCGGTTGTCAAACACTGTTTCTGATTGTATTGATTGATGATTATTTGATTAGTAAAAAAACTAAGGTCTAAGGGAGTTGTTTTAAATTTAACCTAAACAATGTTCATACTTCTTTCATGCCCTTGCATACACTCCTTTTGAGCAACTACTAATATACTACTATTGCAACAAAAAAGTTGAGATTAAAAATAAAAAATAAATCAGCATCTAAGAATTCATATAGAGTTGTCAAAAACACGTGGCTGAATATGATAGGTTGAATCCAGGTATTGACTTTAAAGAGCAGCGTGGACTTGTGAAAAGCAAGTGTCCCTTCAGCTAATTCTCTTACTCGCTTTTCCAATTATTAAATTTAATTTAACCGCCTAACTATATATAAAAATCGCTCATAGTTTTTGGGGCGAGTTCGCATTATTTAATATTTGAGTGATTTAGGGATCGTTGCATTAAATTTAACTAAACATAGAATCATTAATTGTTTAATTATAATATGAATGCCTTGAAATTTGTTTCGATTCGATCTGTTTGACTGAGGTTCCAATTCTTTTATATGGAATCTCGTCTAATTTATAAATCACATCTCAATAAAATTGTTTTATTGAATCTTCAAAGTATTTAATATGAAAATAAATAATGGTGACCATTTGGACCCAAATGTACCCATTTCTCGAATTAAAGCTAATCATATTTTATTGATTTATACTATTCTTTATTTTCTATAGAGTATTATTTAAGTAGTAAACATTTGGAAGATATGTGAATTTTTTGTGTGCAATGTTATGCATTTTTATAATAATAATAATAAAATATTTTTTTTTTGAAAAAACTAAAAAAATTGCGGGCAAGCGGCAAAAATACCATATTTGTAAAAAATGAAATACATTTTTTTGTAAAATTTAATGCATTTTCGTGTGAAACTTTATGCATTTTTGTGTGAAATTATATGCATGTAAAACATGTCTGTTTTGAAATAATCTAAAACAAATTAATTTTTTTTAATATTCAAAAAATATATTTCGATTTTACCCTTGTGCAGATTTTGTCTTTGAAGGCCTTGAAAGCTCCTTGCCACGTGTCACAATCTTGATGCGCCACTTGTCCAAAATGTGTGGTCCAGATTTGGTCATACGTCACTACCTAAGAACATGGGAATTACATGATCATATTCCTATTTATATATATAGGGGTGGGTTAAAATAAAAATAACTCTTAGAATATAAAATATGAACTATTTTCAGCCCTTAGATCATCAAGATCTACAGTTGATTCATCACCTTATTGGATGAATTCTTGGTCCTGAGTTCGAATCCCATAGGTAGCAAAAAAAATATTTTTCGCAATTTATAGCTTTATACAACAAATTCATACGTGTTCTACATAAAATTCATACATTTTTGTTAGTTTGTATTTTTTATTTTAAGAGCTGTTTTTACGGTAGCATGGAGCGCTCCAATGAGATCCCCTATTTTTAGTGAGATCTTACACGATCTTGTGCATTTCTTTTATCAACCATATGACTAATATTGTACCTAAAGGGCGAATTTTTTTCTCAGGGTTCGAATCCTGGAGGGAGCGAAATATTTTAAATTTCGTTATTCATCAGTATATATGTCTTATTCATTGAAAAATAAGGGTCTCAGTGTCTCATGAAAAATAAGGGTCTCATTGAAGCGCACCCATATATATATATATATATATATAAACTAATAATAATTAATTATACTGGACCGATTTAAATATTCGTGAAGCGTTCGATAATTAATTAATACCTATTGTTATCTTGCTTAATTAATTGGGTTTCGTTAAAACTCATTAAATCGGGCATGAACAAGCCCTACTAGCTACTACTTAATTACTTGAATTCAAACTTTTTTTTTCAAAAGCAGTAATGAATTTGCAGCTATGAAATCAAAGGTTGGGATAATAACAATGAAAGAAAAAGAAAAAAAAAATTATAGACCAAAGAGTTGAATTAGACTTTAATTTCCTCATACTTGACCTCCTGACCTACCCTCTAATAGACTAATACATGTGTATCGTAGTAGGTTGGTGGACTCCAATGAGCCCTTCTAATTGCATATTTATATCTTCAATTTTTATCCCCAAAACAAATTACCTAATCAGAAGCAAGCAAAAAAAAAAATTAAAAAATATATAGAGAGAAACTGAGAAATAATTATATATGATTATTACCTACATACCAGATCATCTTTTTCGGCATCTTATATTCATCAAAATTGCGGACTTTTCTTGGGATTTTTTTTCTTAATTGTGATTAGTTAGAAATTATTGGTTTCAATTCAGTAATATAATTTGTCAATATACGTTGAAGGGATGAAATCAGCGACTCATGGTTGTATCGAAACTAACGGATTTTCTTTTTATGAAAAAGGGAGGAGCAACAAAAATTTCTCTTTTTGAATTCCTTTTTTTCTTCTTCATTTTTACAAAGAAAAATTTTATTATTTTTCATTCTTTATTTTCACAAAAAAGAATCATATTATCACATAAAAATAGAGGGGTAATAATTACCCCTCCTTAGAGTGAAAAAGAAGAAATATTTTTGTTTTTAAATTCTCTTTTCTAAAAATTGAGGGAAAAGAAAAAATGATTTAAAGGGATAAATTTTTGTGATAATAATAGAGTTAGTGCTTGTTTGGTTCAAATAAGTGGGGGAGGAGGGGTGGGGGGGGGGATGATAACAATAACTGTTACTACTACCTTTTATTGAATGCTTGGTTCAACAATGCAAATGAATCACTACTAAGAAATTCTCTTTCTTATGAGCAGTAACAAATTGGGTGATTGGATTATCCACAAATAAGGGTAATGGTTAACTCATTATTCAAACCAAACAACAAGTATGGAATTCAATTAATTGAATTCATTTCCAAGCTTCCAAAAAGTCTAACCAAACATGGGTTTAGAGACAAATGATTGAGTATTTTTATTTTCAAATATTAATATATTTCCAATCTCGTCCTTTCAATTAAATATGAATCAAGTAAAACTTACTCAAATGATAAATCAAGGGCCTTGGAATATTCTAAAATTTCAATTCATCTTAATAAATAGGGAATTTTAAACGGTGATTGATCAGTATAAAGACTGTTGTGTTTGCGTTGGGGGCGATTTTAATTCGGTGAGGACGATCTCGGAAAGGGAGGGGCGGGGAGTCCATTCTTCGCCTAGAGATCTCCAGATTTTTGACAACTTTGTCAGAGGAAATGTGTTGGAGGAGATTCGTCTTAACGGTAGAAAATTTACATGGTATCAGCCTCAAGGTTTTTGTAAGTCCAAACTTGACAGATTTCTCGTCAACGAGAAGTGGCGGCTGATGTGGCCGAATACTAAAGCTAGAGGCCTCCCTAGATCGGTTTCGGATCACTGCCCAATCATGTTGGATACTAAAGTGGTTGATTGGGGTCCGAAACCCTTCCGCTTTATCAACGCTTGGCTTAATCACCCGGATTTCGAGAAGATTGTTTCAGAGTCGTGGCAAAGGGGAGGCCTGTCGGGATGGAGCTGCTTCGTTTTCAAGGAGAAGCTTAAGAGTTTGAAGGAACATCTCAAAAGATGGAACAAATCAGGCTTTGGATTGATCGAGGAGAACATCAACAACCTCAAATCTGATATCCTTAAGTGGGATATCATTGATGATACCTTGGGTCTGGAAGATGACGAAGTGGCAAAAAGGAATGAGTCGATGGCCAATCTTTTCCTCCAACTGTTTCTTTTATCCCAAAAAGCAAGAGCTCGATGGTTGAAGGACGGAGATCTTAATAGTGGTTTCTTCCATAGGATTGTCAATGGCCGAAGGAGTAAAAACGAGCTTGCTGGTCTTCTGGTGAATGGGAGATGGATCGAAGAACCGGAGGAGGTAAAGCAAGAAGTTAGAACTATTTTTCAGTCTCAATTTTCCAGCGAACGAGGGGTCAGGCCCATTCTTCCGGATGACCTTTTCCAGAAAAAAATCCCACAAGAAACGCGAGAATGGCTTGATTCTCCTTTTTCAGAAATAGAGATTAAGGAAGCTGTCTGGGGATGTGCAGGGGACAAAAGCCCGGGGCCCGATGGTTTTAATTTTCTCTTCATGAAGAAATGCTGGAGTATCATCAAACGAGACTTGTGCGATGTTCTGAAGGATTTTCACTCCAACGGCAAATTGGCGAGAGGTTGTAAACCTTCTTTTATCGTGTTAATCCCAAAGAAAGAGGCGGCTGCTGAGATGAAAGACTACAGACCTATTTCCCTTATCAATTGTCTCTACAAGGTGATCGCTAAAGTGTTGGCTTCGAGAATCAAACAGGTTATGCACTTTATCATCTCTGATTGTCAGAGTGCTTTTGTGGAGGGAAGGTTCATCCTTGATAGTGTTATTGTGTTGAATGAGATTATCGAGGATGCTAGGAAACGGAATATTGGGGTTTCTCTGTTTAAAGTGGACTTCGCAAAGGCTTATGATACTGTCGATTGGTCATTCCTAGATTTTATGCTGGAGAAGATGAACTTCAGCCCCAAATGGCGCCAATGGATCTCGGGCTGCCTGACTTCTGCAACTGCCAATGTGTTGGTTAACGGCAGGCCGTCGGGTGAGTTTCCTCTTCAGCGCGGTCTTAGACAAGGCGACCCCATTTCGCCCTTCCTCTTCCTTATCGTCGCTGAAGGTCTGAACCTCCTTATAGAAAGAGCAATCCACAAGAATCTGCTGGAGCCGGTTAAGATCGGAAATTCAGGATGCCAAATCTCCCACCTGCAATATGCCGACGACACGATGTTTGTGGCTCCGGCCAAGAAAGAAAATATCTGGGCGTTTAAATGTATTCTCAAACTTTTCGCTTTGATTTCAGGTCTCAAGGTTAACTTCGATAAAAGTACCCTCTTTGGAGTTCGGACTGAATTGGCTGCTGTCAAAGAAATGGCGGATCAACTAAACTGCACAGCAGGGGTCCTTCCGACTAATTATCTAGGGATACAGATTGGAACTCGACTGACACGGGTGGCAAATTCTAAGTATATCGTCGACAAAATCAAGAATAGAATTTCAAAATGGAAGAACCGAAAGATTTCTTTGGCCGGCCGGATTACTCTGATACGCTCAGTACTCTCTTCGATCCCAATCTATCAGCTATCTTATCTTTTACTCCCCAATAGTATTTTGACTGAGATCCGGGTTATGGTGGGTAACTTTCTTTGGGGAGGAGGTACGCAACAGAGGAAGATCCATTGGTTTAAATGGGAGAATCTCTGTGCTGAGAAGGATAAAGGTGGGCTGGGAATCAAAGACATGGAGAAATTCAATAAGGCCTTGATGGCTAAGTGGATTTGGCGTTTCCTCACCGAAAAATAGACCCTTTGGGCTCTGGTGGTCAGGGCAGTCAAGGGTGATATTGATTGGGATAAAGATGGGATTACCTTGAAAGGGGGAAGGGTTTCGGCTTCTTGTTGGTGGAATAAAGTGTTGAGTCTGAGCAAGGGGGAAAGTGGTAGATGGTTCATGGAAAATCTGGAATTTCAGTTAGGAGAGGGTGAGTCAACATCTTTTTGGAATCATCACTGGACAGGGAGTACGACACTTGCCGACCGATTCCCAAGACTTTTCCGACTCAGCAACAACCCTGGGGGCAGCATTAAAAGTATGGGAACATGGAACGATGGAGTCTGGGAATGGAATCTTGAGTGGAGAAGAATCCTGCTTGATAGAGAGAAAGTCCAAGTTTCTACCCTCCTGTCTTTTATCAACAATTTCAAGTTGGTGATGGGGAAACCGGATGGCTGGAAATGGAAACTTTCGCCGGATGGTTGTTTCACTGTTAAGTCGGCATTCAAGGCAATATGCGACGGGGTTTGTGCCCCCCAACAGAAGAATCCTGCCTTTTCTTACATCTGGAATGCCCCGGCTACACACAAGGCTAAAGTGACTGCTTGGAGGATGATGTGTGGAAGAATGGCGACGATCGACAATCTCTTGAAGAGGCAGGTTCCTATACCGAACTCCGAGACTGCTTGTAAACTCTGTTACCTAGAGGATGAAGACACAGAGCATCTCTTTTTCTCTTGCCAAAAGTCCACTGAAATCTGGTATATGCTCCTCTCCTGGCTCGGTGTCCAGTCGGCTCTTCCTTTTTCTAGAATTGCCCATTTCCTTGCTTTTATTAATCTCGGGCGTAAGAAGGATGTCAGATTCCTTTCCGGTGCTAGGATCTGTGTGGTTTGGTGTGTATGGAAACAAAGGAATAGATGCACTTTTGACCAGGGGTGTTGGATCAAAGAAAAAATTGTTGCAGAAATCAAATCTCGCCTGTGGGGATGGCAGAAGACTTTCCAAATGGGCTCACTTCCTTCTGATTTCAGATCTTGGTTTGAAGCAGTTAGCTTTGTGGACTGATCTCGTTACTCTTCTTTTGTTGTTTTCTCCTTCGTCTTGTGACGACTGCTCTTCTTTCCCCCCGTTCTGATGTTCTTCTTTTGGTACCTCTGGTACCTTTCGATCTCTCAATAAATTTTCCCTTATAAAAAAAATATTAATTAATATTTTTATCGATTAAGATTAATCCTAAAAAATACATTTATTATAATTTCAGATGTTACCATAAAAATGACAAATGGTCAACGCAAAGATTGCATTGAACAACTATAACATGTATTTATGTAATCTCCCTAACCAATTATTAAGCTTTTAAAAGATTGATTAGTCAAAACAATTTGATCAATTGATTTATTTTCTAAATGAATATAAGACAAAAATTAAAGATTTCTCGCTTTTTATTGGACTGATAACATTCCAATCAACATTCTGAATATATACACTTATTTGGTATCCATATCCATGTTTGAAAATAAACTGATCAATAAAAATAAAATAAGTAATACAATGAATAATAATGCATAGTTACTGTATCGTTAAGATTAATTATCACAAGAGTCAGGTGAAGTTATTTTCAAAGAGGAATAGTAAAATAAGAAAGGATATTTATTTTATCTCGAACCCTCTTGATTAATAATCTGAAATACTAAATGCATAAATAACACTAATTATTATTTAACTATCTAGGCTTATAAAATCTACCAAACATGAATAAATATCGAATAACATCTAACAATAAGCAATACAAGAGAAAATCTAAAGGTTTAATTATAAGAAAATAAAAAATCTGTACCGATCTTAGTCATAGGCCATCACAAAATTTCTATGTAATAATGACACTAGGGTTGGAATTTTCTTTCTTTACTAATAGAGGCTTCGGGATTTAGCTTTAGGTTGAATTTATTTTAAGAGGATAATTACGCTATGAACTTTATCTTATTTCATAATATCAAATCGAAGAATGAATCTACACACTAAAATTCAGTTAGTATTTCGGTTTCAAAATAAAGTTATTTATATTTTTGGGGTTATTTGTAATTTGACGTTGAAAAGGATTTAGAACTGCAAATAGTCCTTAATTAGATCTATTGTAAGAGAGGCCCATAATAATGCTAAGTTGAAAAATGCGGTAAAGCCTTTTGTTAGCTTTGGCCAAAGACCTAACTCACCTCTACCACCTAATTAAGTCACCTTAATTTTAGATTTTATATGAAATTAGATAGCTACAACACGTGTGCTTATATGTGTGCATACATATATTAATTTCGATATATCCAATTTGGGCATGTCAAATTCGATTTACCAACGACATGGTATCGTGATTATTGTTTATTAATTTTTGCATCACTTTATGTTTCTATGTAGCACAATATTGGTATAAGGTTCATGGTGTGGGCCTAATCTAAGTATAAATGAAAATGTATTACTAATTCAACAGTTTATCATTTCACTAAAAAATGATTATATATTCCGCGAAATTATAATATATATTTTTACCAATAATTAACTTTAATAGGATTTTTATTCATTCATCACAATATAAGCATATTAATTATAAATTGTTTCCCAAACCAAATAATTTTATAATAACTTACAAGTTTAGCCCATATTTGGTTGGACTTTTTTGGAGTTTAGAAAAAGATTCAATTAATTGAATTCATTACTATTTGTTTAATTTGGGTATTGAAATAATCATTATCCTTACTAATCCACTCACCAAATTTGTTACCTTTCAAAATAGATGAGAAATAAAAGAAAGAAAAAGTGTTCAGATATATCTCAAGTAGCAAGGCATTTACTTTTTCAAATGAAAAAGTTTATCAATATTAGAATTTTGCCCTAAATACCGCTAAATACCTTGACTAATATCTTTTTCGCATTTGCATCAATTTAAAACTGAGTTAATTACTCTTAAATACATAAAGTTTCACCAAATTTTAGAATTACACACTACCTTTAAAATTTGCTTCATAATACATCATCTTTCCATAATTTCTGATTTTTCTAATAATTAATTTTCCCAATCATAAAATTGACGTGGCCACCGGAATAGCCGCGTGAATATACCGAACGATGAGGAAAAACGATGTTGTCCTTCCTAGATTCAAACGACGTCATTTAAAAAAAAATGACCTTAAAAAGAAAGATTTGGAACAGAAAATACTAGACGAGACGAGAGAGAAGAGTTGGAGAAATTAAGGATTCAACATATTTGGGGAAAAAACACTATGAATAAGGTTAGATTTTCATAAAATGTCGTCGTTTACATTAAGTAAGGATGACGTCGTTTTATTTTGTCGTCCGACATGTCCACGTGGCCACGTCAATTTCGCGATTGGGCAAATCAACTGTCGTGGGAAAAAACATAAAGTAATGAAAGGTGACGTAATTTGAAGCAAATTTTGAAGGTGGTGTGTAATTCCAGAAATTGGTGAAACTTGGTGTATTTAGGAGCAATTAACCCTTTAAAATATTCTGTCATAATATACCTCAAGTCCTCAATTATGTTATTAAGCGATTTTTGCATTCTCCAATAAATTACTCCCAAATTGAAACTAACTTGGCAGCCGAAAAAGTTGATGTGACACCATCACTCGAATACTAAACGACAACATTTTCATTAATAATAAAACGTCATCGTTTTATATATTATAATTTAAAGTGTTTGGTTGTAATTCAATATGCCCATAATAGATTATTAGGGTTATTATGCCCTTAATTTATCTTAATTAGGGTTCTTTAAAATAAAACGCATGCAGCTGAGAATTGCACCCTACCCTCATCATTAATAAAATTGACACGTGAATATATTAGTTCGTAGGATGCAAAAATCTCTTAATAACATAATAGAGGTATATTGTGACAAAAAAAAAATTTAATTGATGCAAAATGTGGAAAATATATTAGTTGGGGTATTTAGCGGCATTTAGGCCTAAAAATTTTAAAGAGTTAATATACTATTGTAGCCCATTTCATATAGCATAAAAAAAATTATCCATAAAGATAAAAAAAACTGAAAATATCAATCTCTTACTCCCTCCGTCCCATTACAAATGTCTCATTACTTTTGGGCACGGAGATTAAGAAATGTTTAAAAAATAGATAAAGTGGGTTGGTGAAAATTATTTAAATATTAAGCATATAGAGAGAATATATTGCCAAAAAGGAATGAGACATTTGTAATGAGACATCTCATTATTGAAAGTGAGACATTTGTAATGGGACGAAGGGAGTATAACGTAAATTTATTAATTCATCCTTACTATTAAAAAATAAAGAATAAAATAAATATAAAGTAAAATGAACAAAAAAAATACTTATTTAGATAAAAATGAACAACAATAATAATAATCAAAGCTTTAAAAAGACTTTGATTCCAAATATACTTCAAACGAAAGTGTTTTATTCGAAATATTATTTTAGAATTTTTCTCTATCAAAATCGTGAATTGAATATATTTAATTTGAATCAAATAGTGTGAAGTCGAATCGAATAGTAGGAATTTTCTAATCGAATATTCGATTTATATTTTTTAAAATACACTTGTAAAAAAATGAAACAAATATTTGATTCGGTTCGAATATTCGCGAATTAATGTATGAACCGAATACGAATATTAAATCAGATTTGAAAGATATTCGAATACCAATTCAAATATGTAATTATTTTTACGAATATGAATCAAATCCAATACATCCCTTTGCCGCCAACCCTCTCCCCTTCCTCGTCGCTGCCCGCCAACATTACATCGCCACAATTGCATCCCCTTCCCTCTCTCGCCCTTATTTCTCTTCCCCCCAGTACTCTTTCTCTCTCTCCTTTACTCCCTTGCCATCTCGACCTTTGAACAATTATTGAATACTTTTACAATGTTATACGATTTTTAAAATTTCGTGTATCACAATATATTTTACATTGCTATACACTTTTTTGCAAAAAGTATGTAAAGATAGTAAAAGTGTGTAATTGCAAGAAAGTGTGACAGTGCAAAAATGCACTATTACACATTTTTTGCAACTATTACACGATTATGCAAAATCGTGTAAACTAAAAAAAATGTATAACAATGTATTTTACACTATTACACACTACATGAGTATTTTGGTCAAAAATATTACTATTTTTACAATTTTATCCACATGACTAGAATTTCCTTTTATTAGTATAATTTAAGCTAGATTAGGGTGCTTCCTCAATTTTAAATTCTATTTTCATTTCACGTTAATTGAAGGAAATGTATAGATATAACTAGTATTACACAGATCATTAACACACATTTACACAAAACGTGGAAATAGGTAAATAATTTCTGATCATTCATATTATAAAACTTCATTCTGAAGCAGAGGAGCTGCTGATGGGGTTATAAAGAAAGATAGAAAGAAAAAACTCGTGAAATGATAAATAAATGAAGAGAAATGTAGAAACTGGAGATGATTCTCTTTTTGCCCGAACAAAAGAAACAATATATCAATTGTTCAAAATATTTCCCCTATTTTTGCAAAAGGCAAACACTGTTAAGACCCAGAGCTTCATAAAAACCTATTTCTATTCTCTTCACTAATTTTTTTTTTACCTTATGAAAAACTCTAATCCCCACCGAAGGGCAACGGTCACTAGAAGTAATCATCAGGATGTACCATCAGTAAATTATTCCTATCCCACTTCCACGAAACACCAAAACTATCGAAGCGTTCTACTTCGTGCAAACACGTGATTGGTCGCCAGCACGGTATTTTTTCCACAATCGAAAACAAGAAACAAAAGGGCCTCCACAAAACAAGGATCTCAGTAGAAATCAGCACCTCAAGATTCCAGCTTAGCATCAGAAGAACTCAATCCAGCAGAAATGCCCCCAATATGCGAGTCAAACGGAAAGATTTTTGGCGGTGCCTCTTTCAAGATTTTGAGGGACGGCTTTGAATTAATATACTGCTCAGCATAGAAGTAACAATTATTTCAATAACAGATACTAGTAATACAGCAAAAAAAGAAGAAATCAGTATACATGGAGGATGAGGCATAGTGTACCTTAGTAACATCCTTCAAGAAAGCATTGATTTCGTCTTCAGTAAGACCACCCTCATCACCCTCGGCATTTTCCTCCCATCCCATAGAACGTAAGAATGCAGCCTCTTCCTCCTCTGAGAATATAACATCCAAGCTAGGATGCTTCTTTCCGTTGCTAATATGCTTCTGCACATCACAAGCATCACCATTTTCCTTTCTGTCACTTCTGATCTCAGATAAATTGTCCCCACCCAACCTTACACCAACGGAAGTTTCACCAGCCTGAGAAGTATTAGCACACATAACCTCCATCTCAGACTTATCTGAAGAGGATGGTGAAATTGCAGTGGTAATCTCCAGGAGGGATGAGGAGCTTGCTGTTGGCAGATCAGCGATAGAAGAAGAATTCTCCATAGATTTCTTCCTCACTGAGTTGAAAAATTCATTGCGGCTCTTAGCTTGGGATGTGTGTCTTTTCTCCAGTAGAGTGAATACAGGCTTGCGGTCATGGACTGGGTTGTTTGTTGGTCCCCTAGTTGCTGTGGATCCAGAAACAGATGGAGCAGCAAATGTAGAACTCACAAGTTTGCTACTGCTTGTCGGGCTCAAGCTATCCTTCATAGCAGGAGCAGTACCATTCTTTTCCCGCACTAACTTGAGAACATGGAGCTTCCCCACATTTGATGCTTTTGAAACATCACCTTTCAGAGGCCCAACCACCTTATTTTTCTGTTTATCTGAAGAACTGAAGACCTGCGCCATATAACAGCATAGTTATGCCCCGGTAGAAAGTAATCTACCAAATACAATTAACATCAATAACCAGGAAGTAATCGTGTTTACACAACTCATTTTTAATGGAAGTAAGCCTTGTAGAAAACAAACTTTTGCAATTCGGCTCAAATCATGGAATATACTCGACAAGTATGGTGGCAAAAGATACAATGATGGACAGTGGCCAATTCACCCTACCAAAAATAATAGTCTCTATATCAGGGGCCCAAACAATTAATACAAATATTCTCGCCAGTCTCCAACAAAAATAATAGTCTCTATATCGGACATTCTCTCTTTTAGAATATGCAATTTCAAACCGTCACATCATTAGCCACTCAGACCAAATACTTCGATAAGATAAAGATTCAAAACTAAATAAATAAAAGTGGTCATGAAGACATGAAACCATTCTATCCATTAAAAAATATCAATAATTCCATAATGCAGGCATCTTCTGCATTCTGCATCACTTATGGCCTAAGACAGACATCTTCAGTATCCTCCATCATAATTAGCTTGGAAAAACTAAGATAGTCTCACTTTTTTTTGTTCAGAGTTAAGGGGGTAATAGTCAAATTTGCGATCAAATCCAGTCACTCATCCTTGTGTATTTTTAATTCTATAAAGCTTGGAACATAATGGTATCCCGTGAGACCACAGATTTACAAATATCTTCATTAAATATAAATTCAAATCGGCAGGAATATCCGGTGAATGCAGATTCAATCCACTATATGGGGGCGTTTGGTTTAGTGGATGAGATAGATAGGATTGATAAGATTGATAAGATTGGAGGAGTGATTAAATAATCCACCCAACTATGGGGTGATAAATAATCACTCAATTGCATGATTAGATGCGGGCCGAATTATCAATCACGGGTCCAATCATGCAAACTAAACACTTAATTAAGGTGGATTATTTTATCAATCATGCCTTATCACTCAAACCAAACACCTCCTATGATGACAATGCATAGACGCATGAAAGCATGATCAAAATTACAAAGAAGTCAATTAACATGAAAGAGAAAATAATAATTATAATAATAATAATAATAATAATCAAGCAAAATCTAATGCTATTTTCTCTTGTCAACTGTTTTTTCTCATCAAGATTATAGATGTGCATATATTGTATGCCACAAAACAAATTGTTCACCTAGTATAAAACAAAAGAGATGCTCTCAAAAATCAATATGGTTATTGGGATGCCCCTCTATGTATTATTCCATCATTCTCAAATTATAATATCTAAACTATCAGCCTCTCCACAGACAACAATTGCTAGTCACTGCTATACCTTGATCTTCTTCATTAAAATACCAATTTGGCTCATTGGACAAAACCAAAAGAGAGAAAGTACAAGCCTAATACTGAAAAGAGAACATCACACGTATGCATACCACAAGGTCATACTTTAATTATGGTTTATTCAATGGGTAAAATCACGCAGGTAAGATTAATTGCATCAGGAGCCTCTGTCTGTTATGAAGATCTGACTTTGATTCTGGCACATCCTGAACAAGAATTTTTCCACATTATTCTATTGATTTCACCCAACTTCAGAAAAGAAAGCCAGTGATATTGAACTGATAAACAGAAACACTCTTCCAAACTCATCATTTAACAATTCTACAAAGCACATTAAAAATCAAAGGCATATCATGTCTTAAAAGTCTCACCAAAGTTTTAGGCGTAGACGGCGTCACAGGAATTAATTGCCTAGATTGTTTGATAGCCAGTTCTTCAAGTCTCTGAGTTCCCACAGATAGCTGCAAAAAATAACATTTGAGTATCATCCTATGAGCAAACATATATATACTCTCTCTAATATAAAGACAATGGACCCACCGATGGAGTAGTTTGACCACGATTAGGAGCCTGAGCTACTGCTTCTGCCATATTGAGACTGGTGCTTGAACCCAAAGCCACATTTACAGAACTTGTTGTACCTGCCTGCTGCGGGGGAGAGATGCCATTACTATTGCTTCCAACTAAAACAGGAACCTCTGCCAAAGCCGAAGTCCATTTTTCGCCACTGACAATAGTTGAGGAGCCTAAAGGTAAGCCCTGAATAGCAGAACTCAAACCAGGAGATGGGACTCTTCCAACCTCAGGAATAACTGTTCTTTCTTCAGATCCCAATGATGGGAAATCTTTTTCAAGAAATGTTTTCTTCACTCCACCAATGGAACTGCTCTTAATAAGTAAATCATTGGCTTTAGTTCCAATGGTAGTGCTCAAATCAGTTACAACTTTCTTGTGCCGTGTGTCTACATTGTTTCCAGAAACCATTGAATGAGAACACCTGAACCCATCCCTCTCAGATTTACCTAACGAGACGGCTCCTGATCCATCTGACGAGTCCCGCCATCGACGGTCTCCCATAATTGATTTTTCCCTATCACGAGAATCATATGTATTCCTCTCCCTCTCCCAATCCCTATCATGTTGCTTGCCAAAACTATTGTGAGACCTCAGATGACCAGAACCATTACTACTAGAACTTCGGCGGAAATATAAAGAGGTGGTTCTGTCAGAACTAAAAGATCGTCCAAAATCATTACCATTACTATTCACAAATGACTTATTTCTTGCAAGCTTCAATGAAGTTTGATCATCTAAACAACAAAAACATCATCAGAAACTCAAAAAATACAGAAGACTGCAAATGTTTGAAAAAATAGATTGGTTTAAGAACGTGAGTTTACCTGAATTTGATACAGAGTTGCCACCATTCAGACTTCCAGCATTTTTCAACCATTCTGGTACTAATGTGGGCTCACTTCTTTCCATAACTGGCACTAAACATTATCTTGTATGAAACAATAAATGAAGAGAAACCCGACTCTCTTTTTTTAAGTTGAGGACTATGCATCCATTTTCGCACCCACTGCTAATGTGGTACTAATTATTGCCACGTTTCAACTCCCAGACAAAATCAAATGTCCATTGTCACAAAAGTTAAGACTAAACTCTATAATGATAATACCCTTCACCATAAATCCCTTTTCGTTAATCTCCACCTGACCACCCTAATGGCCTTCTCCAGTACTCATCAGCAAGAATTCCAACAAGGAATTCAAATGTATCTAGTCCTCAAGGACACAGGTACTCAAATAAATCTGAAATGCGCAATACATACAACACTAGCTTTTCTTTATCCAATATATACAATATACCAAGTCAATCAAGAACTCTCCCACTCAATCAGTCAGAAAAAAAACAAATTTATACACCTCTCCACTGCAGAAAAGGCTTCGGTAACAGCTTTTAAAGGCCTTGGCACTCAAAAAATTCAAGCCAACTGCCAACAACACCCAAGTATCACAACAGCAAGTAAATTAACAAAGCCCACTAAATTTCACCCCTCTCTGCGCACATATAACCCGAAAACAGAACAATCCCTCGGAAAGAATGTGAATAGAAGCATAGATAACCAAACCCTATACCCTAAAATCCATCCAACAATTGAAGCCCAAAAATCCCTAGGGTTTGAGCAGTCCAGCAACACCCAAAATCCCCAAAAAGTCAGAAACAGTCCTTATATATATATATATCAATGACTAAACGAATAGACTGAGCCCGATTTTTCTGAATTGCAATTGAGAAACTAGAAATCTATACCCTCAGTAGTCGCCTTTTAGAGGGAAGAAAACCCTACTCCTCTGCTCTCGCCGCCGCCTGAGTCGTTTTATGTCGTTTCAGAGTCAGCAAGCAAATATGTTAATCGGTGAAATTTTTTTGCTAGAGAAGAAAACAAGTAACGCCTAATTTCTCCCTCTTATGCTAAACTGCGCAGCAAAGTGTGATGGATGAGCAGAGATTAAATCTGTGAAAAGTTGACGAGAGAGATTAGAGAGAGATTTTTGTATGTATATATGCGTTGGTATTTTGAGGAAGTTTGTGTTTCTCTCCGTCTGTTTAGCTTTGCTAAATGCGAAGAAAGTCAGTTGTATAGCCTTATTTTCTTTATCTATTCCGAGATGGTTTTTTTTTTTCTTACTGTATTTCTTTCTTTTCTTTATCTATTCCGAGATGGTTTTTTTTTTTCTTACTGTATTTCTTTCTTTTCAAAAGATTATGTGATATTTATCACACTGGTCAACATTCATCAAATAAATACTTGTATTTGTTTTTATATTACTATCTTATTGTATTTGAATATATTAGGATTCGTCAAAAGAAAATTTATACAATCAACGTATATTGAGATATTGCCTATATCTAAATTTAGATATGAACACTTGTTAATAAATCGTCTCAAGTGAGACTTCGATTATCAAGGTCACCATATTTTGCCCTTGACACTAGAAATATCTTATGTTTATGTTTATGATAACATATTAAATTTTACGATTAAAATTAATAGTTTGAGGTTCGAACCGGTAAGTATAATATTCGATTTTTTAGATTAAATTACAGTTAAATAATATTGATATAATAGTTGAGATATGTGAAAATATCACATAATAAATAGAGATAAATTCATTATTTAGTTAATATTGATATAATAGTTGAGATATGTGGCAATATCGCAGAGATAAATTCATTGTTGTATGAATATTAATTTGTGTATGTATTGAGAATAAAATGTAATAATGAGGTATAGTATAAAGATAGGGAATTGGCACTGTATAATATAAATATAGGAAATTGGGGCTGGTTTAATTCTGGACAACTACACTAGTCCTAACTTGTATCTATAGCCAACCTATACATAAACAAATTTGTATAATTTCATGGTATTTTTTAATCGAATGGCTTTGAAATTTCCAACAACACTCCAAACGGTGACTTTGGAATGGTTGGTATCATCACAATCACTAAATATCCAACTGGAAATCAAATATAGGTTTGGGCAAAGTTTTGCTCTTGCAAATGAAATTAAGGAACTTTATAAAGTCACATTAAATATAGGCCTAATAGTATTGAGAAAAAAATTAAAAGTAAGAGTTTATATATAATCTTAACTAGTTATATCAACAACATAAAAATGACTTTTTATAATTGTATGTGAGTCAAATCAATGACCAATAATTTCAATATATTTTCATCAACTATCATTATTAGCTAGTTAAAATGTCCATCAAAATATCCAAATATTTTTTATTTCAGGTTTCTACTAAGTGAGAAAAATTTTCTAAAACTTTTTTTATGAATGTTAGCAAGAAAAAGATTTTCTATAACTTATATTTTTTAATTCACAATAGTATGCACTCTCGTGCGATTCACGGACCACAATATATTCTATTATTTTTAAAATATAAATTATGTCAAAATGTGAAAATATCATCATTTATGAGTTAGACTAATCGATAATAAAAAAAATATTTTTTTATTATATAAATATTAATATTTTATTTGAAATAGTGTATACAACAATATTATCAACTCAAAGAGTATAATATTAAATTTAATGAGTAATAATAATAATAATAATAATAATAATAATAATAATAATAATAATAATAATAATAATAATAATAATAATAATAATAATTGCTGGGAACTTAATGAAATATCCTAGTCCTAGTTTTGATGACACCAAAATTCTTAGGTTTTCTTTCTAATAGACTATAACCTTTCGAACTCAAGTGTTGGAGTTCTCCTTCTAGTTTGTTTAGTGTTTTGAAGATTGAAGACTGAAGACCGGAGGACTGAAGACTGAAGAACTCAACTGATGTTTGCAATTAAAGGCAAAGTTGAATACGGATGTTTGACTGAATGAGTTTCTCAACTGAAAAATCAGTCATAACTGATTCATCAATGCTGGCTACGTAGATTTAGCAGGCTGATACTAAAGTCAAGTATCAGTTAACTTTCTTCCTCGAACTGAATCTCCAGAGTGTAAAGGAAGCCACGCACTCCAAGTACAGTACAGAGGATCGTCCTTTCTCTGCAGAGCATTTTTTTTTTGGTGATTACTTTTCAGAGGTGCCTTACCTCCTGTACCTGAGACGTCGTTTCTCACCAAACAAGAAACCTCGAAGATTGAAACCTCAGCCCAAATTCAAATTACTCTCACAGCGGATGAATTCTTGAAGACCATCTCCGCCAACAAATCTATTCAAGACCTCTCATATAAATAGAGCTCGAGGATCACTTCAATCTGAACCGATTCAAAAGTACAAACTGAAACGCTGCCGAAATTGCAACTCGGCCATTCGAAGCCATCAAAGTTTGAATCGAAGAAGAGAATTCACAAAGCCAAAATCAGACTACTGATTACCTACATTCTCTTAGATCCTTAGGAAAATATTTGTAATATCCAAAGCCTAAGTTCCGATTATAGAGAGCCTGTTCTCTGTGATCTAGTTGGTATTTCAAACCTCCTTTCAACTGAGCGAAAAAAGAGTTTGAAAAGAGCGGAGTTCAGACCAGTGTTCTGACTTTAAGAGATCTTAGCCAACCGCTAGAAAAGGCATTGTGGTGACTTAGCGTGCTAAGAGTGAGCGAGAAATCCAACCCAGTGTGTTGGTACTGAAAATTTGATTTTCAGTTGTAAGGTTTGCTGTGCACCCGTAAGCACAAGCCCAGAGTGTTTGTCAGTGTGATCAACTGACCGTGGATGTAGGAACTTGTTCCGAACCACGTAAAAATCATTTGTCGTTTATCGCTTTCAGTTTTACTTTCTTATATGTGCACAAACGTCTCTTTAACTGAAACTGATTAATCGCAAAGTGAAACCTTAACCTGACAACGTGTTTATCAAAGGTTGTTTTCCGCTGCCAGTGTTAGTAGTCTAACTGATAAATCTTCGGATAATTAGTAAGATTCATAACACTCATCTGTTTCTAAATCAAGACTGAAGCTCTACGTGAATATCAGTTAAAGTCTCGTGCTTAACTGATATCTCTTTACTGAAATCATCTTTAGTATCAATCTTCAACCTTTGTTTAATTTAAGTCTTCTCTTTCAGTTAACTTATAAAGGTTGTTCTGTTTTGTGTTTTGAAAATAGCCTATAGGTGTATTCCCCCCTCCCCCATACACCTATTCTAGACCTTCCGGGACCTAACAACAACAACAACAACAGCAACAACAACAACAACAACAACAACAACAACAACAACAACAACAACAATAATAATAATAATAATTAAATTTATAGATTATAAAGAAATTAATTTAACTTAATCTCATTTTGAGCAAATTATCAAAAATTAAATAAATCTATATAATATTTTCAAGTATAATTTTTAGATATCTGACTAATTTTTCATCTACAAATGTATATTAAAATTATTACAAATTTCACTTTTTAAATCTTTATTTTTAAAATTAAAAAGTTCTAAAATAAATCAATATTATTGTCTTCTCCTTAATTGCATTAAATTATTAATATATGTAAATGTAAAATTATTATAATTAAACAGTCATATAAACTTTTTGAAAAAAATGACATGTACTCCCTCCGTCCCATTAAAGTTGGCTACATTTCCATTTTTGGTGTCCCACTAAAGTTGGCCACTTTCTAAAAATGGCAAAAAATTAACTTAATTAAAGCCACTATTTATTTTAGTTAAGTTCCAATTAGTTCATTTAATTAAAATTTTCTAATTAAATCTAAATCATCTTTATTTAAAATCACACACACAAAACACACACTAACACACGCACACAGCCACCCCACCTCCCCCCAGCGCCCCACCCCCTTCTCTTTTCTTCTCCGGCGGGTGCCACCCCCATTTTGGGTGTCCCACTAAAGTTGGCCACTTTCTAAAAATGGCAAAAAAATAACTTAATTAATGCCACTATTTATTTTAGTTAAGTTCCAATTAGTTCATTTAATTAAAATTTTCTAATTAAATCTAAATCATTTTTATTTAAAATCACACACACAAAACACACACTAACACACGCACACAGCCACCCCACCTCCCCCCAGCGCCCCACCCCCTTCTCTTTTCTTCTCCGGCGGGTGCCATCCCCATGGTCGCCGCCGCCTCCTCTCGCCCCCCGGGCCGCCGTCGTCGTGGTCTTCGCCGCGACCACCGCCGACCCTTTCCCTCTCCCTGGCCACCGCCGACACATACACAAAATTGCAATGCTCTTCATAAATTCGGAGTCGCGCCGCCGCCACGTCTCTGTAATTCCGGCAAGAGAGCGAGCCCTAGCCCTGAGGGTGGTCGCGATTTGGGGGTGGCGAGCCCTAGATCTGAGGGCGGTTGCGATTTGGGGTGGCGAGCCCTAGATCTGAGGGCATGCAGTCGCGATTTAGGGGTGGCGAGTGGAGAGATAGAAGAAGGCGGAGGATGCGATTCTAGTTCGGGTATGCGATGCGACGGTGAGGAAGAAGGCGGAGGATGGCGGAATCGTCGAGTTCGAAGCTCGCCGGTCGTTGATTCTGGTCTCAGATCTCTCTTCTCATTTTCATTTCTTGAAGATTTTTGCAAGATTTGTGGTGGTGGTGCTGCTGGTGGCGGTGGTGCTCCGGTCAGAAGATTTTGGGTGCTCAAGTTCGAATCGTCAAGATTTTTTCAAGATTTGTGGTGGTGGTGCTTATGGTCGGTGGTGGTGGTGCTCCGGTTGGCGGTCGCCGGCGGCGGCGAGTTGCTGGCAGGTTAGTGGTGGTTGTTGGCATATTTACTAATTAAGCAATTAAGATAAACAAAGGTCATTTGACAATATAGACCACTTAATTAACTCATAACAATACATTTCTTAATCTCCGTGCCGAAAAGAATGTGGCCAACTTTAATGGGACGGAGGGAGTACTTATTTTTCCATCAACAAATGAAAACAATATGAAACAAAGAGTATAATGTTCAACATTAAAGGTAGATGAGAGAGAAAAAGAATAAATTTGACATTATGAATGATTATAACTTATTCGTTTCAAATTACTTTTTTATATTTTTATATCAAATTAAAGATATTGTCAAACCTTTAATTTAACATTGGGTTAAGTACCAAATTCCCCCTATGAATGACGTCCCTATCGCGTACAGGACCCTATATCAGGGTAAGCATTGTTTACTACCTCAACGTGGTAAAATCGAACCAATTTGCCCCCCGCCACTTAACGGACGTTAATACCGTTAGAATAAATAATTTTTTTTAATTAAGGTGGGCCCCAGCTCACCTCCTTCTCAATTCCAGCAAGCAGCAACGAAGTTTGTCGCCGCCTCTCGCCCTCGTCTCTTTTTCCCTTCGTTCGGCCGGACAGTAGCTCCGAGCTACTGCCGCGTCCTAGCCCCTGTCTCCTTATCTCTCACCGCCTTCTCTCTACTCTACGTCCTTGACTTGGCAGTAGCGGGCGGAGCCGCCATGCCACACCCTCCATTTGTCTCGCATCTCTTTCTCTCTCTCTCTCTCTCATCTGGCTTCAACGGACAGCAGTAGCTAAGCGTCTCCGCCGTGCACTAACCACTGGTTCGATTAGAAAGAGAGATGGGGCTTTGGACAGTGGCTGGCTCCGCTGGCCACTGCAGTCACCGGAATGAGAGAGAGAGGCGGCGGCGTCTTGCCGTAGCCAAGGAAGGAGACGGCGCATGGTTCACGCCTGTGGGTGAGGGTCATGCGTCTGGGGTCGAGTCAGGGAGAAGAGGGTGACTGGTGGCGGCGCTTCTCGCTGGGGCGATGGAGTAGCGGCGGTGACTGAGTTGTGTCGAGCTGAGTCGGGGAGAAGAGAATGACCGGTAACAAATGCCCCCTGCCGGAATTGAGAGAGAGAGAAGGCGAGCTGGGGCCCACCTTAATTAAAAACAAAATAATAATAATATTTCTAACGGTGTTAAGCTCCATTAAGTGTCGGGGAGAATTTGGTTCGATTTTGCCATGTTGAGGTAGTAAACAGCGCTTACCCTGACTATAGGGTCCTGTACACGATATGGACACCATCGATAGGGGGAATTTGGTACTTAATGAAGGGTTGTACACTGAAAGCAAGACTTTATGCTTGTATACATTGGTTCATTTGTTCACTGTGGTTCTTCTATCTGAAATATTGTTATTGCATAATCCTATTATAGTCCAATTTATCTCATACTATAGATTATACGGTGTATTGTAGATCACAGAAGATCATATAATTGGAAAAAGTTGAGATATAAATTGAGTTCACAATCGAGGCAACTATGGACGAGTTGCTGGTTTATATTGTAGCATAAATGGATAAATAGTTTGTCTTGGCTATTTATTTATGCTAGTACCTTTGTGTATTGAACAGGATCACAGTGAGATGAATTCTTATATTCTGACTAATTAAGAATCAAGATCTCGGTGACTTAAATAGTCTTAACCTTAGTTGGATTGATCGAATATGAGCAAACTTTTTCGCCAGTAGTCATGCTTAAGTCTATTCGAACTCTCTTAGCCATGGCTGCCCATATGAACCTAGGGGTGTGGCAAATGGATGTCAAGACCGCATTCTTGAATGGGTATCTTGAGGAAGATAGAGATATATATATGCTACAACCAGAGGGATTCATCAAGGAAGGTGAGAAGCATCTAGTGTGGAAGCTCAAAAAGTCCATTTATGGACTTAACCAAGCTTCACGATCCTGGAACAAACGTTTCGATGACGTGGTCAAAACTTATGGTTTTGAGCAGTGTGTCAACGATAGTTGCGTTTATAGGGTTTGTATCGATGGGAGTTTGGTATTCCTTATACTCTATGTGGATGACATACTTCTCATTAGCGATAATGTGAATGTATTGTCTGGCATTAAAGAGTGGTTATCCCAACAATTTCAAATGAAGGATCAGGGAGAGGCAACATATATTCTCGGGATAAAGATTGGTCGTGACCGATCTAAGAGAATGTTGAGTTTGTCTCAAACATCCTACATTGACACATGTCTACTTTAGTAGCATCCTCGATTCCTCCACCGAGCACGTCCAGCTCATTGAAATGATTAATCATTCCAAGCACGTTCTCGCGCACAGACGAACCTTCCGTCATCTTTGAAGACATGAGTTTCCTCATGAGTTCAAAACGGGCTGATCGATCAGATTCTCCAAAGAGCTCCTCGAGGTTCCTCATAATTGCAGTTGCAGTCTCCAACGACTGATGTTGCAGCTGCAACGCAGAAGACATAGTGGTCATAATATAAGCTTTCACCATATTATTCGCCCTATGCCACCGCTTATGGGCCTCCCTTTGCTATTTGGAAGACCGAGTATGAAGGTTCGCAGGAGCAGGAGTAGTAAGCACAAACTTATACTCCTCCGCGTCTAGGACAAATCCCAAATTGCGCTTCCATTCTGAAAAATTCGGACCAGTAAGCGGCTTAGCAGATAAAATATTCAAAAGCGGGGTAACAGTCATATCTGAAATATAAACAAAGAAGCGCACATTAGATCGAAAACACGTTATTGCATAAAGATTTGTAGCAATAATATTGTAACCTTTTGATAAAAAAATATTATTGAAACCTCCGTTAGCCCAATCGAATTACACGCAAGCCGCGTTCGTGTGGACGCTTACGCGCTCTTCGTTTGACCTAACACCCAGTCTTTGGTCTCATTCCATTGCCAACTTATCCTTATGACAAAATGGGACCAATAAACGGACCTTAACTAGACCACGCAACTTCAAGAAGGGACTCCGTTGGGGAGTTGTACTTGAAATAAACGTCTAAGCTATGACCACAGTTTAGTCAACTTTATGGCTATTTTTTATTTTAACCCCTTCTAGAATAATCCATGAAAACTAACCCATGCAAGCCATGTTCGTGTGGACGTTTACACAAGAAGCTCCCACTATTCACAAAGTTAAAATAATTACTTTAATCTTTCCTAGAATAACTCGTAGGAATTAATACATGCAAGTCACGATAGTGTGAATGTTTACATGAAAAACTCCCACTTATTCACAAGATTAAATCATTTTTTTTTTAATTTAGAAGTTTAACTGACAAAAACTGCAAATTGAGAACGAGTGCAAGCCACGTTCGTGTGGACGTTTACACCAATTATCAATCTACTTTGTCTTAAACCAACCGTGGAGGTCTATATCAACTTTATTTAAAAAATTGAATTATCCGCTTAGTCTTTTACTTCAAAAGGTTTACAGGTTAAAACACGTTGACACGGAAAACCTAAGCATGCAAAATGCCAAGAAAGGTTTTCTACCTTTCAGACATGGTGTTCCGCTATCTAAGGCAATGTGTCCCACAACGCCTGAGGAGATAGCGAGCATGAAGATAATTCCCTATGCCTCGGCTGTGGGAACTGGGAAGTCTCATGTATTCAATGCAGTGTACCAGGCCTGATATCTGTTTTGCCGTTGACATTGCAGCAAGATATCGGGCGAATCCAGGTCAAGCTCATTGGACTGCTGTAAAGCACATACTCAAGTACCTTAAATGGACTAAGGAGTATGCGCTAGTTTACCAGTCTGATGATCTGACACCGGTAGGGTATGTGGACGCCGATTATCAAGGTGATAAGGACAAGAGGCGCTCTACTACTGGCTATGTATTTAAGTTTGGGGGTGGAGCCATTGTGTGGAGAAGTGTAAAGCAGAAATGCAATTCACTATCCACCATAGAAGCCGAGTATGTAGCTGCTTGTGAAGCTGCTAAAGAGGCTGTATGGCTCAGGAACTTCTTAACTGAGATTGATGTGATTCCTAGTTTGCCGAAGTGCATCACAATTTATTATGATAACGAGGCGGCTATTGCGAATAGCAAGGATTCAAGATGTCATCAATCTATGAAACACATTGATGGCAAGTATCATTACATTCGGTCTGTGGTCAAGCATGGTGATGTAGCATTGATGCATATTGCGGGAGTTGATAATCTGGCTGATCCTTTCACAAAGAGTCTTCCTGGTGCGGTGTTCAACAAGCATGTTGAAGGCCTTGGAGATTGTGGCCTTCCTATACTAAATTAAACTTTAGTATAAGTGGGAGATTTTGTAATAGCTAGAGAATATTATCAGTTTTCAGTCACATTGTATACTAAAAGTTTGCTTTAGTATAAGTGGGAGAATTGAAGGGTTGTATACTGAAAGCAAGACTTTATGCTTGTATACATTGGTTTTTTTGTTCACTATGATTCTTCTATCTGAAATATTGTTATTGCATAATCCTATTATAGTCCAATTTATCTCATACTATAGATTATATGGTGTGTTGTAGATCACAGAAGATCATATAATTGGAAAAAGTTGAGATATAAATTGAGTTCACAATCGAGGCAACTATGGACGAGTTGCTGGTTTAGATTGTAGCATAAATGGATAAATAGTTTGTCTTGGCTATTTATTTATGCTAGTACCTTCGTGTATTGAACAAGATCACAGTGAGATGAATTCTTATATTCTGACTAATTAAGAATCAAGATCTCGACGACTTAAATAGTCTTAACTAGATTAATCGGTGCAAATAATATATTGACTATTGCTTGATTTATCATGGGTGAGAGTTCTCTTGAAACTCAATATACTCGATACTTTGGGTGATAGCAATTATTATTTGACATGCGATTATATCGCAATAAGGATACGTGTCCTGCTAATAACAGGATGATAATATCCTCTTGAGGAACTTAATAAGTTTATCGTATTAAATCCTGCAGGTGAAATTAGTTCCAATACGATAATAAGTTTAAGTGGTAGCACTCAAGATGTCGTTTATAATTAAACGACTAATTAATTAATTAATTGATCGTCAGAGGAATTAATTAATTAATGGATATTGGATATCTTAAACACGGGGATTAATTAAGTCTAATGCTAGCCCCGACTCACCTAAAGAGTAAAGAGGTAAATCAATATTAATTTTCAAGTGGAATAAATTAATACTTGTGTCTCGATTTTATTCTGGGCTGAATAAAAAAATCAAGCACTGGGAGGCCAAACTTTATTCAAGCTAGTAGATCCCCGCTTGGCCCAATAAAGGTTTAACTCCTTAAGTAGGCGTCCCATCTCCTCTCTTAAGCTTTTGGGATTGGTCTGATTTAATTATGTTTTGGGCTTATTATTTAGGTATGTCTAATACCTAGTATAAGTAATAAGACAACCCTAAACCTAATTAATTAATCATTCACACACGTGAGAGCAGATTTGAGAGAGAGAGAGAACAGACGCCAACTTTGCTGGATGAGACTTCAAGGTCGTTGCCACCCAACGTGAAGTCTCACCGTGGGAACAAGTTGGAAGGTCAACACGGGAGTCTTTCATCGCCGGATTTGCAAGTAAGTTTCGATCTCTTGCAATAGGCACTTGTGGTTTTTGTATGTACTCGTTTGGTATCCGAAGTTGGTCACAGGCACGTGGATCATATGTCAAAATATGGTTCCTACACTTAACCATTTAACATTTATATTTGATGAGGAGTAAAATATGTATCAGCCCAGCACAGGGGATTCAGCGCTGACCTTGGAATAGCGAGATCAAGTCAACCAGGGACTCCGTAAGAAGACCGAGAGATAAAGCTGATAGGAACGTGACCGTGCTGATTCTACGACAACATGAGAGCAGCGCTGCAGACAGGGAAGGGCTGAAACCAAAATGGCAGGGCTGGAATCAAAGTGGCAGGGCTGACATCGACTGAGCTGAGGAACAACATCCACTACGAGGAATAAAGGGCAGGGAGCAAGGCTGTCTTTAGGCATGCTTAGGGTCTTTTCTCACTTAATGTAGGGTAGGGCTGCGACCCTAATTTTACCGCTTTGCCCATATTTATCTCTATAAATAGAACCATTGCACTCCCATGTAATTTACGTGATTCTCAATACAACACTTCTTATTTTCTTTGCTAATTGCTCTCGACTCACATTCAACGCACAACAGGTAAATCTCTCTGAAATCACCCACCAAATCCGGACTCATCAATATTGAATATTGTTTTCATGAATTTACGTTATTTTAAAAATAATCAAAATAGAATGAAGATTATAGAAGAGAGAGAGAGAGAAAATTTGGTAGGAAAAGAAATTTAGAAGAGAGATAAAATTTAGTAGAAAAAGAACTCATCTTTTATATATTATATAGATTTTTCAAATTTACATGGAAATTCGATTTAATTTCTCAAACCTATATACATAATCATGACACATGCTTTAATTCAGAATATTTGTGACTCATTTCTAGTCGTCAAATCAAGAAGTATTTATATTATGAGTTGATTTTGAAAATGGTTGCTTTAGAAATTCACAACACTTACTATTTTACCCTTCAATAAAAAACTTAAAAAATATCCATTGAACCTGAATTCACAACCAATGTCATTCTTAGTTGTGAATTCTAGCTTTAAAACTCGAATTCACAACTAATACTAATTTTAGTTGTGAATTCAAGCTTTAAAACTCTAATTTACAAGTGAATAGCTAGTGTTGGTTGTGCATTCGAATTTTAAAGCATGAATTCACAACTAGTATAATTGTAAATTCAAGCTTTAAAACTTGAATTCACGACTAACACTATTTCTAGTTTTGAATTCAAGTTTAAAACTCAAATTCACGACTAAGCACTATTTTTAGTTATGAATTCAAACTTTAAAACTTGAATTCACAACTAGCAATAGTGTTTGTTGTGAATTCAAGTTCTAAAGCTTGAATTTACAACCAACACTAGTTATTCGATTGTGAATTTGAGTTTTAAAATTTGGATTCACAATTAGAAATAGTGTTGGTTGTGAATTCAAACTTTAAAACTTGAATTCACAACCAACACTAGCTATTCAGTTGTGAAATCAAGTTTAAAACTCGAATTCACAACCAATAATAGCAATCTAGTTATGAATTCATTGAATTGGTTGTGAATTCAAGAACATTAATAACACAAACTTACCTCGTAACAATTTTAAAAAATTTCCCCAATTTATGTTGAACATTAACAACTCCGATCTTTTTTCCCACTCCAGATTCCTATCTAAGCTTGAGCTCGAACATTCCTAATCCTTCCGACCACTTTCCCGTCGGTGACGCCGAGGGGGAACTCTTCATCCAGCGTCGTCAGATACTTGCCGGATCAACTATGTAATAATGGCTCCCTCCACGAACTCCACCGTCCATTTCATCGATTTCTCCGACACGCACAGATATGAGAGGGAGAGAGAGAGGGGTGTAACAGCTAAGCATCCTAATCGGGGAGAGGAGATGAGAGAATGGCAGGTAGATTAGGTTGGGCGCACGGATTATTTTTTTAGGCGATCATAGTGAAGTTATACAGCTCAAATTTAATATTAATACAATATTTTTCGACACGAGAATGAGTGTTTGTATTAAAAAAACAACTTCAACTATGCATGTTTTTATGGGACGAATGGAGTAATAGTTGAAAAAAAGGAGTGTTTGTATTAAAAAAAATGACTTCAACTATATAATACACATTTTGGGAAAGGGTAATAATTGAAAAAATATGCATATTTTTTTTATATCATCTTTTTTTAATTTGATAAAAAAAATACATCAATTTATATTTTTTTTCGCAATTGTCCACGGATTACAAATTCACCCAAATAAAATCTAATGTGATGTGACAACCGAAATTACAAAGTAAAAATTGGAATCACCAAATCACACACACGCACACACACATGTCAGACACCATCCCCTCTCCTCACCTCACCCTCGTAGATCATCCATCTCCCACTTCCCCCACCCCCAGATCCTCCCCAACCGGAAGGGATTGCAATTTCACGAACGACGGCAGATTGGCGAAGGCCTGTTTTGTTAGGGCTTTGGTAATTTCATACTTAGGACTCATCGACTAGGGCTCTGGTAATTACATACTCGATCGCAACGTTACCGCTCCTCTATCGCGAGCCAGCAGCGGCAGACGTCGTCTTCTCCTTCCTCCCCTGCTTTGACAAACGGCGGCCCGCACGTTCTTCTCCGGCTTACAACAACGTTGTCCCCTCCTTCCACGGGTTGACAATAGCTGCACCAACAATCTGCCACCACACGAAACTAAACCCCAAAATTCATTCTACAACCCGCCACTACACAAAACCTAAAATTCATCAACTGCCTAAAGCTTCCTCCCTTCCTCCATTCCCCCCACCCCCGGTCAACCTCTACTAGTTCTTCGACCAAGCCCAAAATCAAATTTTAGGATTTTCAATTTGTATTTTTAATTTTCAATGAAACAACGTCGTTTTGTCCGAAAAATGAAAATCTTTTAGAAAGCGGATGTCTTCTCTCCCAAGTTTTTGTAACCCTAGTTCTGCCATTCAATGAACTCGCCGGTGCAAAACCTGCTGGCGGCTAAGCCGCCAACTTCTGACAACTCAAGACTGAATCTCCCTGTGATCTCAAACAATTTTTGACTCTCTCTCAAGGTCCTCTTGATACTAGGGCATCTGATACTAATTCTTCGGCTAGGGTTTTGGATACTACTAGGACACTACAAACTGCTGTGGAAACCTCGGCAGCACGATCAACTCTATCCCCGAGGGGTAGTTCTGAAGGTGATGGTGACCATCAAGTTCTGAAGGAGCAAGAAATCTCTCAGAAGATCTCTTATGCTAACATCATTAAACCTGCGTCTCTGAGAAAACCTGATGTTCTTGTTCATCGTTGTGCCATTATTCAGCCGATGGTTAACAACGGAGTTATTTCCATCAAGATTCCGGAATCAATGTATCAAGATCGCATCAAGCAATTTCAATATGCGCTGATTGGGAGAGTGCTTCTCCGCAAAGGAGAAAAGCCTAAGCTGGTTTCGGATTTGAAGAAAGAACTGCAAGTGTTATGGCAGCCGAAGTCGGATTGGAAACTTATACCAATGAGTAAAGGTTTCTACACAATGAAATTCACGACCGCTGAAGACAAAAATAATGTAAAGCGTAAGAGTACTTGGAGTCTTGTTTCGGGCACTCTTTGGCTACGCGAATCGGTTAGAAACTTTGATCCTTATAAAGAAATTTCTTCGATTTGTCAAGTTTGGATGCGTATCTATTATTTGCCGATCGAATATTGGACTAAAGAGATCATATCGAGTATTGGTAATTCGGTGGGAGCGCCTATCAAAGTGGATGGTGTTACAACAGATGGGGATGTAGGACACTGTGAGTAAAGTATCTACATACAATTAGTCTACACGGTTTCTCTGATCTCGCCAGAGAAATAGGTCACCAGCGGAATGGAGATTTCGCTGCTCTAGATTTGATTTCTCTGGTGATGCTTTGCACGGCTCTGGACTTGAGTTCTCTGAACTTGAGTTCTCTGAACCTGAGTTCTCTGGTGATGTGACTTCGCTGCTCTGGCATTCGGGCATTCGATTCCTCTGGCATGAGTTCTCTGACTTTGACTCCGCTGGCATATTGTTTCCTTTGGTGTCTTCGAGTTCTCTGACTGGTAAACGCGCGGGTGTTTAGTCTATAGCTGAGGGATCAGTTAGCAAATATGCAAGAGTTAAGGGAGTTCAGTTTTAGGTTAGTTACAACAGATCCAACGGATTTGTTTCTTCATTCCAGAAGTCGGCGCATAGCTTAAAATCTTCTCAACTACTATTTCTTTTGTTTAAATACTTAGGTTAGTTGTTGAGTTGAAGCTTAAGAATTTCTATTACTGAAAACTAGTTGAGAGTGAAGAATTATAGCAATCTTGATAGATTTGTAGGCTATACACTTCTTCTAGTGTTGAGTGTTCTCAATTGTAATTGTAAAGTTCTTGAGTGTTCATAGTGAAATAGAATTGATTGTTTCTGCACCGTGGATGTAGGATTGAAAAATCCGAACCACGTAAATCGCCTCCGTGTTCTTTTCTTTTACGTTCTTGCTGCGTTGATTGTCTTCCCGAACAATTCCAAAACAAGTGGCGCCGTCTGTGGGAAGCGGAAGATCGACGCACACCAACTGTTCGAGTTTTGAATCGGAGGAAGTCTGAATCGGAGGAGTTCTTGATCGGCGGAGGAATCGCCATTCTTTTCACTACCAAATGTCGATTGCTAAATTCGACACCGAGAAATTCACAGGGAAGAATGATTTATCCCTGTGGAGAATGAAGATGAGGGTCGTTCTCATTCAACAGGGCCTTGATGATGTTCTGACTCAAGAAAAGGCACCTAAAGAAGGAGATGGGAAGGCGAAGTTCGCTGAAATGCAAAAGAAGGCTCATAGCACTATCATCCTACATCTGGGAGATAAAGTGCTGAGAGAAGTGTCAAAAGAAGACACTGCAGCTGCAGTATGGGCTAAACTGGAGAGTCTTTACATGACTAAGTCTCTGGCAAATCGGCTCTTCTTGAAGAAGAGGTTGTATTCCTTCAGAGTTTCAGAGGAGAAGAATCTATCTGATCAACTGGATGAATTCAATAAAGTCGTTGATGATTTGGCTGATATTGATGTAAAGCTAGAAGATGAAGACAAGGTAATCCAGCTCCTGAATGCCCTGCCCAAATCCTATAACAACATGAGGGATGCCATGCTGTATGGGAGGAAAACTGCTATCTCCCTGGATGAAGTCATGAATGCCTTGAAATCTAGGGAGTTGCAAAAGGCATCTGATGGCAGGCAAGAAACCGCAAGTGAAAGCCTCAATGTCAAAGCAAAGTTCAACAAAGCAAAATCCAAGAAGTCCTTCAAAGAAAAGAAGGGAGGATCAGGGAAGAAGGAGGATGATGAGAAGGAAACCAAGAAGTGCCACTTCTGCAAGAAACCAGGGCATATCAAGAAAGACTGCTACAGCTGGAAAAGAAAACAAGCTCAAAAAGGCTCATCAGACACTGCCGACCTTGCTGAAAATATCCAAGAAGCTGAAGCTTTAAACATCACATCTTATAAAACTGAGAATGGTTGGATATTAGATTCAGGGTGTTCTTTCCATATGTGTCCTAACTTGAATTGGTTTGTTGATTTGCAGATGAAGGACCTGGGATCTGTAGTTTTGGGGAACAACCAAGTCTGCCCTGTCAGAGGCATTGGTTCAATCAAATTAAAGCTACATGATAATTCTGTAAGGCTCCTAACTGAAGTTAGATATATTCCTAGTCTAAAAAGGAATTTGATATCCCTTGGATCACTACAAATGAAAGGCTATGAGTTTAAATCATGTGTTAATGATATATATGTTTTAAAGGAAGATAAAATTGTGTTGAAAGGAACCAGAAAACAGACTTTGTATCATTTAGTTGCTGAAACTATTGTTGGTGAGTCTGAAATTGCCTCTACGTGTGATATTGAATTGTGGCATGAGAGACTGGGACATGTTAGTGAAAAAGGGTTAATTGAACTAAAGAAACAGGGTATACTGAGTTTATCTGCTGATGAAAAACTGAACACTTGTGATGCATGTGAATTAAGTAAAAGCAAGAAACTCCCATATCCTGTTGGCAAACATGTTTCATCTGCACCTATTCAATATGTTCATTGTGATCTATGGGGTCCATCCAAAACCACCACTATAGGTGGAGGTGTATATTTCATGTCTCTAATAGATGATTTCTCTAGGAAAGTCTGGGTTTACATTTTAAAACACAAGTCTGATGCCTTTGATAAATTTGTTGAGTGGTGTAGTGCTGTTGAGAATGAAAATGGATGTAAGTTGAAATGTTTAAGGACTGATAATGGCTTAGAATTCACCTCTGGAAAATTTGAAGAATTTTGTAAGGATAGGGGAATTAAAAGACATAAATCAGTACCTGGAAATCCTCAACAGAATGGGGTTGTAGAGAGAATGAATAGAACTCTCCTTGAGAGAGTTAGGTGTATGCTCTCTAGCTCAGGTTTGCCACCTAAATTTTGGGGAGAAGCAGTTACCACTGCTGCTTATCTTATAAATAGATGCCCTTCTAGTGCTATTGATTTTAAAACCCCTGAAGAATTGTGGACTGGTAGGGCTGCAGATTACTCAAACTTGAGGAAATTTGGATGCTTAGCATATATGCATGTTAGGCAGGATAAGTTGGAACCCCGAGCATTGAAATGTGTTATGGTGGGATATCCAACAGGGGTTAAAGGGTATAGGCTCTGGTGCATAGAATCTGGAAAGGGAAAACTCCTAGTCAGTAGAGATGTAGTGTTTAAAGAAAACATAATGCCTCTTAAGGAGCAATCTACTACTGAGTTTACTGGTAGATGAGTTGAAGTAAACACTGATAAGACTAGTGATAACACTCCTATTAATGACTCTTATTAATGATAAAGTGTCTAGAATATCAGAAGTGACAGGTATAAAACAGGTAGAAGATGATCAACAACAGGCTAATACTGAGGACCTCAATGAGTATCATCTAGCGAGAGACAGAGCTAGAAGAGTAATCAAACCTCCAGCCAGATACTCTGAAGCAGATCAAGTTAGTTTTGCTTTCTCAGCAGCTGAAGAGGTAAATTACAGAGAGCCTAAGTCTTATAAAGAAGCAATTCAGTGCTCTGAAAGCAAGCAATGGATCAAAGCTATGGAGGAGGAAATAGAGTCTTTATTGAAAAATAAGACTTGGATCTTGGTGGACAGACCTAAGAACCAGAAATGTGTAACATGTAGATGGTTATACAAGAAAAATGTGGAGGTTCACAAAGGCATTGAGGTAATCAGGTATAAAGCAAGGTTAGTTGCTAGAGGTTTCTCTCAGCAAGAAGGTATAGACTTTAATGAAATCTTTTCTCCTGTTGTTAAACACTGTTCTATTAGACTTATACTTGCTCTAACTGCACACCTAGATTTAGAATTGCAACAGATGGATGTTAAAACAGCTTTTCTAAATGGTGAGTTAGAGGAAACTATATACATGAATCAACCAGAGGGATTTGAAGTAGCTGGCTGTGAAGGTCAGGTATGTCTCTTGAAAAAGTCTTTGTATGGACTGAAGCAAAGTCCAAGACAGTGGAATAAAAGGTTTGATGAATTCATGATAAGTATAGGTTTCAAGAGAACATTGCATGATAGATGTGTATACTTGAAAGAAGTTGCTGAGTCTGTGGTTGTTTACTTACTCTTGTATGTTGATGATATGCTTATTGCTAGTAGTTCTAGTAATGAGATTGATAAAGTAAAGCAATCACTGAGTGCTGAATTTGATATGAAAGATCTAGGGACTGCTAGAAGAATTCTTGGTATGGATATCAAGCGAGATAGGAAAAATATGAAACTTATGCTTGTTCAATCTGATTACTTGAAGAAAGTTTTGTTAAAATTCAATATGAATGAAGCAAAAGTTGCTCAGGTTCCTATAGCTCAACATATTCAATTGTCTAATAAGCAATGTCCTGTTACTATTGAAGAAATTAAAGACATGAGTGTTATTCCTTATGCAAATTTGGTAGGAAGCATCATGTATTCTATGCTTTGTACTCGGCCTGATTTGGCTTATGCTGTAAGTCTTGTAAGCAGGTACATGTCAAATCCTGGTAAGGCACACTGGGATGCTTTAAAAGGAGTATTAAGATACTTGAAAGCAACTGTTAATAAAGGAATTATGTTTCAAGGTGGAGCCACTAATTTAGAACAAGTTTTAGTTGGCTTTACTGACTCGGGTTATGCAGGAAGTACAGATACAAGGAAGTCCCAATCTGGATATGTATTTACACTTTATGGAACAGCAGTGAGCTGGAAATCTACACTACAATCTGTGGTAGCTCTTTCCACTACAGAAGCTGAATTTATTGCTGTTACAGAAGCAGTGAAAGAAGGTATATGGCTGAGAGGTATGCTATCTGAGTTTGGCATTAATCAACAGGTTGTCTCTATTCTTTGTGATAATCAAAGTGCCATTCATCTCGTTAAACATCAATCTTTTCATGAGAGGTCTAAACATATAGATGTTAAATTTCATTTTGTGAGAGATTTGGTGGAAAAAAGGTGATGTGGTAGTCAAGAAAGTTTCAACTGATGATAATGCTGCAGATGTGCTTACTAAAGCATTACCAACTGTTAAGTTCCAAAAGTGTTGTTCTTTGATTGGTATGAGCTCTCTCGAGGAGAGCAAGTTGTTTGTCTAATTCTTGCAGGTAGTTCGGTGTATTCTAATTGTATTAGATAAGGTGGAGAATTGTGAGTAAAGTATCTACATACAATTAGTCTACACGGTTTCTCTGATCTCGCCAGAGAAATGGGTCACCAGCGGAATGGAGATTTCGCTGCTCTAGATTTGATTTCTCTGGTGATGCTTTGCACGGCTCTGGACTTGAGTTCTCTGAACTTGAGTTCTCTGAACCTGAGTCCTCTGAACCTGAGTTCTCTGGTGATGTGACTTCGCTGCTCTGGCGTTCGGGCATTCGATTCCTCTGGCATGAGTTATCTGACTTTGACTCCGCTGGCATATTGTTTCCTTTGGTGTCTTCGAGTTCTCTGACTGGTAAACGCGCGGGTGTTTAGTCTATAGCTGAGGGACCAGTTAGCAAATATGCAAGAGTTAAGGGAGTTCAGTTTTAGGTTAGTTACAACAGATCCAACGGATTTGTTTCTTCATTCCAGAAGTCGGCGCATAGCTTAAAATCTTCTCAACTACTATTTCTTTTGTTTAAATACTTAGGTTAGTTGTTGAGTTGAAGCTTAAGAATTTATATTACTGAAAACTAGTTGAGAGTGAGGAATTATAGCAATCTTGATAGATTTGTAGGCTATACACTTCTTCTAGTGTTGAGTGTTCTCAATTGTAATTGTAAAGTTCTTGAGTGTTCATAGTGAAATAGAATTGATTGTTTCTGCACCGTGGATGTAGGATTGAAAAATCCGAACCACGTAAATCGCCTCCGTGTTCTTTTCTTTTACGTTCTTGCTGCGTTGATTGTCTTCCCGAACAATTCCACAACAGACACTTTGCTAGGGTTTTAGTGGAGGTGGATTTGGCTCTTCCTCTACCAGATTCGGTTCATATTGATTGTCCGGATCAATCCATTTATGTTGAACTCGGATATGAACAATTGCCACATTTTTGCACCAAATGTAAAATCACTGGGCATACTTTGGATAAATGTAACAAACGTAATGCTGTGAAGGTGATTGAGCAGCCGGCTAAATCCAAGGATGGAAACATTGTTGAGTCAGTCACGAAAAAAATAAATATGAAGTGTGATGAGGATTTCCAGGTGGGGAGACCGAGCTTGACTTGGCAATCCAAACCCGCTAGGGAAAAGGCGATGGCTTCGGATAACAGGTTTAGTGTGTTGGATGCTCAGAATCTTACCGGGCCGGACCTGTTGGAAGCTTTCACTAAACCTGTTAACGAGAAAGAGTTCCAGGAGATGGGACATAAAATCACCCCCGCTGAGTCGGTTTTAGAGGAAGAAGATATTGAGCATATAGAGATGGAGCAGGATCCCAAAGTTTCTAGCTTGATAGCCGAACAGCAGAATGACATGACTGATACCGCCGAGGAGCCGGAAAGGGAGATGGAGTTTTCGGTAGAGACGCAAGTAGTTGGAGCTGCTGCTACTGTGACAGCAACTGCTGCTTCGAATTCGGGAGAGGGCAGTGTGCAGAATTTGGATAAGGATGTTAACGCAATGGAGAAGGATATTGAAGTGCAGCGAGCTGTTAACTTGGTGCAGAATAAGAACAAAGAGGGTCTCAGCAAGGATAAGGAGCCTTTGCAAACTGCGAAGAAGAGAGGCAGACCCCCGGGGCAAACCAAAGTTGATCGAAAATAGGGCCCGACCGCGGACAACATTAAAGGTCGTCTCAGACGGCCGCCTGACACGAGAGCTGAACCAAATACAGAATCAATGGAGCTCATCAAAGATCAACTATACAAAGCCTAGGAGGCTGGAGGAACACCCCGCGATTTTGTGATTACTAATGATGGTTCGTCGAGTGTTAGGATGATGACAAAGGTTTCAGCGAAAACTTGGGCAGAAGAAGTGGAGAGGGAGGATTCCCCAGCCACAAAAAATTAATGTGTCTGAATGAATATGCTGGTTTGGAACATCCGCGGTATCACGGATGAATCTAAACTTGTTTTAAAGGAGCACTGTCGCTCCTTCTCTCCTTTATTGGTGGGCATCATTGAGCCCAAAGCCGCATTTCATAAAACTACAAGCAGTTTATGGAAGTCTCTGAACTTGATTTCTTGTTTTCAGAATTCGCGTGTTAATATGTGTTCTAACATATGGATTTTTTCTCAACCTGATGTTCGTACTAATGTGATTTTTACTTCGGATCAGGTGGTTATTATTGATTGTGATTGGCAGAACAAGAACTTTCGAGCGGCCGTTGTGCATGGTGCCTCAACGTATTTGATAAGGCGTTCTATTTGGGTTGATATCCTTGATCACGTAGTGAGTAACTATGTGGTTCTGGGAGATTTTAACGCTGTGAAGGGGGCTTATGAGAGGAGCAGCAATTGCAGACCAAATGTCACAGCTTGGAAGGAGTTTGGTGATTTCATTAATGCTTTGGGTTGCATTGAGTCGCCCACGATTGGGTTAAAATATACTTGGTCGGGCCGGCGGTTTATGCATTCCCATGTGGAATCCAAGCTGGATAGAGTTTTCTTCTCTGAAAGCTTTGCGAATTCTTGGCACACGGTTTTCACTCATATTCTTCCCAAGAATACTTCTGATCACTCTCCTATGGTGTTGAGCTGTCAGTCGGCACCACAGACCAGTAGGAGGTTTTTCCGTTTCTTGGATATGTGGACGTTGCATCCGGATTTCTTGGATTTGGTGAAACATTCTTGGTCTATGACGGTGGATACCTCTTGCCCGATTTATATTGTTATGGCCAAGCTGAAGAGGCTGAGAATGGAGATTTGCAACTGGAATAAGAGCACGTTTGGTAATGTGGATGCTTTTATCATGGAGAAGCAGCAGGAGCTTTTGGAGATTCAGGAGAGAATCGTTGTTGAAGGTTATACCGAGGAGTTGTTTTATAAAGAGATTGTGGCGCAAGCTAATGTTAATACAACTCTTGCCCGAAAGAGCTCTCTACTCCAACAGAAAAGTTATGCAACTTGGCTGCAAGATGGTGATCGGAATTCTTCTTTCTTCCATAGTATGCTCAGGTACAAAAAGCGGCCGCGCATCATTTCTCACCTGATGATTGATGGGGATATGTGCGTCGATCAAGCTAGAATTGGAAATCACATTGTGGATTTTTTCACTAATCTTTTCACTGAGAATTCTCATTCCTAGGCCGGTATTGTAGATGTTGAGGCGGTTTTAGAGCATGTCATCTCGGATCAGAATAATACTATGTTGTCTGGCATTCCTAATGAAGAGGAGATCACCGTTGCTGTCTTTCAAATGGATCCTAATAGTTCTCCGGGACCTGATGGTTTCTCTGGAAAGTTTTTCCATCACTGCTGGGATATTATCAAAAATGACATCTGGCGCGCTGTCATTACCTTCTTTACCAGCTCTTATTTACCGCTTGGGTGTAATGCTAATACTCTCATTATGATCCCGAAAAAGGAGATTGTGTCTTCGATTGCTGATTTGAGGCCAATTGTTCTTTCGAATTTCTTTTTCAAGATAATTTCAAAAGTTTTGGCGGTTCGGCTGAGTGTTGTGGCTGCTCAACATGTTTCGAGTAATCAATTCGGGTTCATTAGTGGCTGATTGATTCACGATTGTATCATGCTTGGTTCTGAGGGAATTAACTGTATGAGACGTTCTAGCGGTGGTCAAAATTGGCGTGTAAAGTTGATATTACCAAGGCGTTTGACACTCTTAGGTGGGATTTCTTATTAAATGTTCTTAAAGTTTGTGGTTACAACCATCGCTTTATTAGGTGGATTGAGGTGATTCTTTCGTCGGCTCGGCTTTCTATTCTGTATAACGGGGAGCTTTGTGGTTTTTTTGGATGTTCTAGAGGTGTTCGACAAGGGGACCCATTGTCGCCTATTCTGTTTGGAATTGCAGAAAATGCTCTTAGCGCCCTTTTCCATAACTGTGTTCGCTCTGGTCATCTCGTACCTATGCAATTCAGTAGAGGCGTGTTTTTCCCCACACATTTATTTTATGCTGATGACATTCTGATCTTCTGCAAGGCTACTAAGTCTAATGCGAGAACTCTTCTTAAAATCCTGGATTACTATGGTTTTATTTCTGGTCAGATTTTCAGCCCGGCAAAATCTCAGATTATTTTTTCTGACCGAGTTGTTGCGCGAACTAAGAGACAGGTGACTCGGATTTTGGCTCTTTCCACTGGAGTTCTGCCTTTTACTTATTTGGGAGTTCTGATTTTTCGTGGCAAACCCAAAGCTTCCTATCTTTAGGCGATTCATGATCGTATTGTTAATAAGTTTGCTCGCTGGAAAGGTCTGCAGCTCTCGATGGCGGGTAGATTGTGCTTGATTAATTCGGTTATTAGTAGTTCGCTCACTCATTCTATGATGGTGTTTAGATGGCCCCGCTCTCTTCTGAAAGATTTAGACGCTAAATGCAGAAACTTTCTTTGGAATGGTGATGTTAGTAAACATCCTTCTTGCTCGGTTAACTGGGATAGAATTTGTGCTATAAAGGCGGAATGAGGCCTCGGAATTCGTTCTTTTGTGACTATGAATAAGAGTTTTCTTATGAAAATGGCCTGGAGGGTAATTGAAGGGAATAGCTTCGGCTCTGATATCATCAAACGCAGGTATCTCACTCCTTACTGCAAATTTAAAAATGTGGCTCCTTCCTCGGTGTGGATGGGTCTGCGTGAGGAGGTTGGTGAGCTTATCTTGGACTCTTTCAGTTACATTGGTAAAGGTGATTCTACTCTCTTCTGGTTAGATGACTGGCTTGGGTACCGCCTTGCGGAAAAATGTGGAGTTCCTTTCTATATGAAGGATTCTCTCAATCAGACCGTTGCGGATTATTTCTTTGATGGAGTGTGGCATTTTACACAGGAGTTTGTGAATTCTTATCCGTTGGTGGTTTGTGATATTCTTATGTTACCAATTGGGGATTCAGATATGCGGTTTTGGAAGCCTTCGTTGCAAGGCAAAGTGACGGCTGCCCTTGCTTTTGCTCATAAAGGGCATAAATTTCCTAAAGTTTCGTGGGGAACCTGGATTTGGGAACCTTTCATTCCGGTTCTTCGGTCTTTGATTTGCTAGCGGCTGTTACATGATGGAATGCCGACTTATGATCAACTTATTAGACACGTGATGATTATGCCGAACTGGTGTCCCATTTGTAATAGAGCTTCTGAGACGTCGGAGCATATTTTCTAGGATTGTAAGCTTGTGCGGCCTGTCTGGACTGATTTCTTCAATTGGTTCTGCTTCCCGGAGGCGCTGTATTCGGCTGATATTCACAGTTTTTTGGTTCTTGCTTGGAGTAGAAAGCTGAGCTCTCAGGTTAGTAAATTCTGGAAAGCTAGGATTATTTCTATGATCTAGGCAATTTGGAATCAATGCAACAAGTGTGTTTTTGACAATTATAAGTTTTGTCGGAAGCGCATCCTTCATGTTGTGAGAGTTGCTTTTTTGGAGATGGAGGCGAATTTTAAGCGGCTTGGTCAGATGGACAATGTTTGCTCTGATTATGTTGTCTTACGGAATATTGGTGTTAAAGGGAGAGCTGCGCCTCCGCCGGTTTGTATATCGGTCAATTGGTGGCCTCCTACGGCACCATGGATGAAAGTTAATACTGATGGGTCGGCTCTGGGTGCGCCGGGTGCCATCGGTTATGGAGGTGTTTTCCGAGATCACTGGGGATGGGTTCGTGGATGTTTTTATTACAAATGCAGTATGGGTTATGCTTTTGAGGCTGACCTGCTTGCCGTTATTACAGCCATTCGCATTGCTCAGGCTAGAAACTGGATTCAGCTCTGGATCGAATCTGACTCCACTTATGTTGTTGGTCTTCTTCGTGACAATCCAAAAATATGCCTTGGCGTTTTAAAGCTTCTTGGGAGGACGTCTTGAGTTCTCTTGCTTCGTTTCAACTGCACATTACTCATATTTATCGTGAAGGAAATAAGGTTGCGGATATAATGGCGAATCATTCACGTGAGGTTGGTTGGTGGCCTCATGAAATTGGTGAAATAAAAGATGCTGCCCGACAGGACATGACTATACATTCTTATATTCGCACGTCCCATTAATTTTGCTGGGGATGGCAGATGGGGTCGCGGCCTTGTCAGCTTTGCTACAAGAGGGAGTTTCGACGGTTTGAGGCCTTTGAGGGCGTGGGGGCTGCTGCATGCAGTTTGGCAGCTGGTTTCTCATTCGATCTTCGCTGCTGCTCAGGAGATGGGAGAGTACAGTTGGGGCGATGCATGGTTTAGGGTGACCTCGAGCTTGGGGTTGTGCAAGTCGATCCCCGTTGGTTGCTCGGCGTTGGATTACATCATCGGCCTTGAGAGTTTTTGCCACCAATTGGACTATCATTGTAGAATTGGTGGTGGGTTGTTTAGCCCCTTTTCCTGTTGTTTCTGCTTTCCTTTTGGGTTTCTTCTGTCGTTTGCTGTTGTGAACGGCAATGGGTTCCGGATGCACTTAGGGGCGATGGTCAGGCCGGAGCTCCTGCAGATGCATCCACCCTTTGTCGTTGTGTGGTTTGTTGCTGTTCTTTTGAGTCTTTTTAGACGGGTACTCTTTTTCCTTGCTAATGGTTTTTCCCACTGGGTTTTCCGTAGCAAGGTTTTAATGAGGCCCGGCCCTTAGTCTGTTTTTCTGTGCTTTCAAGGGTTCTTTTAGTTTTTTTCCTTTTTATTTCAAAAAAAAAAAAACGTCGTTTTGTCCGAGAAATTGACTCATCAATTTTGATTTCTCTACGTAAGTGACACACCAGTTTCAATTTTATCGGAGATCCTCGCCGTTGGATAATTGTAAATAAATTATAAATTAATATATTTATTGCTCAAATTAAAAAATAATTGTATAAACTAAACTGAAAAAATCTGTGTATTTTCCGACGATTATACCTTTGGAAATAATATCAAATCGACAGTACTTTGGAAAGGATGTTTCACTGTAAAAGTCATGTTATATTTTTTCCTTGTCTCTAAAATGGGGCTAACGCCTAAAGTAATTAACTAATTTTCCCAATTTCATAGCATTAACTAAACATGAAAATAAATTAAATAGGCTTCATAAATTTGTCTCCTGAAAAAAATGAGCCATTTTCTCCCACCATGGGTGAACGTTTGTTCATCTCCATTAATTTGTCTCATAAGAAAATGAGCCGTTTTCCCCAACCATGGGTGAACACTGTTTAATGCATGTCAATATTTATTGCTACATCACTATTTACTTTCTCATGTAATGTATATTAGTATTTGCATTTCGTGTAATACACGAGAAACATTTTTATATTTTTATATTTACATAAAATTAATACCAACTTAATTACTCTCTTCTATTCAAATTATAAATCTTCCTAAGCTTTGACACACATATTAATAAATAATATTTTTACCACTATTAACCTTAATTAATGATAGTCAATGATAATTTTAAAATTAATTTACTTCGAGTAATTAATAAAAGAGCTGAATTGATAGGGGTAAATTTGGTTTGATAATCCAAGACGACTTATAAAATGAAATGAATTAAAAAGTGTAAAACGACTTGTAAAGTGAATAGGAGGGAGTATTATATTTAGAAATATAATAAAAAATATAATTTTAATTAAACATATTTGAGCTGAATATTGAAAAAAAAATTAAAGAAGTATTCACAATAATAATAATTGATATTATGAAATAGCAAAAATAGTAAGTTAAAAAAATAAAAACAAAATAACAATAAAAAATAATTAAAAAATAGATTTATTCAAAAAAAAGATGAGAGATGATAGATAATTTTTTAAAATTTGAATCTTTAAATAAATATAACTGTTATATTTAAAATTAAATATCTACATAAAATATCAAATTAAAGCTCTTATCGTGATCTTTAATTTGATATGCATATTAAATATTTTATAATTATTCGAATTTCATAATTTTAGAAAGAAATAAAACAAAGAAAAAAAGGAAATAAAAAGAAAAAAAAATATAATTTACAAATAAACCTTCAATTTCATTATAACTACACAATTGCCACTTATTTTTAAAATTAATTTGAAATTGATTTCAAATTGGAAGTTGCCTTTTGAATATACTACCATTTACATCCCGTGCATATTGCACGGAATTAAAATATTTTTATATTTACATAAAATTGATATCAACTCAATTATCATATATATAAATATAATAAAAAATAATTTTAACTCAATATTAAAAAATAAAAAAATTAAAGAAGAATTCACAAATAATAAAAATTGATATTATGAAAAGGCAAAAATATGAGTTAAGAAAATAAAAATGATGATAAAAAATAAAAAATAAATAAAAAATTGATTTATTCAAAAAGTGGAGAGAGGAGAGAGAGTCTTTTAAAATGTTAATCTTTAAATAAATATAACTTTTACATTTAAAATCAAATATTTACTTAAAATATATCAAATTAAAGCTCTTATCATGATCTTTAAATTGATATGCATATTAAATATTTTATAATTAGTCGAATTTCACAATTTTAGAAATAAAATAAAAAAAGAAGATAAAGAAAAATGAATAAAGAAAAATTATAGTTTACAAATAAATCTTCAATTTTATTATAACTACAAAATTTCCATTCAATTTTGAAATTGATTTTAAATTGAAAGTTGTCTTTTTTATAGATCATAGATTATAGATAGTATTCGTTTGATGCATGGTGACTATTATATTACACTTATGATGAGTTCCTAATTTCACAACTATTTTGAATGGTATATGATGATAGTGATTCATGTGTGATTCCATGGAAAATAAGAGAGAATGGTGTATTTTCTTTAGATAAAATTCACGTAAATCTGATACAAGGGAATGAAGTGCTATTTATAATATTACAATGAGGGTATTTTGGTCATTTTCATGAATACACACGCTCTTCACGTACAAGTAGGTGGATGGGTACTGCGCGTAAGGTGCAGTCATTGGGAGCTTTTGTCGGGCCTTTGTCCTCTTGTTCAGCACTGTACTACAGAGCGGAGCTCGCTTAACTTGTCTGATGATACTTCACTACAGAGCAGAGCCCAATTAACAAAGCTGATGATATTCTCATCTGCTCCCTTCAGAGCCCTATACATTCATAAGTGTTATCCACGTGGCACCCAGATATTATCTCTTGATTCTCCCTTTTCTCAGGGACACGTGGCATGATCTTAGGAGCACATGTATTTCTCCCTTATCAGCTACTTCCTCCCTCCCCCATTATGGTCAAACAAGCTCCATCAGATTTGACCATATTGTTCTGTTCGGGCCAGTGCAGACCTAACCCACCAGCGCTGCTCGCGTTTAATTCACTGACACATTGGCAGCTTTCTCGATTTTTCATAAAGTCATTTCAAATGATTAGGAAAGAGAAAAATCGTTCATCTTCGGGATAATGATTATTGTCGATCTCTCCGCCCAATTAAGTGATCTGAACTGTTCTTTCACTACATCTCAAATATAAAAAAGTACTCTCTTTCAAATTCTATTCACTATTTTGGTTCACTTTATTTGCAAATCTTGCAGCCACTGCATTTCAGTACCTGCTCTTTGACGAATTCGACTCTCTGAACTTCCAGAATCTCGGATTAGGTATTGTCTTTACGTTCTCAATCCCTTTTCTTATTCTGTTTTAAGTAGTTGTACATTGAGATAGGTATATAATCATGGCATCATTGTCTTCCACCGTTCCCGATTCTGTCATGAGTTTCGAGACTATGCAAAAAATACAGAAACGCCTTAAGAATCCTCCAAATCTTTGATTCCAAAAATCTTTGTTAATATTACTTAAATCAAAGCCTACCCCCAATAGTTTGAAGAGGAACACCATCATGTTGTGGGAAGCTCAGGTTGATGCTGGACTTAGATTCCCCATTCCTGCTTTTATACGAGATGTCAGTAATTATTTTTGCATTCCTTTTAATCAAATCGCACCCTCCGCTATACGGAGGGCACTTGCCTTTCACATCCTTCTTAGTTTCCATGGGGTGAGGGACACAACCCTTCTGTTTTTTCCAAACTCAAACCCTCAAGAAGACGAATACCCATTACAGTTTCTCCAGCCATTCCAAGTATCCCACCAAGTTTCTTTCCAACCTTAATTCCAGCCATAAAGGGTTTTTACCTAAGTATTGTTTAGTGTCTACGATCGAGGGAGATTGGTGCACCTACTATAAATTGGGAGAGATATACTGGTATCCATGCCGTCGTGATAAGACCCATCGCCCTCCTAAACCCCTTAGTGGTTTTGATTAGGAATAATAGATAAACTTAACACAAGCTAATCGCATAAGAAGTTTAACTGCAAGAAACTCACTGACAGCAACTCAGCACTAGCCGCTACAGGGTTGTTCTCCCTTTATCCAGAGAATGCCATAGGTAATGATTTGTTATCATTGTATTTAGAAATACATGTGTGTTTGGTCACATGTTGTTCCCCTTATCTCAGATATATTTTGTAGTGATGTCGTGGAGTAATGATTGCTAGTTGTTTTTGGAGCCGCCCAATGGATCTCAGCAAACGGGATTATTTACCTCATTTTTGGGCGTTTATTGTGGACTGTTGGATGCCCATTCGAGCATGATCCGTGCATATTAGTGTTATTTTATACTTGCTCGAGTGCTTTTTGGTGTATTCATATTGTTTTGCAGGATGTTGGAGCGTGTTGGACATTTCGCGAAGTTTGGAGCGCGTTTTGAAGAAGAAGCCGTGGCCACCACCGCCACCTATGATCTAAGGAAGGAAGATGAAGCAGGGTGAAGGAGCAAGCCACTCATCTATGATCTAAGGTTTTTCAAGGGTTGTTACCTTATCCTTATAGTTTAAAACTTAGGGTTTCTAAGCTTAGAATGAACTTTTGATATTATTCTTGAAGTTATATGATGTTATTTACATGTTTGATATTCATATTATAAAGCATGTATGTATCTATGATATGCATATCCACTTATAACATGTTTTCCAACTGTTTTGATGGTGATGATGTTAAGTTATGAAGACAAAAACTAGTCATTCAAATTTTTAGTTTCGAACATCAAATTCACTGTTAAGATCCCACTGTTCAATCTTTTATTTGCCAAGAAAATGTAGTAAATTTTCAAGTTTAATATTTTCTGGGAACATTAGAATGTCATATGAAGGTATCGCTGTAAAATTTCAGAATTTTTCAAGGAGATTTGACATTTTTAAAATTTATTTTAAAATTGTTGTCAACATTGTGACAATTTCGGTAGACCTTGGGAAAAAATTATATCTCTCAAATGAATTTGATTTGTTTTTTTTTTAGGGAAATGACTTTGAATTTTTAAGAAAGGGGGAAACATACATCCCGAGGTTTCTAAAAAGTTGTATCCCAACCCCTGGTAACTTTTGGTTCATAAACCGTGAATGTTTAAAGTTATATCATTTACAGTGAACTTTCTGAAAATTTGCAAAGTTAAGTGAATAAATGTTATGAGCTTGAATATGAGCTTAAAAATATGGGGAGTTTGTAAAAGTACCCAAGTTTGCAAATGTATGTACCAAATTAATATACCTAAAATTTTCTTTTGCTACATTCTACAACTATTTCCATTTTTTAATATATGCGTGTATGTCAAAAGCTGAAATGAGTATGATGATTGATGAAAGTAACAGTTGCACATACCGAATGATTCTTCAAATAATTATACGGATGGTTGAATTGAGTACTATAAATTCGTACGATATATTATTTATTTTGTTTCTTGTGTTAGAGTACTGCGTCGAGCGCATTATATTAAATCATCTTTATATGTGTCTCCCTTTATTATACTTGAGACCTTATATTGGAGTATGTAATGAAAAACAAAGGTATACACAAGTTGATTATACAGTCGACACTTTTGATTATACAGTCGGAAAAATGTATTATACCACCGACACTTTTGATTATACCATCGACAATATAATGAATTATGCTGGAGGTATAATCTATTTTTCCGACGGTATAATCGTTTATGACGGTGGTATAATTATGTTCATTGTAATGATTTTATGCACATTGTTACTTAAGTTGCAATTATTTGATTTAAATGTGCTAATTTGAATGTTACATGATTGAAATTAAATTTGATTATACCACCGACATATTTAAATATAACGGCGATAGAAATGAGATTACCGCTGATAGTTTTGATTATACCACCGACAAAAATAAGAATACCGCTGATATTTTTTTATTATGCCGTCGGTGGTATAATCATCTTCATTGACGGTATAATCTTTTATGTCGGTCGTATAATCATTTATGTCGACGGTATAATAGTTTATGCTTAAATCCTTATTCATATCATAAGCAATTTTGGTGTTTTGTGTAATAATTATATGAATTATTTCTACTATATTTTGTGTTACACTAATTTTGATTATAATTTCTTTGTCAGTGATCAAATATGTAAAAATCAAATACTGCAAGAATCCTTCTTACTGATAACACTCATGTTTCCATGGTTTTTAATGTTCGTATGATGTTAATTTTATAGGAAAATGAGTGTTGGATGATTGTTTTGTGCCTAAAATTGTTTTATCTTGTGAAACATGATTCTTACTCGAACTTTGAAGGAATTTACAGGATTATTGAGTTCTCTTTTGGAAAACTTGTCTGAAATAGAAGTTGTAGATCATCTCGATACGAGTTTGTAAGCATAAACAGATCACAAATCAGAGTTTGGACGAAAAAGTTATGACCAAAACAAGAAAGTTGTGCGTAGCAGCGAAACGGCGGCGACCTCGTGGTGACCGCCACCTGTAGAGGAAAATTTGGGAAGACGGCGGCGACCGCCGAGTTTTCGGCGCCAGTGGCGACCTCGCGGTGAGCGCCATGCGATCGCTGGCAAGATCGCCGCGGGTCCGGATTTTGGATATTTTTACGCATTTTCTGTGTTATTTTCGAGCTCAAACTCTGTATTTTACCCTGGCACTATAAATAGGGCTTCTTTTGACCTATTTAGGGTTCCCAGCTTTAGCTTTTCAGTTTTATAGCTTTAGACTTTTATTGCTTTCCGGTTTTTAGAGCTTGGATTGGATTTCCACAAGATTGAAGATTCAAGTCACTACGATTGTTTTACTTTCGGTTTTTATACAATACAGTTTTTACAATTGTGTTCTTTATGATTATGTTTATGTTTTAGTTTAATATGTCTGGCTAAGTTCTTTATCTGATTCTAGGGTTTGTAAATAGTTAATTAGGTTCATGTGATTTATTTGTTAGTACCTATTAACCTTCCAGTTTATGCTTCATAATTTCTGGTGCTTGAATTCGTGTGAATTATCTGATCAATAGTTTGCATGTGTAGTTATTCGGCTTGAGACCCAACGGAGATAGTTGTTTATTTGATTCAGGAATGTATGATATGATCTTAACCTTGAGACCCAACGAAGATAGGTGGATCATAGGGAGCTATTCTTAGGAGCTTTTGGGAGTTAGTAGATTTTCTTGAGACCTAGCGAAGATAGAGAATTTACTAATCTACGATCGTTGCTGCTCTAGCGAGAGTGATTGATTAATTAAGTGATCTCCCATCATAACTGGATTAAATTGGTAATTAGGATTAATAGATTGATTATGTGGATTTAGTTGATGAATTTACTACCCTGGGATCAATTGTTTTTATTATCTGATTTTATTTACCTGCTTTGTCTTTGCTTTTGTTTGGAATTGTAGTTTTATTTAATATTCTCATTTTTCTGATTGCCTGTCTATTGTGATAGTTTGTTTAGGAAATAGATAAAGTTATTTCGCTGTTTCAGTCCCTATGGATACGATACTCGGTTGCTGTTTATTTGTTACAATTACACTGTGTTAGTTGCATGCAGTTTTTGTTGCTAATAAAAATAGTGATCACTTACACACTTTTTCAGATGGCAATACACGTGTGTTTCAAAAAATAAACATATAAAATAGAAATGAGTATAGAGTGTAGTAATTTAAAAAAGTGGGTATTTTTTATAGACAACTTTGCAAAGTTGTATATTTTTATATGTTACCACTAAAAATATTCCCTTTCTTATTTGATTAGTGTGAAACTTGATATATTATTATTTGTGATTGGGTGAGAATTTGTTGTCTACAAATATTAGTCATGTTATAATGAGCATAAGTTATAGCTACAAGCTTGTGTATAGAAACTTTATTCTGTATTAAAAGCCATAAAATCACATGCCTAAATGACTTGGGTGACTAGATAAAATTGTATGAGAATTTATCTTAAGATCAAATTACGTAAATAGGTTTCTCAAGGGAAACAATTAAGGGCTATTTATTTACCCTTCAATAAAATCTTAAGTTTTCAAATTATTAAAGTTTTGAAAACTCGGGCTTAAGCGAATTTATAATTAAACTAGTTTTACCTATGGGTTGAAATTAGAATAAGTTTGGACCCTATTGAGATTGATTATTTTATAGGCCCTGATGAAGCGACGGATTAGGCGCTACCTCTCTGACGAAATCAAGTAATTCTCCAATTATTTTTCGCTTGCAATGTTGGTAAATTCTTCTAAATGTATGAGCTTAAATGCTTTATTATTAAAATGCAAGTTATCCATAAATATTTTGTATGTGCTTTACTACTACGTTAAATGCTCTTATACAGATCGATCCAAGTTCCTACACCAACCTAACACGCCGTGCAAGAATCATGTACACAAACGATTAGTAGTGTGGTGGGTTGATCTCCATCGTGTGCTAACATAGCATAAGGATTCTCTAGGTAACAACTTGAAATCCACCAAGTATTAGATGACCTTTCGGGGACTCAAAACCCAAGGTCAAATATAAACCCGACAGTGGCTAGAGGTCCGAAATCACGATAGTAACGTAAGTACGAGACATAGCGTGTTCAACTAGTAAAAGAAATGATTTAGTGAGCTTAGAAGTGGTTTTGTTTTAAAACCTTCTAAATATTACTTCATGTTATATTAGGCAACTTTGCTTTTCAAAAAATATATTCGAACTGTTATGCTTAAAAATTGGCATTTACCCATTGAGTACATTAGTACTCAGTCCAAATACTTTTAAAATATTTTCAGATTGAAGGCCGATGTAGATGGGGCAGAGCTGAGGCGAGGGTTGAGATGCTAAACTTCCGCTATGCCAAGACTATCTTTAAATTTACTAATTATGTTCTTAAAGACATCTATAGATAGATTATCTTAAGACCGTATGTTTAAATTCTCTAATTGCTTGACGATCTTATTCGTAAGCATCTCTTGAACTCTACTTGTGACATGCTTTGGTAAATAATTAGTTGAACTTTCATATTCTAATCAAACTTCATGTGTTCCTGTTATATTGTGAGATGATTGCCCCTTTCTTTCCTCACTTTTTACTCCCCCTCCCGCCACTCCTAATTTGAACGTCTTCATTTGGAAATCGAGATTGGACACCACTGTCATACCAAAGAATGTGGAGGACGACACTTTGGATATAAGAAAATAACGCAAAAGGTTCTGGTTTATGGCTTTTATTGGCCTATAATATTCAAAAATGCTTACAAGCTATGTAAAAGATGTGAACAGTGTTAACAAGAAGACAACATTACACGAAGGGATTAAATGCCCATGATGCCATATTACCCGTGACAATATTTGACATATAGGGCATGGATTTCATGGGACCTTTAGCCGCATCAAAAGGCAACATGTACATCTTGCTGGCTGTGGACTATGTATCAAAGTAGGGGAAGCCAAGGCGTAACCAACCAATGATTCAAAAGTTGTGGCTTCGTTTTTTTTAACTCCAATGCTTTCAGCAGGTTTGGCATGCACAAGGCAATCATCAGTGATCAAAGGTCACATTTTTGCAATGCAATCATTGAAAAACTATACAGAAAATATGATGTCAACCATAAAGTGACCACAACCCATCATCCACAAGGCAATGGACAAACGGAGTTATCCAACATGATCATTAAGACCATCTTGAGGAAGGTTGTTGGCCCAATAAGAAAAGACTGGAGTATGTGTCTTGACGATGCATCATAGGCATACCGCACATCATACAAGACACCAATTAGGATCTCTCCTTATCGGATTGTCTTTGGCAAGATGTGTCACCAACCAGTGGAACTTGAGCATAAGGCATTCTTGGCAGTCAACAAAATGAACTACGAATGGGATACTGCTGAGCAAGAGAGGAAGCTCTGATTACATGAATTGGAGAAGATTAGGCTTAAGGCCTATGAGAATGTCGCTCTATACAAGGAAAGGCTAAAGAGGACACATGACCAGTTGATCAAGGGAAAGACATTTGAACATGAACAGAAAGTTCTCCTTTCACTACAAGAAAAACGCTCATACTTGACGGTTTTTAGCCGTCATCTATAGTATCCGTCGACCGTCAAGTATAGTGGTGTCATGTATAGTACCTAGTATAGATGACGGTTATTGACCGTCATCTATTCTCATTATTCATGACGGTTGTATATGTATACATGACGGTGTGGAACCGTCAACTATGATCTTATATAGGACACTCATAATGTTTTTCATGACAGTTTTTGACCGTCAAGAAAATTTAAATACATGACGATTCTTGGTATTATATTTGACTCTTTATAACCGTCATGTATGTAGGCTTTCATGACATTTATATATATATACTTGACACTTTTCAACCGTCACCTTTGAGCAAAAATTCATCATATTTAAATACAATGACGGTTAAAGAACTGTCATCTATGTTCTTCCATAATTTATAATCATATTCTTTCCAATTTTATTTATTTTTTCCTATTTTAAATATATAAATATCAGTAAATCGTATAAAAAATAAATTTACACATTGTAGATATCATTTAATCATTTGATAATAATCAACCATCCATAATCCAAAAATAAGATCCATTACTTTACAACATCTCCAATATCCATAAAAAAAACCTACAAGTCTCCATGTCAACTTTGTTACTGTCGTGCACCCGACTCTGCTCGTGATTCAGGCCATCTAATGGTTGCACTATCGAATCCAAAACTGTATTTGTCTGAGCATATTGTGATATTTGGTTTCAGACGATGAAATACTCCCCATAAGAAATAATTTTTAGACCAACCTGAAACATAAATGCTTCTTATGAAAACTCAGTAGAAAATGAAACAAACATAATAAGATTTGACATCAATTATCTAAATTAACCACACAAGACTATAAGTGATGGTCTCTTACTTAAATCAAGAAAATGATAATGGTGTTCATAAGATAAAAGATCCTCATCATCTACAAATTGTACGATTTGGCATGCATCCATCAAATCAGAGAGAACTCAACCAACTAAGGATTCTAATACTCCCTATCAATTACTAGATTGGTAACAAGACAAAGTACCAGTTTTAGTGCTGAAGTTGCATCCGTTTTATGTATGTTTTCAACTAACCCCGTAAGATACAATATAAAACTAATGATGAGATTAATTAGATGCACATAAATCAACATTTCTATAAAAGAATAATGACTACATGAGGAATAATGAACTCACATTGACAATTGGCATGTAGAAGTTTGGAACTAAAAACCAATAGGTCAACATCTGCAATCTGCTTCCTCAATGCATAGTTCGTCGAAATTATTTGATCTACCAGGAAGAAATAATACTCCTTCGGGCTGCCAATAAGTGAAACAATAAGTTGACATCTAGAAACTACAACAACAGTTAAAAAAAAAAATAACAAGTCCAACTCTAAATAAAGGCACACCTCTCTACAACTCCGGGAAAGAAATATAAGCCAATGTCACTTCGATCTGGAATATGCTCTTTGAATAAGTTGTTCCAAAATGGTTTGGAAGGAACCAATAAATGGTATAAAACAAGTAATTAATGGTTAACTTTGACAAACCAATGGCAGGAAAAATAAAACATTATATTTGATGGAACAAAACAATTGGAAGAAACATAAACAAAGGGGATTTAGTGCTAGAAAATAAAATGCCTGAAAATTGCATAATATCTAATGCAAATATCTTCCTATAAAGCTTGATGATATAGCTAAAAATATCCAAGATAACCAATATTGGGAGTTGAAACTTACAAATTATTCACTGGATTGCAAATCATAATCTTCATCTGCAGCTTGGATATCTGACTAGAATCCCAACATTATCAAAGGATCAAAACTCATAATCAGCCCCAACCAACCTAAATATTTGAACAATCGAACTAAGAATTGCAATTTTTAATGAATCAATCTACCTATAACTATAAGAAGGTAATATTAAGTAATAAGCAGATTTCCTGTTTGAAAATACAAACATTAGCGCTATAGAAGAAGATGAAAAACAGTACTCATGCTTTACTTTCCGGCTCCGTATTTGTCAGATAAGGACAGTGCCTCCATCATCGGACCAAGAGGGACTGGTCTCATGGACACCATAGCTAGAGCCACGTCCTGCATTGCACCACACACTTGCTCTTAGCTTACCAAGATTCTCTTTATCTCTATGCAATGCAACTTATATCAAAGTGTATGTGTGAGAGAAAGAGAGAGAACTCTGTTGATCAATGATAAAGAAGGAATAAATAGAGCAATATATGGAGACACTAATGACTCTTGGTGATCAAAGAAAGGTGAAGACGGCTCTCTATATTTCAAAAGATACATAACTCAATATCAATCTAAAACTATGAGTAGCTGTTAAATTGAGCAGCTACCTTGGAAGGAGATTGGTTGAAGTATAGTCCATGCATATGCTGCTTCTCAAACACGAATCCCGTTGGGGGCTTGTCCCTACCGTTGCCATAAATCAGAGACTTTGATTCGGGCGAAAATAGCTCTTCTGAACCAAGCTGCAAGAAAATACATATTGATGCAGATTTAAATATTCACATCACCTAAAGATCATGGCTCTACATCCTAGCTTCTTCAAGTGTAAGAAGTCACCTCTTGAGCAAAAGCATCGAAGGGTTTCTGCCCATTAGACACCATTGTAGCACACACGTAGACGGCCTTGGAGATTTTCTCTGGGAGAAGCTCTAACGCGTAAGAAATGCAAGCACCTCCACTACTATGACCAATCAGGATCACCTGCACAAGATGTAATGCACCTGTCAAAATGCACGAAAAAGGTATTGCTGTAGCTCGGGTGTTCCTTACCTTTTCGTCATCTGGTAATTTCTGTAGGTAATCAATCAACGGTTTTGAGTAGTCTGCGAGGGTGGTGACCGTGTTTGTGTCCGTTAGATCAATGCCAGAGCCTGTTAGATCCAAGGCAACCGGAACTAGTCCAGATTCCTCGAGTAGAGCAATGCTTTTGTACCAACACCAAGCTCCAAATCCTTCACCGTGTACCAGAACAAATTTCTTCGTCTTGATGTTCTCCAAGGATACGGGGGATAACTATAAGAACGACTATGCAGTGAGTGATATTCGACAAGTAATTTAAACGACTGAACATCAATTCCCCTCATATGATATGATCCTTGGAAAATGGCCTCACTCTTGGCTTATTGCAGGAAACATATTTTGGAGGTTACAACAATATTCATAATGTGCAAGATAAATGACTAGAATTTCCAAATCCGAAGCAGATTTTCTACACCAGCAAACAAACTAAGAAAAACAATCAATATATATATCCAAAGAAAAACAAGCAGATTTTCTACACCAGTACTCATGCTTTACTTCTACCATGCAAATAAGCTAATCGATTAAATTCAAACCAATGCTTGCAACAGTGCGATTATACATCAGAATTGCAGCGGAGCTGCTTCAAATACACGAAGCTTCTTTTCAAGGTTGTCATTTAGCTCGAGAATTGCAGCAACTTTCTTAGACAGGCATTGCTAGGAAATCACAAAAATAATTGCTCGCAAAAATAACCAATCAACATTTCAACCAAGAAACCCTAGATAGAAAACTCATAAATTGAAAACATTAGAATCAAAATCAAAAGAATGTAGAGATGGAGATAGAGGAGAGGGAGAGAGAACCTTCTCACGATCGACAGATTTAGGGCGAGGTGTGGCGAGCCTGGCAGCCTGAGGAGGAAGGGGTCCTCTCCCCGGCGGAGGCAGCGATCCTCTTCCCAGTGAGGCAGAGGAAGGCAGCGGCGGCGCGGTGATTCAACGGAGGATGATGGCTATGCCGTGCAGGGGATGACCGTAGCGGTGACAGAACTGTGGACGGCGGCGTGGTGAAGGCGGCGTGAGAGGGACGTCGGTTTGAGGGAGTGGGACGACGTCCGAGGAAGAGAGACCGCGGCTAAGGGAGAGAGGCGACGATTTTGAGCAGAAGCCAGAGTGAGCGGGTTTGAAAGGAGGGGGGAAGGGGGACGTACTTAGGGTTTAATGGGTGGGACCGTGGGAGTGAATCATTCTTGAATTGAATTATTTTTATTATAAATTATTTCATATTTAAAAATTTTATTTTAAAAATGTTTACGAAATTTATTTTTAATTATTATTTAAATAATGCTTAAATAATAATTATTATAAAATAAAAAATCTTCTTATTTTTTTATATGTAATAAATAAATTCATAATTATTAAATATTTAAATGATTAATAAAAGTTATTACAAATTTTTTAGTTCACAATCAATATTATTGACCTTTTTCTTTTCAAAAAAATATCATCGACCTTTTATAATTTCTGAAGATGATTTAGAGCAAGAGATGAAATAGAAAAAAGATTGATTAATTGTCTTGTATTGCATTTAAATCAACTAGTATTATGTACTGCATTTCTTTTATATAAAATAATTGCCTTTATTTTAGTTTTTTAATTAAAAAATTTGGTGTCTTTAAAAAAAATATGACGATTTTATATTAATATACACGACAATATGCATAAATGTCATGTGTAGCAATTAATTCAACACACATACATGACGCTTGTTTTAAATATACTTCACATTTTATACAAAATGTCAAGAAAAATAAAATTAATGACAGTTTGTTCAACAACATACATGACAATTTAATTAATTGTCATGTATTGCATTTAAATTAACGCACATATATGACGCTTTGTAATGAGTGTCATCTATACTATAAATAAATGACGCTCATACATGACGTTTTTTCAAAAAGTGTCAGCCGAGCGTCATGTATTGAATACATGACACTGCATACATGACGTTTTTTTTGGAAAACGTCATGTATTCAAAAAAAGCGCTCATACATGACGCTTTTTAATAAAAAGCGTCATGTATGCAGTGTCATGTATACTCAATTTTCTTGTAGTGTTTACCAGTCAAGGTTCAAGCTCATGTTCGGAAAGTTGTCAAGCAAATGGATTGGACGCTATGAAATTCAAGCTCATTAATGGACCCATATATATCACTAACTATCACCATTACAATTTACATATATTTACACATTTTATCATTAATGGACCAACATAAACAATTAGAGTTTCATTTTGAGATAGTTATTTTGAAGAGTAAAACTCAATATTTGGTCACCCATCTAAAAAACACAAATTTTGGCCATTTTTTTTTACGTTTCAAGACTGTTTTGCCCTTAATTAGGGTGGATCAGATTAGGGTTTGCGCGCGGGTTAAGTCCACTTGGCACTATTAGTGCCAAAAATACTAACAGAAAAAAAACTAAGTAAATTGGTACTTGTGGCACAAATGGTAATATTAGTACCAAAAGTATCATTCGATGATTAAATCATAAATGAGGAATCTAAACCTTAAATGAGGAATCTAACCCCTACGGGGAAGTGTTCAAAATGGTCATATAACTGCACTCATCTATATAAGACAAAATAATGTATCAACACAAATATATATCACTCTATTAATACTAATATGGTCACTAGTACCATTTGTGAATGACACTATTGACACTAATAGTGTCAAGTGTACTAATTTACTTATTTTTTTTTTATTTTTTATTTGTGAATACTTTTGGCACTAATAGAGCGAAGTGTACCTAACCCGCTCACAAACCCGAATACGGTCCGCCCTAATTAAGGGCAAAACAATCCTAAAACGTAAAAAATGGTCAGATTTTGTATTTTTCAAATCAGTGGTCAAAATTTGTATTTCCTTCTTCAAAATAGCCACGCTTATGTATTGTTTCTAAACAACTAACTATCACATTTTTTTTAATTATTAACATTTTCTCTATTTATCAAATACACAACTAAATTTTCTTGAAATCGGTATTCATTATTTTAAGGAAGATATTTCATGGACAAATAAAATATCTTTTTACGGTAGAATATATGAAAAAAGTAGAAAAATGAATACTTAACTAATTAATAAATTTATATTTATTAATATTTCTTCCACTTATTAAATACACAATTAAATTTTCTTAAAATCGGTATTCACTATTTTAAGGAAGATATTTAGTGGACAAATAAAATATCTTTCCGGTAGAATATTTGAAAAAAATAGAAAAATTTATATTTAAATAAGTTTCTCTGAATTTTATTTTAATTATGTAATAATATACATACACGACGGACAATCTAATAAGCCCATAAGAAGGGCCAAGCAATTTGTCCGTACAATTTCGTTTTTGGCGGGAGGCTTTGTGGAACGGCGAAGGCGCCACGTGGCAACGCGTTAGACTTTTCAAATATTAACCCCTCTCTGTGTGTCGGGTCAATACCCAATCCGGTCAAACATTACACGCCCACTTGCATCTGATGCTCGGTTTCGACTTCAACAACACCCACTCAACGCAACTCTCTCCTCTCAATTTTGCACGCACAACCACAACAACACTACTCTATACGTATAGGTATTGCTCCACCGATTTATGATTACGCGAGATGTTGAACTCCAAGCAGAAAAGGCAGCAGCACCACCTCCTGCATCGGCCGCGGCTTGATCGCCGCAACGCCATCAAGAACATCGACTACTACGCCGGCGACGACGGCGGCGGGAGCGGCTTCACTTCTCCGTCTTCCTCCTCCAACTCCTTCTCCGATGATCACTCCGTGCACAAGACGCGCTCGCTCGATCTGCTGCCGCTCTCGGATCGCACCAGCTTTCGGATGGAAGGAATCGAGGGGGAGGCCGATCAGATTTTCCGCTACCTCGGTCTCAACGCTGATGATTTGTCGATTCCGGTGGCCGCGTGGGAGGCGAGGAAGAGTTTGTCCCCTAAGAGCGAGGTTAGGTCTGCGAGGACCGGCGATCGAGGTCATTCGACCGACGGTTTTGGTGGTAGGGTTAGGGTTGGTGATGGTGAAGTGGAAGATACAGTCGGCGTGAATTTGGATGATGTTCAAGTCGGCGTTGATGTAGATAGTGAATATGAAGTCAGAAGTAAGCTGATTGGTAGCGGTGGACAGGGAATTAGGCCGTCGAAATCAGCGCCTTCAGCTGCAATCAGAAGGTCAGTGGATGATACTGTTGCAGCTAGGGTGAAGTATGGTAATTGTGAAGCGGAGAATGGAACTGAGCTAGTTCTGGATTATGATGAAGTTAGGGCAGATGAAACGAGTGAAAACCGAGTATGTTTAGGGATTAGAGGCTGCAGACCACCAACTCTGGCTCCTCCTCCAGTGGTGATGCGATCGGTTGTGGACCATACGAGCTCCACTTGGGACATATTTAGAGGTTTTGGCCCTCAAGATAATCAGGAAACAGAATCACCGGGAGATGTGATTAGCCATCCGACTCATAGAGTTGAAGAAAGTGAGGAAGTTGGAAGGAGAGATATCAACATTAAGCAAGAAGTGAGCGAGGACGCTGGAGAAAAGGAAAGGGGAATTGGCTTGGAGTCATGTTCAGATTCTTCAAATGATGAAAGAGGTGGCAGTTCCATCGGCTTGATTGGCGAGAACAGTTACACTATGTCGCCAAGTGGTTCATTTAGGTTTACATCCTGGCAAAAGGGCGATTTCCTTGGTAGTGGATCATTTGGAACTGTGTACGAGGGGTTTACTGAGTAAGTCATTCTTCATACCCACATAGTTGAATTATGATCAATGTTATGTAGTTTCACCAGTGAAAAAGAAGGAAATAGAAAACTAGTTACATAAATTACATCTAACTTGGAGTCTTCAATTCTACAGTAAATTGCATTTTGTGTGTGTATATAATCATTCTTCTGCCTTCAAATCCATACCCTGAATCTAGGCTAAGTTTGCTATCACATTACCCGAAAATTATGTTGTGGTTATAATGTTAATACAAATGATTAAGTTTCAGGAAACTTTTTCAATTGGTTTTGGAGCAACATAGCATGTATGATAGGTTTAGGGGCTGAAGTGCACAATTATTTTGTGAAGATCCATGGAACAACAAAACTAATGCAAACTTCTTTCCTGGTCAAAGTACATATAATGTATGGTTCCCGTGTGCGAATAATAGCTTTGTGGGATTTTCCAGAGATAATATCTATCTATATCTAAGTCTTAGTTCTAACTATAGACTTTTTTACATTCGCTATAGAAGTACTTCCTCGGAACCTTCCGAGCGTGCAATCATGGGAGTTTGCATGTAATGGATCTAACAATGCAAATCAAATTGGAATTACATTTTTGATGTTTGTTATATCACTAGAAATTTCAGCTTTTGGTTTATGAACCTCTCTCCATTCTCCAATCTTGTCTATCATCATCCATAGCTGGTGTCAGTTTGTTACATTAGCTCCTGTCAAATGATAAGGCCCAGGGGGGTTGTCATCCAGTTGGATCACATAAGTTGGTGATTTTGAAATGATTCAGATGTGTTTTTCATATGTAGAACTTATGGTAATCCAAAAATTAACCTCCACTATGATTTTGGAAACACAAAGATGAAACACAGCCAGACGGAAGATAGATATTGGACCAAGTAATTGATGTTTAATATTGTGTGTATGATATTTTAAGAACTCTTGTGCAAGGTCATGGATTGGGTTTGGTCTAATTAGATACTTTATCCTTTGGTTCTGCTATATAGAGAGTATTTTTCAAAGCATCTCTGCGTACTGACTGCATAAAAGCTCACGAAGGTTTTTCATGTTTGATATGGATCACTAAGGAAGTTGCTACAATATTTCTCTGGGTCCTTACAGTTTGTTCCTTCCTTTGCTGCAGCGATGGGCTCTTTTTTGCTGTGAAGGAGGTATCTTTACTGGACCAAGGAAGCCAGGGTCAGCAAAGCATTTTCCAGCTTGAACAGGTATGACAGTTGATAATGTATGTTGTAAGGATCTGAAAATCATTGTGCAGACCACTTGAATTGTTATTTTATCCTCTTATAAATTTTTTCAGGAGATATCTCTTCTGAAGCAGTTTCAACATGAGAATATTGTTCGCTACTTGGGCACTGACAAGGTATGCTGTTAACTTCATAAGTAGATGTCTCCATTATCAGTGCACTTACTAAATAATTTCTCTTTGATTCTTAATATGGAACATTTTTATGTTTTAGGATGATGGAAAACTATATATTTTCCTTGAGCTTGTAACAAAGGGCTCCCTTGCAAAACTCTACAACAAATATCAGCTTTGGGACTCTCAAGTCTCGTCATACACAAGGCAGATTCTAAGTGGGCTGAATTATCTTCACAGCCGAGATGTCGTTCACAGGTGCTATAACTCATCTCAGTATTCAGGTTTCTGTGGTCATTGTTAGTGATTACTTCCTGAGGCTCTCATATTCTCCAAGAAGCTTACTTTTTGTTAAGATAGTATTCTGGGCAATGTATGTGGGAGCAGATTTAATAATTTATTGACAATCAGTTTCCTAAAATAGTACTTGGATTTTATGTTGCCTTTCCTCTTTCTAGTAGCACTCCAAATTTTTGTGCTTCCTTTCTCTTTCTACTGGCCCTCCACGTTTGGAATGGGATTGTTTTTTATGTAAAGCTGGTATAGAGGTTGGAAAATTTGAAATGAACACACATTCTGGTACTCAATCAGAATGCTCTGAAAATAGAATAAACTAATACATTCCCCCCGCCCCTCCCCTCCATTTACCACCTTCTTAAAGAGCTCTGGTTTTTCTTCTTTTCAAGGGATATCAAATGTGCCAATATATTGGTGGATGTAAGTGGTTCTGTGAAACTGGCAGATTTTGGATTGGCAAAGGTTGGTTTACGGTCATACAATAATGATTTCTCCTTTCTTAGATGCATAATGTATTCTGAAATAAGTTTGCGTATTTTCTCAGGCATCGAAACTAAATGACATCAAATCTTGTAAAGGAACACCCTACTGGATGGCCCCAGAGGTGAGTTTTCTATCTGCAACTGGATCGCCCACACCCACTTATTGAGAGAAATTTTTTGCATAGATATTTTGCTTTTTATTCCACACACAGGCAATCATGTTTTGCCAACCACTGTACCCTTTCCCTTCATAAGTGTGAATAAGTAGCACTAGACAGAATGTTGTTTATCTTTCATTCACAATATATAATGAAGATATAATTACATATTCCATTCCCGAGGTTCTCCATATCGAAATTGCCAAAAAGGAAAAAGGGGCTATGTCCTTGTTCATTTACATTTTGATCAAAAAAGCTGTCTAGATCCAAATTTGAGATACTTTAAACTGTCAGGTTGTGAACCGAAGGAACCATGGATATGGGCGTGCTGCTGATATATGGAGCCTTGGCTGCACGGTGTTGGAAATGTTAACTGGTCAAATTCCTTACTCTCACTTGGAAGGGGTATGCCATGTTCCCTGACAATATCTTAGATTTTGCTTCCTTTTCCTACTTGAAGTTTTATATTGCGGTAATTTCATACTCTGAGTTAATTTTTTCGGACTGAAGCATACTGTTTACCACTGATTGGATGTAAAAGATTACATAATAAATTACTCTCTGTTGAGGGAGGGTAATACATAATGATTGTCTCAAAAGTATAAATTATTGGCATATCTATTGATATCTTATACGTTGCCCATAGGAGCATATAATATAAGAGCATTTCTAGAGCTAACAAAAACATTACAGCTGTGTTGATTTTATCACAAAATTAGTAACAATTCCTTATGAACAATTATTCTGGACAACCTTCACTACTAATTGGCAACTTTACATATCAGGACGGCAGCGGTGAAAAAGAATAATCTTTACTAATGACAATAAAATAGATTTAAAGTAGACGGCTCTTCATGCCGTCTAATTGCAGTTCTATTTTTTTTATTTTTGTCATTATTTTAATTTTTCAAAGTTTTGGCTGGCACGATAACTTCTTAATTCTTTGCTCATCAAGATTTTCATCTACAGGCATTTAATTGCACATCTCAATTTCTCTCTTTGAGGTTAATGTTTTCAAAGTCCTGTTTCATGGTTGCCCAAAAGGTGTATATGTCTTCCAGCTATTACATAAAGTGGTGTTCTAAGTATCTTTTTCTGGTTGCAACAGATGCAAGCATTGTTCAGGATCGGTAGGGGTGAACTTCCTCCTATTCCTAACACCTTATCAAGAGATGCTCAGGATTTTATCCTCAAATGCTTGCAAGTTAACCCAGATAATCGCCCAACTGCTGCTCAACTTCTAGACCATCCATTTGTAAAGAAGTCACCTTCATCGTTCCCAAGTCCTGCATCTCCACATTATGCCATGAGGTCGTAGAAACCCATCAAGATTCTGCATGTTGAAGATGGTGAGGTTAGTATCTTACACTGGCATAGGCAGGTTTATTGTTTCTTTCTTCTTGCACATTTGATTGTTTTGCACCTTTATTTTAGCTGGAATACTAGATGTGAGATTAAAGGATATATCAAGATTGACAAAATCTATATTTTAAGCTTGTCTTGAGCCATGTAGTATATCATATCTCAGAATGAGACTTTATTATTACACACAGTTATTGCTGCTCTGGGATAGGGCCATTTGTTGGGGAATTTTTTTTTTTGATGTATGTTTGATGGATCCTTCAGTATATCTTTTGGTTGCATTCTGTTATGTTTGCCATGCAACATAGATAAATCAACAGCCTTCAATGGGCTGGGTAGTTTCACAAGCTTTAACTTCCATTGATTTCCAGAGATGCGACGAATGATGTGGAAACATGTACATTTAGTTTCAGGGACAGGTATAACTATAGAGGTCTCATTAGGTTCACAAGAGGCTTTCATAGTAATTAAGGACCGGCTTACTCCACAAATGGTGAACAGATGTCCAACAGTCCAAGAGGTGCTTGGAAAACATCTTCCCTGATGCCATAAACTATTAGGTATAGAATTATGGTTTTACGAGTCTCCCCTTCTCATCTGGTGGATGTTTCGGCCTCCCTTTTGATTTTTCCCAAGCAAATGAGCATCTGAATTCTGAAATAGTTTGACATTAGGAAGTGGTGTAAGCCTGTGAGTGCCTTATAAGCTTGAAGAGCTCACAACTTGTCGAAGATATCACATGTCACTTTGCGCTACTTCCTATATAATGACACTCACACTGCACCAGAAGAGCTCACTGGCATCATATCATCCTCTTGAACAGTTCCTTCCCCAATTATTTCTCTTTTGCATCACAGTGTTGGAAGTTTAAGATATCAATTCATTAAGACAATAGTGTTTTTAACATCTGACTTGTTTTCAATATCTGTTAGGAGGAATGTTCTTGCTTCTTTATCCAAAGTTTTCAGTGGAGGGTCATGCTGCATGCTCAAATTCACAAGAACACAGTCATGAGGCCCGCACCAAATGAAACTTGGATTGGATAAAGATATCCTTGGGGTGTGGTAAGGCGATTTTAGGTTCCTTGGGGAGATCGCGGTGAATTTAAAATCTGATCTTCCAAATTACAGAGAAGACCTTCTATGGTTCCTGCCAGTACACCCAAAAAGGAGAAAGAAAAGAGATTGTTTATTGTGCCATTCATTCAGATTTTTTCATGTGCTTATGTTTGTTTCTTCATTTATTGGCTTCTAGTAAGGAACAGTGGATTGATTAGAAAGTTCTCCTGTAGGAACAAGTGTAAATAGTGAGTGCTTTTGTAATTATCTCATCCAATTGTATGAATATTTCATACTCCTTTGTAACTTAGTTGGGTTCATTTTGAGTGGCTCAAGTTTTCTTTTTCTTTGTAAGGAGGTCAATAATAAATTTTCGTTTCTCCCTAAAGTGACTTGAAAAATCACTTTAGTTAAAAGGGATGTCTTACCAATTGAGCTATTTCGTTATTTTTTTTTTGTTATTTAAAGTGATGTCTTACCCATTGAGCTATTTCGTTAAAAAATCTGTTGTGTCCCACTGAAAACATTATAAAAATTTTAAGGTGGGCGTTATCTGTATTGGTGAAAATTTTATTGGACTAGTACATTACCATATATGCATCCTTAGAACCCTAAATTTCAAGATTAGTTCATTTTAATAATTATAACTTTAATTTAATCCTTTGACGTACGCCATGATTAATTGCTCATTTTTAACATTATTAATTAATCTAAATTTAAAAAAAAATCATATAAACTTGAAAGATATTCAGACTCCGGTAGATCAAATTTAGGGGGCCACGATCTCATCTGGAAATGGGCTCCCACAAGAGGCCCAACATCCAAAATTCACATTTTCCACTGTAATAATTATATGAAGTAGTAATTGATTATAAATATACAAATAAACCGCATATAAATTTGATCTATATTAACCAAAAAAGAGTGGAGAAATCCCATTCCCTCCAATTCTCCTCCAAACCCTTCACCCGGGTAACGTTCAAACCATAATTCCTCCAAAAAAAGTGCTAAAGAGCACTGAGTGGAAGTCCAGGATCACAAATCCCGCGCAATCCGCGAAGAAATGGAAAAAGACGACGACGAGATGAGGGGGGAGATTGAGGAGCGGCTGGTAAATGAGGAGTACAAGATTTGGAAGAAGAACACGCCGTTCCTCTACGATTTGGTCGTCACTCACGCGCTCGAGTGGCCGTCGCTGACCGTGGAGTGGCTGCCCGACCGGGAGGAGCCGCCGGGCAAGGATTACTCTGCCCAGAAGATGATTCTCGGTACCCACACTTCCGAGAACGAGCCCAATTACCTCATGCTCGCCAGGATTCAGCTGCCTCTCGAGGACACCGAGAACGATTCCCGCCATTACGACGATGAACGGTCTGAATTCGGTGGATTTGGCTGCACTAATGGCAAGGTGCCTTTTTTCTCTTCTTTTAATTTTTATTAGGGGAAATGCCGGTGTACTTTGTGTTCTGAAGATTGGAATTTCATCCCGCAGGAAAAATAATTTTTTTTAACTCGTATCCTTGAGGAAAAAACAAAAAAAAAAGTTGATGGGGGAATCAATTTTGGATTTTTTTTTTTTTTTTTTTTTCTGGATCCTGGTTTTTTCGTGTGGAATTGGGGCTCTGGGATGGTAGAGAGTAGCTGAGTGCTTAAGAACTTAAACATTTAAGAGCCTCAATTTCTAGCTATTGTGGAATGTGCATCTCTCTTTTCTGTGTTTGTGCAACTCTTTTAATTGTTGCGCATAATATAAATAAAAAATCTTAATTGGTGTGGTGATTTCTCAAGAGAGAGATTTAGGTCGTAGTTATTGAAGTTTAATTTAAATGCAGCAACGTTTATGTGTAAATATAATATTTAAACAATTACACGAATTAAGTAGTGTTATTGAATCTGAAATTAGGGAGTTGACAAAATCTCTATCTGTTTTCAACCTTCTGCACATGATTGACACTGTCTTATCTTAGGTTCCAAAACGACGTGCTTTTTCATAGTTATGCCATAAGATAAGTACATCTTTTTTGCAGGTTCAAATTATCCAGCAAATAAATCATGATGGGGAGGTCAATCGAGCCCGTTACATGCCCCAAAATCCATTTATTATCGCCACCAAGACTGTTAGTGCGGAAGTTTATGTTTTCGACTATAGCAAACATCCCTCAAAGCCTCCTCTAGATGGTGCATGTAACCCTGATTTGAGGCTAAGGGGCCACAGCACTGAAGGGTATGGTTTATCGTGGAGTCAGTTCAAGGATGGTCATCTTTTGAGTGGTTCGGATGATGCCCAAATATGTTTGTGGGATATAAATGCAACTCCGAAGAATAATGCTCTAGATGCAATGCAAACATTTAAGGTATGCAAACAGAAACAAAGCTTAATTTTTATGTTCTTGGCCATACTCAGCACCACTGACTTTTTTATTTGAAATCTTTTATCCTCATCGTTTATACCTTGACATGCATGGTTGTGTTCACAATAATCTAATATGCGCTATGGGCAGATTCATGAAGGTGTTGTTGAAGATGTGGCATGGCACCTCAGGCATGAATATCTGTTTGGGTCGGTTGGAGATGACCAGCATCTTCATATATGGGATCTCCGATCTCCTTCAGTCAACAAGCCGATACAATCTGTAGTAGCCCATCAAAGCGAGGTTGGTTTCATGATTAAGATACCGGTTAAACCGAAGTACAATCTAGAGTTTTGAATTACTATTTCATGATCAAGTCTTAATATTATTGTACATGGAACATGTTTAGGGTGATTAGGATAATCAATTTCTCCATCTCTTATGCCTCAGTACTTCAAACTACTTATTGATGTGCTTTGTGATCCTATTTTGTTGAGATGCACATTCTATGCTACGTAAGTCAGCTGCTTTTCATCCGGTAATTGTAGACTTCAATCGTGCATTTCCAATGCCATTTTTATAGGTAAACTGTTTGGCTTTCAATCCTTTTAATGAGTGGGTTCTGGCAACGGGTTCCACTGACAAGACTGTCAAGTTATTTGACATGCGAAGGATTTCTACCGCACTCCACAAATTTGACTGTCACAAGTAAGCAATATGGTTTCAAAGAGATCAGTACTGTATATCTATGGTCGAAAAGATTTACGCCTTGATAGAAGTGTGGCCAAAATCTTTTGTTTGCTTAAACCTGCTGCAATTGCTCTACAGGGAGGAGGTTTTCCAGGTCGGATGGAACCCAAAGAACGAGACCATCTTAGCTTCGTGTTGTCTTGGTAGAAGACTGATGGTCTGGGATCTCAGCAGGTACTTTCTCATTAACCATTGCACATTTCTTTCCTGCTCGAGCAAATGCTGATGTGGTTATTTATGCCTTGACAGGATTAATGAAGAGCAGTCGTCGGAGGATGCTGAGGATGGACCACCGGAGCTCGTATTCATTCATGGTGGCCATACGAGTAAAATCTCCGACTTCTCATGGAACCCTTGTGAAGACTGGGTTGTTGCTAGCGTGGCGGAGGACAACATACTTCAAATATGGCAGATGTCTGAGAACATCTACCATGATGAAGATGATGTGCCTGTGAATGACGCCATGAAAGGCTCCTAGTTTCGGTTTTTTATTTATTTAACTAGCTTGTTTAGCTCTTCAATATCTTTCATGTGTTTCTTTCTTTGCACCTGTTGTATCATTTAACCATGGCTTCTATTTTATGAGAATGCAGCTGCTCTGCTCATGCTGTGTTGTTTTGCCCTTTTGTTTTTTAAGAGCCATAAATTTTAATGGTCACGTCAAGATGGACTCGAAACTAAGACTTTTAATGTTTGTTTGGCAGGAAAGTAATATTGTCTGGGAATATGAATCCTGGGATTATGATTCTTGACAGATTACTTGCCAGTATTTGGAAAAAACAAGAAAACTGTTAGGATTTTGAATTTTATATTTGACTCAAATTTAAATATTAATTGAGTTACCATTAAAAAACATTAAAAATATCTTATATTTATCATAATATTAAAATCTATATTTAAATTTTCTTAGTAGAAATTATTAAACTAATAACATAAAAAAAAAACACACAATACATAACAAAATCAATGATAAAAAAAACTACAATCTGAATTTAATTAATTAAAACTAGAGTATAGATAAAAAGAAAAACGTAAATAATGTAAGTAGTGAGACTTAAAGTAAAGAATAATTTCTAAATGACAAATAATCTAAAACTAATCTATCCAAGCAATTCAATTAGAAATATTTCTTTCTGAGAATGATCATCAAGAGTGAAAAAGTAATCCAATAAATTTGGATCTCGAACAAGTTTCATTGCAGCTCTTTGTCTTTGTGAGTGCGTTAAAACTTCAATTTTTTGCAGTTCCTCATTAAGCTTACGCCGATTATCCTTCCTTTCTTGATCAACTCCAACAATGCTTTCCATATACTTACCCATTTGATCATTAGACTTATCCATGTTAGTAGTAAGTGTATCGGTCATGTACCTCAAACTTGAAATCAAGCCATCTGTACTTCTTCTTCTCTTTCGTTCAGATTTTTTTGAAGTTCCTTCACATCGAGAAGTTGTGTTTGGTAACATAATACGAACACTATCATTATCAGATTCTTCATCTGCTTGGTCCACATTTTGATCTCTTTCTAAGTCTTCAATCACATCTTTTGGAGCTTCAGCATTTAATCCTGTGGCTCTATCTTTGCCCAAACAAGTGCTAGTTGATCGTAATAAGGAAACGGCTTGTTTCTCATAAACAAGTTTCAATAGGATCAACTGGCATATGATCTCTAATGTGGTTCTGAAGAAGACAACACGCCATTATAATTCTGTCTTGTTGCTTGATTGGATAAAAATTTGGATTTCTAATTATATCCCAACGCATTTTTAACATTCCAAAGCATCTCTCAATAACATTTCTTGCTGATGAGTGCTTCATATTAAAATATTCTTCTGGAGTTGTTGGTTGACGTCCAGTCCTCCATTCAGTAAGATGGTATCTTTGCCCTCTAAAAGGTGCAAGAAAGCCTTTGCCGTTTGTGTATCCCGCATCCACTAAATAGTAATAACCTAAAATTTTAGAATATAGTAAGTATATCATTGATATATACTCCCTCCGTCCACCAATTCAAGGCCTAGGGCAAGTGTAATTTACACTTGCCCTAGGCCTTGAATTGGTGGACGGAGGGAGTATTAAATAAGAATATTAAAAGTGTATATCTTACATACCATCTTGTATTGGTAATCCATTTCTTCTACTTAAAGCATCTCGAAGCACTCTTCCATCAGCTGCTGAGCCTTCCCAACCCGCAAGCACATAAATAAATTGCATGTCTTGCGAACATACTCCTAAAACATTTGTAGAAGTATGACCTTTTCGATTTCGATATCTAGGTTTATCAACCTCAGATACTTTTACTTCAATGTGAGTACCATCAAGAGCTCCTATGCAATTCTACAAATTTAGATCCAATCGTTATAAATATATTTTTTTTATAATCATATAAGGTGAAATTTAAAAGTGTTTCTAATATACCTTAAACCATTTCCATTTGACATAAGAGGAATCCTCAGCTACAGGTGAAGGAACTTTTAGTAAATGACCTTGAAGCCTAAGAACTGAGCTCAATACCTTATTGAAATATCTACTAATTGTTTCTCCTGACCGCAAGAAATTAGTTTTCATTGTACGGTTCTTTTGATGATGAGCTAGTATGTATAAGAAAATAGCAACTTGCTCATCAACTGTCAGGTTTCTTGTAGCTCTTAGCCGTCCAATCGTTTGAAGCATGTTAACTAGCCTTCTAAACGTGTATCTATCCATACGTAATTGTTCATGACATGTGGTGTCACTCTCATAGATCAGTTTGTGAATGTAACGAGATCGGTCTATCTCATTCACTGAACGTGCGGCCTTTAAATAATATTTTTGACAGTGATGTCTTATGAGAGTTGTAATCACAAGAATGATTCGCCTCAACACATCAATTCTCTCCATATGCCTACGAATAATAGGATATAAAAGCTTTCTTGAATTTATGTCTAATCTTGCCATCCTCTTAAAAAGATCCTGAAACTTAAGATTATACATTCATACATTCTACCAATCAAAATAATAACAAACAAAGTAATAACAATAAATCATGGCAACTGATAAATAAAGATAACGACCATGATTTCCTACCCAGGCCATGCACTTATCCTTTGCTAGACACCTAATTACAGATTCTCATTACCAATAAAATGAAACAAACATGGACGCGCACAGACAGCAACAACAGCTACACCAATACTATTGTTAAATAGAAGCAACTACAAAACAATAATTATACTATTCCAATTGCTTAAAGTTGAGTTTGCAATATGATTATGATATTAATTATAATTCCACAAAAAAAGGCTATAAGAAAAAAGATCAAAACTACATAGCTAATTAATACTCCCTCCGTCCCAGCTTTTAGTATCCAACTTTCCTTTTTTGGCCGTCCCATATTTTAGTATCCATTTCTATTTTTGGTAAAAGTAGGTGGGGCCCTTACTCCACTTTAATTATTTTAACTCTCACATAAAATGTGGGACCCTTATTCAACTCACAACACACCAATCACTTTATTAAAACCCGTGCCATTCTCAACTGGATACCAAAAGCCGGGACAGGGGGAGTACATCGACTCTTTCAGATTTGACAGCAGCAAATTATCAAATTTAAAGATGCATAACAGGCAGAAGCAGTAGCTGTAAATATAATTTGCTTAAAAATTAAGCCGACGAAGGGCACTTTATAAGTCGCCATAAAAAGCAGATCATTATACTGATCATTAATAAGAGTGAACATCTGTGTAATGATTATAAGCGCAGATTTTATGAGAGGTTAGTTATTCAAGAGTTTTCTATAAATAATCTATCCAATAACGCAGGAAGCACACTTGAGAGGCGATGCAATGGAAAAAATGCAGTCCACTCCGCACCTCCATAATTAAATTGTTCCCACTTCCATTGAATTTTGGACATTATATCATTGAAATTCGACCAAAATCATGAGCAGACAACTATCAAATCTTGACATCATGCATGCATAGTACATGTATTAGATGATTGCAGGGGAATAAGGCGAACAAGATATTCAATTTTAGACCATTGCATCTTAATTAACTTTGAAGACTTCACATGAATTCAATCTAACTTTTAAGACTTCGCATTAAATATATACAACACCTTTTATCACAAAGAACCACGCATAACCACGACTAAATTAAATTCGAAGGTGAATAATAATTCATTCAAAAATAGCCACGCAATTTCTCCACATAATTTTACAAATTCATCAATAAAAATATAGAGAGTTTAAAGAGTAACCTCGACTAAATTAAATTCGTAGAAGGAATGGTGGTTGATGATAAAACAAGCAGATTATGAGCAGCAATTTGCAGACGAGAGAGAAGAACTTGCAGACGATGGAGAACTTTTACGTTGTGCAAAGAAAAAAAAACCTAGCGAGAGAAATATAAAAGAAAGAAGTCGTCTTTTTTTTCCTTATCTTTAAAATCCTCAAATCAGGGAAAAAGAATACTTGGGTTGGAGTGGGGAATTAGAATCCCGAGATTTCACGGAACTTTCCCCATATTTAGGAATCAAATTATTTTCCTCATTTTCTTATAATTAAACCAAACACAGAAATTTAATAATTGAGAATCAGATTACTTTCCCAGAGCACATTCTCTGCCAAACAAACAGGTTGTAAAATGTGAACTCTAGGCTCAAGTGCTCTAAAAACGCAATAACACATAAATATTGTTGACTTGTTCTATATTTTAATGTTCTAAGTATATTTTAATGTTCTAAAAAATGAGTGGTCTAAAGTTGAATCTCGATCATTCCTCCTCTTCCAATTTAAAAAAGAAAAAGGAGTGCAATTTTTGAATAAATTATAAAGTACTCCATCCGTCCCACTCCAATAGACTAATTTTTCTTTTTGGGATGTCCCGCTCCAATAGGCTCATTTTCTTTTTTGGAAAAGCGTCATTATAAATAAGATAAACTAAAAAGGAAAATGTGCCAAAATAAGTGGGACGGATGGAGTATTATAAATAATTTTAACAATAAGAATTCATCGTCAGCGCAACTATAGATATGATATGAGATCAGGTATCTCGGCTCAAATTTGTGAAAATAAGTAAATAATATTAATACGGTCTTGAATGAATAAAAATAATTATATAATAATAAGAGTTGGTCTTGGGTACAACTGGTTTTATCATACAATCAGATTGTACCCTGACCCACACTCTGATCCGAACCTTTATCCTAATTCGAACCTTATAAATGACACTGTTCGGTTATACAAATGACACAGCGTATAAATCACATCATAGCATTGCAAATGACACTATGTATAATTGACACTATGCGGTTATACAAATGACACTGCCTATAATTGACATGATTTGGTTATATAAATGACACTAACATTTTAAAATGTCATAGTATCATTTGTATAACCGAATAATGTCATTTACAATGTTATAGTGTCATTTATACGCAGTGTCATTTGTATAACCGAATAGTGTCAATTATAGACATGGTCATTTGTATAACTGAATGGTGTCAATTATAGGCAGTGTCATTTATATAACCGAATAGTGTCATTTACACGGTTTGATTCAGGATGCGGGTTCGGGTCATGGTGCAATCTGATTGTACAGTACAACTGATTGTACCCAAATTTTTGTGTAATAATAAAGGGTAATTTTATTCATAACCCATATTTTACTCAGTATAGTCTCTCATTTAAAATAATCATAATAATAAATAAATATAAATTTACTACTTTACTCTATAACTCGTAGCCTCCAAATTAAATACCTAAATGATAGCATAACCCCAAATAATGTAATGCTCATAAATTGTGGTTCATTCTCTTTTGTACCTCATCATCGTTGTACTCGGCGGTAGAGTTCAAAAATTTTGTAGGCCAATAAGTTATGGCGGTTTGCAAAATTAGGCCTTTTTTTTGGGCTTGCAAATTTAGGCCATTTATTTTTAATTTCGACACCCGTGAGCCACATTTGGGCATGAATGGGTTATTTTGAATGTGAGACGTGCGTGACTTCACAGGTGGAGCTCAAACGCTGATGTGAAATTTTATTTCATTATTTTAATTGCCCTATTTACACACATGTAAAATAAACCTCTAACATAATATAATTTAAAAAGGCAAATTAAAAACACTAAAACACATATGAATTAGAATTGACCTTTTCGATTCCAAGTCAAGAAACCCCTAAAATATTACCTTTAGAAAATATAAATCAAACACAAAAGCAAAAACCTCAGTCAAAAGAATCAAGAATTCCAAACTTAATTGTTCATTCTTCGTCAGAAAACTTGAGAAATCGGCCCGTCGATCATCATCGCGTCGTATTCCGGTGTTTCATAATATCATCTACAGTGTGGAGAGATAAAAAAAAATAAAAATGTGAAGGTGAGGAATGTGAAACAACTGAATCTACCTCCTTCTATATACAGTAAGTATTCAAGCTTGATTTTTTTTTGTGTGTGTTTTTTAGGAACACTGATGAATTTTTTTGAAGGTCTTGAATGTTTGTTTTTTGTTTATAATTTTGATTGTTATTATTAGTATTATTTTTTTTTTATCATGGTGGAAAGATTGTTTGTTCTCCTAAGCTAACATATTGTGGGGATAGGAAGTTCATTTTGGACTATGTTGTAGCTAGGCAACTTAGCTTAGCAGCTTTAAAAAATAGTCTTGAAGAATAGTTGTTAATTAATGGAGTTATTAAGACTTACGTTTTAAGTAACAACAATCTAAGGGAATTATCCTCTGATGAAGAAGTTAAAAAAATTTGTTAAGACAATTTAGGATTTAGACATGTGATCTTTTATACTCCCTCCGTCCCAATAGTAATGTCCAATAGCTTTAGGGCATGGAGATTAAGAAATGTGTAAAAAGTAGATAAAGTGGGTTGGTGGAAATTATTTAAATATTAGGCATAGAGAAAGAATATATTGCCAGAAAGGGAATGAGACATTTGTATTGGGACGTCCCATTAAAGAAAATGAGACATTACTATTGGGATGAAGGGAGTATAACATAAGGGGATGTGGGAATTGTGACAGGTAAGGAATAAGTAATTGATAAAGAGAGAGTTGCAGTTGATGGTGAGGGTTCTTTTGCGAACAAGAATAAAAAGAGTGAGGGGTTCTTCTATGAAGAAGAATATAGGGGGTGAATGAGAGGATTCTGAATTATAGGAGTTTAGTGTGTTGGGAACCTTGTGGAATATCCTAATCCTTGTTTTGATGATACCAAAATTCATAGGTCTCAATTGTAATAGATTAGAACAGTTTTGAACTCAAGTGTTAGAGTTCGTTTCTAGTTTAGTATGCGGTTCTGAAGACTGAAGACTGAAGGACGAAGGACTGAAGACTGAAGACTGAAGATACCAACTGAAGTATCAGTTTGGAACTGATTACTTAATGCGTGCCACAGACTGATACTAAAGTCAAGTATCAGTTGAACATTCTTCCTCGGACTGATCTTCCAATGTTCAAAGGAAACCACGTACTCACAGAGTACAGCCGCATTAAATGCAGAGATCTCAGGATCTTATCTCTGCAGAGGTCATTCCTATTTGGTGGTTACTTAATCAGAGATGTCACATCTCCTGTCCCTCAAGAGAGCCGTTTCCACCAGACAAGGAACCTCAAAGATTGAAGCCTCAGCCCAAATTCGAATTGCTCTCCAACGGAAGAAATCTTGAGGACGTTCTACGCCAACGGATCTATTCAAGAGTTCTCCTACAAATAGCGCTCGAGGATCACTTCAACCTTCACCGATTCAACGACATAAGCTGAAGCTTTGCCAAAATCGCTACTCAGCCTAAAGCTTAACTTCCCCAAAGCTTGAATCGAAGAAGAGAATTCCAAAGCCAAAATCAGTCACTGCTGATTACATACATTCTCTTAGACCTTAGGCAAACCTCTGTTTACCCAGAAGCCAAGGTCAAACTTGCTACAAAGAACTTGTTCTTTGCAGTATAGTTGGCACTCGTTCAAACCTCATTTCTAAAAGAAAGATTTGAGTGTTTTGAGTGATTCGGAGTTCAGAAGGGTTTTCTGACTCTGAGAGTCTTAGCGCGGGTTGTGCTAAGCAAGAGAAATCCGACACGAGTGAAGTGTGGGTACTGAAGAAGGGTTTTCTTCAGTGGTACGGTTGTATGCACCCGGCAAGCACACAATTTGGTTTATAGTGCACCTGTTAAGCACTTGCGGAGTGGATTGTTGGACTGATCAACCGACCGTGGATGTAGGAAAGAGTTTTTCCGAACTACGTAAAAGTCTCTGTGTTGTTTACAGCTTTCAGTTTTACATTCCTACTTGTGTTGTTTCATTTGATAAACTGAATACTGATTAACGGCAAAGAGAAACCTAAGACCAACAACGTGCTCAACCGAGGCTATTGCAAAACTAAGTTTAATTTTCGCTGCGTATGATATCAGTCTGACTGATCTATCTTTTGATAGTCAGGAAGAGTGTTATCATCTCTGTTTTAGCAAACTCGACTGAAGCCCATAAGTGCATCAGTTAAGTTCCAGTAACTTAACTGATAACTCCTTACTGAAGAGCTTTCAGTATCAGTCGTCAACCCTGTTTGGTCAAAACTGTTTTCAGTCAACAGGTGTCTTTGTTTGCGTGTAAAGTTTCGTTTTGATCTCTATCTGAGATCCCTCTGATTGAGGAAAAATAAAAATAGCCCATAGGTGTATTCCCCCCCCATACACCTATTCGAGACCCCCGGGACCTAACATAGTGATAGTGATTACAATATGTTAGATGAAAATTCCTATGATGAAGAAGATGACACACTATTTGATACACATGTGGAAATGGATGTTGAGAATGAAGATCCTGGGGAGGGTAGTGATGTAGAGATGGATGTGGTCAATGAATCTATGGCTGATTTTGATGAGGGAAAGGATTCTGATGGTAAGGGTCCAAACCAAAGTTTTTGAGTGTTCAATTCAAAAGTTATTTTTGAACCTGACTTTGAATTTGGCATGATATTTAGGGATAAAAAAGAGTTTCAACTTGCTGTGCAGTCACATGCTATAAGAACAAAAAGAACCTTGAAGACTACTAGAAATGCCCCTCTAAGAATGTATGTTAAATGTAGAGATGAAAAATGTAAATGGAAAATACATCTTAATATGGTTAAGAATGAAGAAAGTTTTTCAGATTACACAATATGTAAACAAACATGATTGTGATGAATCTTATCATATCAAAAACATGAAGTCAAAATGGTTGAGTAAAAAGTACTTAAAGATGTTTGTTTCAGATAGAAAAAGGAAGGTTGGAGTGTTTAGGCAGGATGTCATTGATGACCTTGGTTGTGAGATATCTAAGGATCAAGCCTACAAAGCTAAGAAATTAGATCTTAAAGTGCTTAAGGGAGATAATGAAGACCAATATTAAAAAATGTGGCAATATGCTGATGAGTCGAGAGGATTAACCATGGTTCCACTGTGATTATAGGAACACTAGATGATGGGGAAGGACAATCTAGGTTTGATAGATATTATGTATGCTTAAAGGCTGTGAAGAAATGATTTGCAATGGGTTGTAGGCCTATAATTGGTATTGATGGTTGTCATTTGAAAGGGCCACAACCTGGTATACTGTTGACTGTTGTTGGTGTAGATGTTAATAATAACATATACTCTATTGCTTGGGCTATTGTTAGTAGGGAGACTAGAGAGACGTGGGAATGGTTTTTGGATCTGCATATTGAAGATGAAAGTGGTTATACTTTTATGTCTGATAAGCAAAAATGTTTTATTCAGGCTATGGGTGAAGTGTTTCCTGAGGCAGCTCATAGATTTTGTGTAAGACATCTCCACAACAACTTCAAGCAAGCCGAATTTAGAGGGCAATCATTCAAAATTGCCCTCTGGGACTCCACAGTTGGAGAGTGGCAAACAAAGGATGAGTGAGTTAAAAAATTTAAATGAGACAGCTTGGAAATGGTTAGAGGAAAAACCAACAAAACAATGGAGTAGATCTCACTTTACTGATCTGCCCAAGTGTGACATGCTTTTGAATAATGTTTGTGAGGTTTTTAATTCCACAATCTTGGAAGCTAGGGAGATGCCTATCATAACAATGCTAGAATGGATGCGGGAATGGTTGATGGTGAGGTTTCAAAGGCATAGGGATTTGGCTGAACTAAAGTGGAATGGAAAACTTTGTACTAGAATCAAGAGAATTCTAGAGAAAAATGCTGCAAAAGTGAGAGACTGTATCCCAATCAAGGGAGATAACACACATTATTAGATCAAGTGCCATGATGGAGGTCAATTTCTTGTATATTTGAATATGTGGAGTTGTGGGTAATTATAACATTTAATATGTTGATCATAATTGATGTTTTTTTTTTTTGCTTTTTTTCCCATTAATATGTTGATTTATTTCTTGTTCATGGTGTTACACAGTTGTAGGATGTGAGGTTTGAGTGACATTCCTTGCAAGCATGCTATATGTGCTACAAATTATAACAAAAAAATAGGGATGATTTTATTCATGAGTATTACACAGTAGCAACATTTAAGAAGATTTATGTAGCCACGATCTTTGGAATCAATGGCAAACAATTATCGGGGGATAGCATTTTCATACAACCTTTGCCTCCATTGATGGAAGGAGTAGAGGCCGTATAGGCAGGAGAAAAGAAGCAGATGAAGTAAATTTGAAGAAGAAAACCAAACTAAGGAGGAGGCAAAGCACTGTAAAGTGCAGGCAGTGTGGTGGTGAAGGGCACAACTTAGTAACATGAGGAAGGCACTAGGTATTTACACTAGTGTATAAAGAACTATTCACTGAACTTTGATGTACTTACATAAATTATTGAACAAAGTTTCTATTATATTTTATAGGTGTGTAATCCAAGTGGAAATACACAACCACAGCTACAATCTGAAATGCCTATTCAACAATCTGAAATTCAAACTGAAATACCTATTCAAGAATCACAAATGACATGTTTGAAGCAGCATTAACACAAATTCCTACTCAAATTGTCCAAGTACCTGGACCTTCAATGCGTAGTCAACTGAGACAAGGCCAATTCATTTTGAAAAGTCAGAAGAAGTTTCAGAGTTTTGTTGACATTCATAGACGGGGTAAGTGAATGATGGAGGATTTGGTTTTTTGATGAAGTTAGTGATGAAGACTGAGAGCTTATATTTTTATGATGATTAGTCTTATGTTTTTTAGGATTATGTAGTCCCATGTAATAACATAATCCTATTTAGACAGATTATGTTTTTTATAGCTGTTAGTCTTATGTAGTCTTACCTTAGTTTTTGACATATTATATTTTTGACAGATTATGTTTTGATGGCTGTTAGTCTTATGGTTGTGGTTACTAGATAGATGTATTGACGTATGTGTAGTTGCTAGGATGGCTTGTTGATGCACCATTTATTTTTGGAGGCCTCTACGTGTTGTGCTTGCCATGTTTGAAGATGTTGGTTTATAGACTTATAGGATTTATTTTTGTACAGGTTGTTAGCATTGCTGGGATTCATCATGCTGTTTATTTTCTTTTATTTTTTACATTATGGCTAGGTTGATAAAGACTGCAAAGGCTCCTAAGTTTTCAAGTCCAAAATAAAAATGGCCTAATTTTGCAAACCGCCATAACTTAGTGACCTACAAATTTTTTTAACTCCTCAGCGGTATAATAGTGCTCCTCGGAGGCCTTCTTGTTGGGAGGGAGGACATGCCCTCCCCCCTCCCTCCATTGTGGGAAATGCAACATATTCTAACCCCATCTTCGTTGTGTATTTTAAGCTAAAAAAAAAGAGCAATTGTGTCAATCCTGATTCAAAGATTCCTCCTGCGCCGGCCATACCGAAGATTACTCTCAGCGATCTCCTATAGACGAAAGAGATTACCCAAAAAGTGGCTTCACAGGCGGCCTAAGCTCCGGTGGAAAAATTGATCATGAAGGCGACAACTATAGAAAGTGAATCGACCCATCCCAATAGAAGACAAAGGACGCCGCCCATAATTTGGAGGATCAGCAATGCCCACAGCCTTTCTCTCATTTCAAAATATTTGGTCAAGTAATCCGAAGAAAATCCACCGAAGGGACAGGGCAAGGAGGTTCGTCATGCCGAATGTGGCTGCGATGATTCCAATGAGATGGAGCTTCAGATCGAATCTGTCGTAGAAGTACTTGATATTGACGTTATCCATTATTTTGGGGCTATGAGATATCATTTAGATATTTAATTTAGGAGATATTGATTATAAAATAGGGTTAATTGCCTGTAAATCCATAACGTTTACACGGAATTGGTTTTTGCTCCTAATTTAAAAAATCCGCCTCTAAATACATAACCTTTTATTTTTATCTCGTTTTTGTCCGATGACCGGTTTTTTGTTACGCTGGCGTCGGAAATGACATGGTGGCAGCCGGAATCGACGATGTGACAGCCAGAATTGACACCTAAGTATATATTTGACACGTGGAATAAAATTAAACAAAAAAAAAGAAAAATAATTGATATGTGGAAATAAACCCCTCCCCCCCAGTCGTCTTCTTCCTCCTCCCTTTTCCCCATCCGGCGCCCGCCGCCCCCTCTCCTTCCCCCACCATCTGTTGTCGTCCCCTCTCCTTCCTTCCCCCACCATCTGCCGCCGCCACCTCCCCCATCTGCACCTCGGCGCCACTAGTTTCCCCCCTCCTCGAACCTGCGTCGACCCTCTCCTTTCCTCTGAAACTTCGTCGCCTTCCTCCAGATCTATGTAGCCGCAGTGAGAATTAGGGATCTGCTGGAATTGAAGGGGGGTTTCAGAGGGAGATAATAAGGTTGAAGTCGGTGGCGGGTTTGTGTGTAATTGAGCGAGAATGGAATTGATCGGAATCGAGGCGGTGGTTGGCTTCTTGCCACTACTGTCGCTGTGAGCACTGTAGGGGGCGAAAAGAGGGGGAGAGATGCAGCTGGCTGCAGGGGGCGGCGATGGTGGCGACGGTAGGGTGTGCGCTGCGGCGAAATTGACACGGTTTTTGAAGCTTCGAATTCGACTGTAGAAATTTCAGTAGTTTCTTGCTGCCATGTTTCACCTCTGTCATTGTATGCGTGTGTGATTGTGTGAGAGGGTGGTCGCAGGGCCAACGACGATGGTGGCGGCAGCGGCGACGAGTGTGGGAAGGGGTGCCGGGATCTAGGAATGAGGGATGGGCAGACGGGATCTGGGGGAGGGGGAGGGCCGACGGGTCTGGGGATGTGGGAGGGGCTGACGAGCTCCTAGGAGGGGGAGGGCCGATGGGTCTGTGGAGGGGAAGGGGGCGGTCGGCACCGGCGTGTGGTGGCGGCAAGTGGCACCGGCAGGTGGGGGAGGGAAAGTTAGGATTTGAGAGTGGGAAGATGATGATGTGGATGTTTTTTTTTTTAATTTTTTTTTTCTACATGTTCTAAATGTGCTTAGGTGTCAATTTTCGGATGCCACCGCATCAATTCCGGCTGCCACTGTGTCATTTCCGGCGCCGGCGTAAGAAAAAACCGGTCATCAGACAAAAACGAGACAAAAATGAAAGGTTATGTATTTAGAGGCGGATTTTTTAAATTAGGAGTAAAAACCAATTCCGTGTAAACTTTATGGATTTACAGACAATTAACCCTATAAAATAAAATAGTAAATTTATAATCATTTATTATTTCATCGTCCACAAAAAATAGTCTTAGAGTAGGACACACAGATTTTAATAAATATATTTGAGTGTATTGTAAGTGGAGAAAGAGACCTACCACCATGTGATAGAAAGTTTCTGAAAATGTACAGAGATTAATTTTTATGGAAGTCATAATAAGTATTGTTCGCTATTTTATTTACACGCCGCAAGTGTACGGGTGCAATTGTATATAGTGGCAAACAAGGTCGAATCCACAGAGACTAATGATTATCAATGCCTACTCTTAATTACTTTACTCTATCTGGAAAACCGAATTGTAAAGGTTTGATTTTTGAAAACAAATTTAAATTGAAATAAAGGAATACTGAAAAGAAATCAAGCTGTGAAAATGCGAAGTAACAGAAGAAAGAGAGTTTCCCAAGGCAAAGGTTTCAACAGATTCTCCTAACTAACATGATTGATTCAATTAATGAGATAATTCCTAAGGCAATCTCAAAGTTAATTCATACCCACTCCCGTGGCATACAAATCGTTGATTACATGCAAGGCTACCATCCCTGGATCACACTTCTAACATGTAACTCCTAAAAGTTCCTAGGATTAACGCCCTCACAATTATTAATTCCCTTTAGAATTAGAATAAATGTGTTCTATGTTCTTAGTTCAGGTTATAATTATCATCTCCTGATCTCAAATTAAAACCTATGATAATGCTAAATTGGTGATCAAGCAATAAAACAAGCAATTATAACAAGAACATAGAAAGGAATATAAATCTCAATTAATTAAATCAACAGTCAGAAAATTGAATCGTGTTTACTCCCTAAACCCTGGGAAAAATGGATTTAGCCACACATAGACATATGACTAATAATCACAATCTCAATAAAACTAATAAACATAAAACTATGAAAAACCGTAGAGAAATCGAGATTCTTCAGTCTTGCTCTTGCTCCGTGTCTCACAGCTATCAGGAAAAGTCAGAATATGATAAAAGATATCTGGGATAAGCTAAAAGATGGTATTTATATGCCCTAGGTCGTCTAGCTCGAAAATACTCCAAAAATCGCATTTTAGGTGAAAAAGCGGAAAAGTTGGGCTGACTCGGCGCCTCGCGCGGGCTGGTCGCGCGGCCGCATGGCTGGGCCGCGCGATCTCGCGCGGCCACCTCGCGCGGCCGCGCCCCCCGGACCGCGTGATCTTCCCAGACTTCCTGTCTTCCTCGCGCGGGCATGTCGCGCGGCCGCATGGCTGGGCCGCGCGAGCTCGCGCGGTCTCCTCGCGCGGCCGCGCGCCTGGCCCGCGCGGTCTTCCAGCGGGTTCTGCATCCTCGCGCGGCCGTGGCATGCGGCCGCATGCCCGGACCGCGCGACTTCCCGGCGCCCGTTCTTGCTCATCCGATGCCCGATTCTTGCCCCGTTCATGCCTATGGACTCGTCACTTCGCGTATTCCACTACGCTTCATCCAAAACTCCACAAAATGGGTCCAAAACCTGTAAAAACAACACGAGCACGGACGAGTAGTCTATTCCACACAAATTTAACAATTCAAACCAAAGACTCTCAAGAACTCAATGAAAACGCCCAAAAAACTATGAATAAACGCGACAAAGGAGATGAAAAATGCAAGTAGAACAACCCCCCAAACTTAAACCATTGTCTGTCCTCGGACAAAAACAAAGATGAACCACAGATGAATCGACAAGAGCGCAGAGAAAAGTGGATAACCTTGTGGCTTCAGATTTATCAACAAAAACAATAGCATGCATTTGTGTCTCCTATCATCAAGAAATGACACTCATGACAAACTTCAAATTATGGTCTTCAACGACTCGCAATCCTCACCAAAAGATAAAGAAAATACGAACTCTCAACTCTCAAGTGTATCAATCAGAAAGGACGTGTATACGCTCAGTTCAAGCTAAACATGCACTCATCCATAAGCTTGTCAATCATCTCACCTCTCCATCACTAAATGTGTGCTCCTATAACCAAGATCAAAAAGGTCTTTATTGAAGGTTGTAATGTGGGCTCTTTGGTAAGGTAGGATATGTTTGGCTAAGTGACTCAAAGATGCAAATCAAAGTAACATCATCACCAACCTTATAGCATTCTTGCTCAATTCTATCCTCCACCTTTCATAAAACCAAATTTTCAATATATAATTCACCACAACACAACAATTATCTCTCATGACAATATGACCTTCTATGTATCCTATGTATCCATTTTTTTTTTCAATTTTTTTTCCACTCTTTTCTTTTTTTTTTTTTTTTTTTTTTTTAGACTTGTAGGATACTAGGATTTTTCCAATCAAAGACAAAGTTCATAAATCATGATCACACACCTCCACAAACCAACATTCCCATAGCAACAAACTCCAAGTTCCCACCCACGGCTAAACCAAATAAAATGGATAATAAAAGCTCAAAGGGGCGAAACTAGGGTCATATAGAGTAAAAGGACAAGTATGGGATATATGGGCTAGCAAAGATGGCCTTCTATCATCTCACAGTTATTAAGCACACTGTGTGACCTCGAGGGAGAAACCAAGATAAGTTCTAGCGAGAAACAAGCATGCTTGAACAAACACTCAAGAAACAAAAATAAGACTGTGGAAAATAGTGACAGTCAAGGCTCAAATCTCACAGCTTATTTCATTGATTGCGAACACATTAAAGACCATGCTTATCATTTATCAATCATGCTCAATCTCAACAATGTCAACACAAACACATGCAGTTTTACCATTTTAAAATAGAAATCATCATATGCCAGTTATCCAACTAATTCATACACATCTCATCTCTTCACCAAGGCATCTACACAGAGCAACAAACAAAAACAAGACTGACAACTTCTCAACAAAGCAAACAAGACTCAAAACTACTAAGACAAACTAAAAAGAGACAAAACAGTAAAGATAGAGTGCCCACACAGCCACATCCCCCCAAACTTATTCTCCACAAGGAAGAATAAGTTTGAAAAGGAAGTGTAGGGCACGGAGTCGAACTCACCGGGGCTCAAGGGGCCGGCGGGTCCTGAGGATCCTGCGGCGGTCCAGGAAAGGCTCGCTGCCAATCATTCATCGACCTCATATACGCCGCATGTTGGCGCATATACTCCTCATGTTGCCGTAGGCGGGCAGCGCGCTCGGCTTCAAATTGGGCATCAAAGTAGCCCTGTTGCTGCCTCTGGAATGCAGCAAATTGATTGTCCACGTGGCCGTACATGTTGGTTTGCAGGTTTTGGAAACCTGCATCCATGTGGCCGTACATGTGTTGCTGCATCGTGGCAAAGCCGGCATCCATGTGGCCGTATAGCCGCTGCTCCATGGCAGGAAAATCGTATCCAGCGGGCGGCGGCGGAGGTGCATGATGGTGGGGAAATTAGGATGAAGTCCCCGCCTCAGACTCTTGGGGCACGTCGCCCCCTGCTTCATAAGCTGCTTCCTCCTCTGCAGCTTCATCTCTTGCCGCTGACTGTCCTGCCTGTGTTGCCGGTGGGCGCTGGCGTATGAGGTTGAGGTGCTCCGGGGTGTTCAGCAGCCAGTTCGAATGATCTGCCACATCCAGCACAGTGGTCAAGTGCGGGTTGGGCAATGGAAAGTATAGCTTTGGCTTCAAGATCCAGGATAAGTTCCGGCCACCCGTGATGTGTCCCGCTGCTTTTAGCACTTTCAAATCCACCAAAATGTCTTCAGAAACCGCGGTCTCCGTGATCTCAAGTTCCAAGTCGAGAGCGAGGGCGGTGACAAATCCTCCAATGCCAATGGAGGCGGTCGGGGAGGTGAGCTGACTGTGAAATTGATCTAGCAACTGAGGGGCTAAATCAATCTTGTCACCGGTGAGCATACAGTTCAAATGAAGCAATTCGTCAGAACGTAGGTTGCCCACATTCTCCCGAGCAAAGTAATTGTAGGCCATCACCCGCTGTAGGTATCTGAAGACCGGGTTTCTCAATGCTTTGGCCTTTGCACGGCCAGTGACGAAATTCTTGGTGTCCTCAAGAGTCAAATCAGCCATGGCAGCCCATAACTGCTGCGGTTGAAAACCGGCAACACCATATATCCCGCTCCGCGGACTTTCAAGAATGTCATTGAAATTGTTACAAGTCATCCCGTAGTCCTTGTTAAGCAAGCGGAATTGGCACTCCGTGGGAATGGTCCGATCATATTTGATCTTCAAAGTTGACAGGAACTCGATCGTGAGAATCCGATAAGTGTGCCAGTTCCCTGTGAAAACCTGTCGAAGTCCCGCGCGATCGACCATAGCCCAAACATCATCCTGGATGCCCAACTTCTCCACAGTGGTTGGACAGATGTACTTTGTGGGCTTGACCGGGATGTCGATGAGCTTCTCCCAGTTCTTCAGTGAAGCATCATCAGGGAGTTCCACGCCGAAGTGGGCCGGTGAGAACTCCGAAACCGGCGGCGCCGCACGATTGGTTCTGGATAACGACCCAGTAACCTTGCCCTTTCCCTTGGCGGCCCAGGATGCTTTCCCTTTCGGTGGCATGCTGGGGATACTGCAAAACCCAAACATGCTGCATTATAAACTATCCCCCAAACTTAAATTACACACACAAGAAGAATAAAATCAAGGCACATCAAGCCACCACCCAACACACCAAAACAATTCAAAGGCCAAACTCATGCGTTGCTTATGCTTAAAATATGTAGCATGTGATTAAGAACATAAGCTAGAACAATATAGAGCATAGGAAGAAGGCCAAAGAACATCATCCCCCACATCATAGCATATGAACCAAATCCACACCAAGAGCTCAAATTGACCAACAATTAAGTTTACCCATGATAAATAAGACATTCCTAAGCATGAATTCGTCCAAATATAAGCATAAAATCAAGAGAAATCAAGAGCAAACAAGAAATCCCCAATTAAAGCCCTAGTTTGAAACTAAGAAAATAAATCATGGAATAAAGCAAAACAATCGGTCAAAAGCTAGTAAATCATGCCAAGAATTGAAAAACATAAGTAATTTGGGCAAGAAAAACATACCTTGGATGGATTGGATGGAAGAAAATAAGAGAGAAATATGAATTGGGGTGTTAGTGTGTGAAAAGTGGGTGTTGTGTGTGTTAAAATCGTGAAAAGAGGGATAAAAGGGATTAAAAACCGAATAGGGCGGGTTCTGGCGCGGGTCGCAGCCGGGTCCGGGTCGCGCGGGCGCGTCGCGCGGCCGCATGGCTGGACCGCGCGAGCTCGCGCGGTCTCCTCGCGCGGCCGCGCCCCTGGGCCGCGTGACCTGCTCCGGTTTTCTGCCTTCCTCGCGCGGGCGTGTCGCGCGGCCGCGCCCCTGGACCGCGCGATCTCGCGCGGCCACCTCGCGCGGCCGCGCCTCTGGACCGCATGCCACTCCAGAATCTCCTGACTTGTCGCGCGGGCTGGACGCGCGGGCGCGCGCCTGGGCCGCGCGGTCTGGTTGTTCGACTCCCCGATTTTTTTTTTAGTTTATTCCTGCAAAAACGCAGCAAACAACAAAAACGAACAAAAACAAAACGAAACTAAAGTACTAAAACAAAAGAAAAACTCACAAACTTTGGGTTGCCTCCCAATAAGCGCTATTTTAACGTCGATAGCTCGACGCTTCATGACTCAACAATCACGAAGATCAATGACGTCCACCGTGTGGACTTGATCCGGGCTATAGTAAGCCTTCACTCGCTGCCCATTCACTCGAAACAGCTCATCTCCTTCTTTGCTCAACTCGATCGTTCCATTAGGAAAAACTTGGGAGATGGTGAACGGTCCCGACCACTTCGACTTCAGTTTTCCCGGAAACAGACGAAGACGGGAATTGAATAGAAGGACTTGATCTCCTGCGGCAAACTCTCGCTTGAGGATCATCTTGTCATGAAACCTCTTCGTCCTCTCCTTATAAATGCTAGAGTTTTCAAATGCTTGATCACGAAACTCTTCCAAAGCACTCAAGTGAAGCATCCTCTCTTTTCCAGCCGAATGAAAATCCAAATTCAATTTCTTCACCGCCCAAAACGCTTTGTGGGCAAACTCCACCGGCAAATGACACGACTTTCCAAACACCAATTGATATGGAGACATACCTAAAGGAGTTTTGTATGCCGTGCGATACGCCCAAAGAGCGTCATCTAGCAATATCGCCCAATCCTTACGACCTCCATTCACAGTCTTTTCCAACACTTGCTTAATCTCACGGTTGGCTAGCTCGGTTTGTCCATTCGCTTGAGGATGATATGCCGTAGTGACACGATGCTTTACTCCATTCCTCTTCAACAAGCTCTCCAACCATCGATTGCAGAAATGTGATCCCCCATCACTTACTAAGGCTCGCGGCGCTCCATATCTCGACAAGATGTACTTCTGCAGAAATTTCATCACCACCTTTGAATCATTCTTGGCGGTGGGAATGGCTTCGACCCATCTCGACACATACTCAACGGCCAAAAGGATGTATTGGTTCCCATAGGATGAAGGGAACGGACCCATAAAGTCGATCCCCCACACGTCGAATAACTCGACCTCCACCACGCTAGTCAAAGACATCTCATGCCTCTTAGAAATACCACCCATACGTTGGCAACGATCACAACGAGACACGAAAGCGTGGGCATCCTTAAAGATGGAGGGCCAATAAAAACCACTTTGTAGGACTTTGAAGGCGGTTCTATTGGCTCCAAAATGGCCTCCACTCGGTGATGAATGGCATTGAGTGAGGATCGGTCCCCACTCCTCTTCTGGCACACAACGGCGAATCACCATGTCAGCGCATCGTCGGTAGAGAAAAGGTTTCTCCCACATGTAGAACTTCACATCATGATAGAATTTCTTCTTCTTATAAGTGCTCAAGTCCTTGGGTGGAGGATACTTGACGGCCAGGAAATTCACATAGTCGGCGTACCATGGTCTAGGCGAGCTCACTTGCAAAATCTGCTCATCCGGGAATGTCTCCTTGATTGGAACTTGAAGTTCCTCTCCTTCCACCGGATTCTCTAGGCGAGAGAGATGATCGGCAACCACATTCTCACAACCACGACGATCCCGAATCTCTATATCGAACTCTTGCAGCAACAGGATCCACCGAATGAGTCGTGGCTTGGCATCCTTTTTATCAAAGAGAAATCGGATGGCTGCATGATCAGTGTACACAATTGATTTCGTCCCGATCAAGTATGCGCGGAACTTGTCAAAAGCGTAAACAATTGCTAGCATCTCCTTCTCGGTCACCGTGTAGTTCGCCTGAGCTTTATCCAAAGTCCGGCTAGCATAATAGATGACACGAAAAATCTTGTCCCTTTTCTGACCCAACGCAGCTCCAATAGCAATATCACTAGCATCACACATCAACTCGAATGGCTGCGTCCAATCCGGAACAATCAAAACAGGAGCTGTGACCAAGGCTTTCTTCAAAGTCTCAAACGCAGCTGTGCAGGCATCATCAAAACAGAACTTGACATCTTTCTCCAACAGCTAACTCAACGGCTTAGCAACCTTTGGGAAGTCCTTGATGAAGCGGCGGTAGAATCCGGCATGACCCAAAAAACTGCGCACTGCTCTATCATTGGTTGGTGGCGGGAGCTTCTCTATGGCAACAATCTTGGCTCGATCAACCTCCAAACCTGCAGCTGAAACTTTGTGGCCAAGAACAATGCCTTCTCGCACCATAAAATGACACTTCTCCCAATTAAGCACCAAGTTAGTTTCCTCACAACGAGCAAGCACAACAGATAAATTCTCTAGACAATGATCAAAAGAACTTCCAAACACAGAGAAATCATCCATGAAAACTTCCATCACACTCTCAATCAGATCATGGAAAATAGCCATCATGCATCTTTGGAACGTAGCAGGAGCATTACACAAACCAAAAGACATGCGACGATAAGCAAAAATCCCATATGGGCAAGTAAAAGCAGTCTTGTCTTGGTCTTCCGGGGCAATCATAATTTGATTGTACCCAGAATAACCATCAAGAAAACAGTAAAACTCATACCCAGCCAATCTATCAAGCATCTGATCAATAAAGGGGAGGGGAAAGTGGTCTTTCCTAGTAGCAGCATTCAACATGCGATAATCAATACAGACTCTCCAACCAGTAACCACACGTGTAGCAATCATCTCATCAGACTCACCCTTCACAACAGTCATCCCCCCTTTCTTAGACACCACTTGGGTAGGACTTACCCACTCACTATCAGATATAGCATATATAATCCCAGCATCAAGCAGTTTCAACACTTCTTTCCTAACGACTTCTTGCATAATAGGATTCAAGCGCCTTTGAGGTTGCGCTCTAGGCCTAGCATCATCATCAAGCAAAATCCTATGCATGCAGACACTTGGGCTAATCCCTTTCAAATCAGAGATCGACCAACCAATAGCAGACTTATGCTTTCTCAACACACGCAACAAAGAATCCAATTCACAAGAAGTAAGATGAGCTGATACAATTACCGGATACGTCTCACCATCACCTAGGAAGGCGTATCTCAAGTGATCCGGCAACGGCTTCAACTCAAGCTTTGGGGCGGTCCCCTTTTCCTCTTCCATCTTTTTCTTCTCCTCCTCGGTGCGCAGCTCCAGAAATCGTCCTCTCCTAGGTGCAATCTCTGCAACACTCTCCAATGCACTACAACACTCAAATAACTCATCAGAAAACAAATGCATATCAAGAGGAAAATCAAAATCAGTAGAGAAAAAGGAATGAGAGATGCAAGCCTCAAGAGGGTCGCCGAGACCCTTCCATGAAGATGGTGTGTCGCAGGAATCAACTAGGCTCAGCAGCTTGCACTCCTCCATGTCAATGTCTTCCTTCTCATCATAGAACTTCAAAGCTCGATATATGGAGAAGGTATGGCTCTCATCATTGACTCTCAAAGTGAGCTCCCCATTAGCCACATCTATCAAGGCTCTTCCTGTGGCCAAGAACGGTCTCCCTAGGATCAACGGGATGGTCTTGTCCTCCTCAAAATCCATCACCACAAAGTCAGCTGGGAATATGAACTCATTGACCTTCACCAACACGTCTTCCACTATCCCCCGTGGATACGTCACCGACCTATCTGCCATCTGCAACGCGATCGACGTCGGCTTCATCTCTCCAATAGCCAACCGCTGGAAAATAGATAAGGGCATGAGATTAATGCTTGCCCCCAAATCACAAAGCGCCTTCCCAAACTGCTGGCCTCCAATGATGCAGGAAATAGTGAAGCTGCCTGGATCTTTAAGCTTGGCTGGGAGCTTCTTCTGCAAGATCGCACTACACTCCTCGTTGAGGTTCACCGTCTCGAACTCTCCCAACCGCTTCTTTCTCGAGATGATGTCCTTCAAGAATTTTGCATATTGTGGCATCTCCTGCAACGCCTCCACCAATGGAAGATTGATGTGCAACTTCTTGAAAATCTCCAAAAACTTGGAGAACTGCTGTTTCACCTTCTCTTTCTGATGTCGCTGAGGGAACGGCAAAGTCACTATTGCTGGCGAAGTAGTCTTCTGCTTTTCATTCTTCTTTTTGCCAGAAACCTCAACGGTGACCTCCTCAGCTTCTTTCTCATCAACCGGCGACACGATCTCGTCCTCAGGCATCTTGGGTCCCTCATAAGTAGTCCCACTCCTCAAATTGATTGCCTTGCAATGCTCCTTGGGATTAACAGTTGTATTGCTCGGAAACTGACCCTGTTGGTGTAGATTTGTAAACGCATTGGCCAGTTGACCCAATTGGGTCTCGAACATCTTCATCTGGGTTCCCACAGCTGCAGCATTGGACTCCAACTTTTCCATCCTCTCGTCGGACTTGGCCACGAACTTCATTAGCAACTCCTCAAGATTTGGCTTCTTCTCTTCGTTTATCACTCCGTTGGTAACCGAGAAGCCTGGTGGAGGTTGAATTGCATTGTTGGGATTCCCATATGACAAATTCGGGTGTGAGCGGCCTCCTTGCTGATATTGTTGTCCTCTATTGTAGCCACTCTGTTGTCCACGCTGAAATTCCCGAAGTTCCTCCCATGAATGAAGTTGGCGTCTTCTATGCCTGTCGGATCCTCCACAGCTGGTTCAGGTTTTCCCATAGACATTGCTGAAATTTGTGAACTCAGCTCTGCCAGCTGAGTCGAGATCACTGCCAAAGGATCTGAGCTAGATGCTGCAACAACTTTCTTCAGCTGCACCCTCTCGGACGGCCATTGGTAGCTGGTAGCTGCCATACTTTCTATGATCTCCATCGCGTCCGCGCTTCCCTTCTTGAGTATGGAGCCTCCAGCTGCTGTGTCCATGAACATCCTCGTACGCTCTCCACAAGCATTGTAGAACATGACGACTAGAGTCCCTTCATCAAAGCCATGGGACGGGCACTTCCTTAATTTCTCTTGATATCGTTCCCATGTTTCTGCTAAGGATTCTCCTTCAAATTGCTGAAACTGAACGATGTCCATCTTCAACTTCAAAGTGAGACCAGGAGGGTGAAACTTTCGCAGAAATAGGTGTGCCAAATCTTCCCATGCTGGATTGGCTCCCAATTGCAGAGTATGGTACCATGACTTGGCCTTGTCCCGTAGTGAAAAGGGAAATAGACGAAGGCGAATGATATCATCTGCTACGCCGTTCATCTTTATAGTACTGCATAACTCCAGAAACTGTCTCAAATGCACATTCGGATCCTCTATGGCACTACCTCCATATTGGTTCTGTTGTACCATGGTAATCAGCCCAGTCCTTAACTCAAAGTTGCTCGCGTTGACTCTGGGCGGTTCTTGGTACTGGTATAGTGGAGTAAATGCCTCATCAATAGGCGGCTGTTTCTGCTCAGCAGCATTTTTCTGAGCATCCAACACCGCTTGCAATTGCTCTCTCAATGCACGGACTTCTTCCGCAGTGGCCATCGTCTTGAGTGTGGCTTTAGTTTTCTGGCGGAGTGAAGCTTCAAGTTCCGGATCAAAATCTACTAGAGGTAAATTTTTAGATCTTGTGTTCATAAACCACCTAAACAAGCCACCAGTTTCAAATTAGAACCACAAGAAAGAAGTAAAAAAAAAACTTAAATAAATAACAGAAATAAAAGTCCAGAGTAGTATCAAACAATTAACGGAATAGTACTGATAAAAATCAGTCCCCGGCAACGGCGCCAAAAACTTTTTCGCTATTTTATTTACACGCCGCAAGTGTACGGGTGCAATTGTATATAGTGGCAAACAAGGTCGAATCCACAGAGACTAATGATTATCAATGCCTACTCTTAATTACTTTACTCTATCTGGAAAACCGAATTGTAAAGGTTTGATTTTTGAAAACAAATTTAAATTGAAATAAAGGAATACTGAAAAGAAATCAAGCTGTGAAAATGCGAAGTAACAGAAGAAAGAGAGTTTCCCAAGGCAAAGGTTTCAACAGATTCTCCTAACTAACATGATTGATTCAATTAATGAGATAATTCCTAAGGCAATCTCAAAGTTAATTCATACCCACTCTCGTGGCATACAAATCGTTGATTACATGCAAGGCTACCATCCCTGGATCACACTTCTAACATGTAACTCCTAAAAGTTCCTAGGATTAACGCCCTCACAATTATTAATTCCCTTTAGAATTAGAATAAATGTGTTCTATGTTCTTAGTTCAGGTTATAATTATCATCTCCCGATCTCAAATTAAAACCTATGATAATGCTAAATTGGTGATCAAGCAATAAAGCAAGCAATTATAACAAGAACATAGAAAGGAATATAAATCTCAATTAATTAAATCAACAGTCAGAAAATTGAATCGTGTTTACTCCCTAAACCCTGGGAAAAAGGGATTTAGCCACACATAGACATATGACTAATAATCACAATCTCAATAAAACTAATAAACATAAAACTATGAAAAACCGTAGAGAAATCGAGATTCTTCAGTCTTGCTCTTGCTCCGTGTCTCACAGCTCTCAGGAAAAGTCAGAATATGATAAAAGATATCTGGGATAAGCTAAAAGATGGTATTTATATGCCCTAGGTCGTCTAGCTCGAAAATACTCCAAAAATCGCGTTTTAGGTGAAAAAGCGGAAAAGTTGGGCTGACTCGGCGCCTCGCGCGGGCTGGTCGCGCGGCCGCATGGCTGGGCCGCGCGATCTCGCGCGGCCACCTCGCGCGGCCGCGCCCCCCGGACCGCGTGATCTTCCCAGACTTCCTGTCTTCCTCGCGCGGGCATGTCGCGCGGCCGCATGGCTGGGCCGCGCGAGCTCGCGGGGTCTCCTCGCGCGGGCCGCGCGCCTGGCCCGCGCGGTCTTCCAGCGGGTTCTGCATCCTCGCGCGGCCGTGGCATGCGGCCGCATGCCCGGACCGCGCGACTTCCCGGCGCCCGTTCTTGCTCATCCGATGCCCGATTCTTGCCCCGTTCATGCCTATGGACTCGTCACTTCGCGTATTCCACTACGCTTCATCCAAAACTCCACAAAATGGGTCCAAAACCTGTAAAAACAACACGAGCACGGACGAGTAGTCTATTCCACACAAATTTAACAATTCAAACCAAAGACTCTCAAGAACTCAATGAAAACGCCCAAAAAACTATGAATAAACGCGACAAAGGAGATGAAAAATGCAAGTAGAACAAGTATATTTTCTGGACGAAGTGAATATTATTATATTTAGATTTTAGATGGGATTATACATTTATACTAAACAAAACGACAACTATGAACAAAATTATCGGAGGGTAATTCTATTCATAGCCCCTATTTTGCTCTTTATAGCCCCTTAATTAAATTATATTACTATTTTATCCTTATAGTCTTCAAATTAAATTATTAATTAAATAATAAAAACATCACTATAACCCCCAAAATTTGAAAGAAGGAAGAAGACAAAAAAAAGTTGGAGTTCATGCCAAATAAATTCAAAGTTAATCCCAAATTATTTCCTCTTCATAGAATCACTACTGTTCTTAAAGCCAAACTAAAATGAGTGCATCATATATAAGAAACTAACAATCCAGTCTCCAGCATATACCTTCAGATAAGTAATTCCGACCAGAAAAATATTACTGATACGCGGCAAACAGTACAATAAATTATGTACTAATAAATCTTTTCTCGAAACAATAAAATTCTTTAATCAAGTTACGTTCTTGGTTAAATTTCATCATTTTCTTTGAGCAAGCCAAAACAAGAACCAACGAAAGGGCGATTAAATTAAATACAAGGGCTATTACTTCATTCGCACGATGTCAAAACCAAATGCTTAGAGATACCAAAGGATATGAGACAAATTTGCAAATTTGTGCAGGGGTCTTGCTCTCAATTTAGATTGATTGATTTTTGAAATTTTTTCTCTTGTTTCATATTTTTGTTACTCGATTAGGTTGGTATATAAACTACACGGCCATAGAATTTACAAAAGAAAAGCAATTTCATGAAATATTTAAGATTTAGGGTTATAGGGATGAAATAGTAATTAATAATATTATTATTTTAATTAAGAGGCTATTAAAAATAAAAGAGGGGCTATGAATAGAATCACCCATTATCGAATAATAAAATTGAGAAAAAAAAAAAGTCGTGCTCTGCCCAAAAACTGACCCAGAAAATACTGGGCTGGGCCAAAAACAAGAGCAGCCCAAAAACTCGCCTTAAAGGAGCGATTTTCCAAATTGGAAGGCTTAACTAGGGTTTTAGCACAACTCTCCTCCATTCACTTCTGCTCGTTGAAGCTCTGCTTGCGAAAACATGCCCAAATCAAAGCGCAATCGCCCAGGTCTGTTTTTTGTACTCGTAACTTTTCTACTTCTACTCTTTTGAATTTCTACAATATTTGAATAACTATGCTTTTCATGTTTTATCTGAATATTTGGGTTTTGTTTGTCGATTGATTTTGCAGTCACTCTGTCAAAGACAAAGAAGAAGGGAAAGGAGCACAAAGAAAACGTGTTGAATACGATACGCGATGCCGTTGACAAGTACGAGTCTGCCTATGTTTTTGCTTTCGAAAACATGAGGAATCTCAAGTTCAAGGGTTTTAAAGAGAAGTTGAAGTCTTCAAGCAGGTAACAAACTTCTCCCAATTGTTGGATTTTGGTTAAGAATAATAATGAGTAATTCTTATAGTTTACTTTTTGTTGCATCAGATTCTTCTGCCACAGTAATATCAAGCTTCAAATGATTTTTTTTTTTTTTTTTTCAATTTTTGTTTCAGATTTTTTCTTGGATCAAACAAAGTTATGCAAGTTGCATTAGGTAGGTCTGCTTCTGATGAGATTAGACCGGGCCTGCACAAGATTTCAAAGGTAGGTAGAAGGGGCATCATGCCATTTTTTGGTACACAGTTAAATGTGTATGATAGCATCTTGCATTTTCCTTATTGTTCTTTTCCAATTCGTTTGTATTTCCTTTTTCGCAGCTTCTTCGTGGGGATACTGGACTCTTTTTAACTAATTTGCCAAAAGAAGAAGTGAAAAGGTATATCTGTGAAATAATTTTTCACACTCGCATGAATTAAAACTCAGAAGATGTTTTTGTGAATAGTAGCTGAATAGGATCTTTTTCTTAGCAACACACAGTGCGTTGGCAAACTAATAAATTTCCTTGGTATGAGCATCAAGAGCTCTGAAAAGGTTGTAGCTCAGTATATGAAGATGCATAGTATCTTGTGGTAGTCAACCAATTATGGTCTTGAGGCTGGATGATGATTAGGCCAACTTAATCAAACATTCATGTCCCTAATCCCCCTTTGCTTTCTGCAGAATATTTGATGAATATGAAGATTATGACTTTGCTAGAACTGGAACTGTTGCAACAGAAAAGGTATTCAACTTCATAGACAAATTTTTGTAGACTATCATGGCGATCTGTCAATTTACATCTCAATTTCAATTTTATGAATTTTGATGGGCTTTTATTTCTGAAATCATATTTTTTCTTGCTGATGGGAACATCTGATTGCTCATCCTGCAAGTTAATTTTTTATTTATTTGAGTTGATGCAATTTATTTAAAGTGCGGAGCAGGAGGAACCCTAGATTATATATTATTTTCCATTCTCTTTGCAGGTGGAGCTTAATGAAGGTCCTCTTGATCAGTTCACACATGAAATGGAGCCTTTCTTGCGCAAGCAGGGGATGCCTGTTCGTTTGAATAAAGGTTTGCATTACTTCTCTGTTAGTCTATGTCATGGTTAACTTTTACATGCTTGCTCATTTCAACTCTATGTGGTGTCAGGAGTAGTAGAGCTCGTTTCAGACTTCGTTGTATGCGAAGAAGGAAAACAATTATCACCTGAGTCATCTCGAATACTGGTTAGTATATGCTACACATGAGTCACGAAACTCACTGCTACAAATTGTGGATTCTGTGTGGATACAGATTCTAACCATGCTGTTTGTTCAATTGTCTACAGCGTCTCTTGGGAATCAAGATGGCTACGTTTAAACTCAACTTAATATGTCGGTGGAGTTCAGACGATTTTGAGATTTACAGAGAAGGTTTGGAAGATTCAGACATTGAATCCTCGTAGAATCATTGGGATGGGAAAGAGTCACGGGACAGTGTTCAGTCAAAGCGACTTATTTGAAGTTCTTGATGCTCTGCTGCTGTATCCTTGAGGTTTTGTTCCAATGTTCAAGTTGAAGATCTGTAATCGACCTCGATTTTTTGTTTAGAGATTTTATGTACTACTACTATTTACAGGCTTAAAATATTTCAGCTGTTGTAGAAAAATCTTAATTGTTTCAATTTTTGTCTATTTTCTGGAACAATGAGTGAAAAATAGCTGTCTTCTGTTTAGTACTTACTTTACATGTTTGAATGCTGAAAATATCCATTTGGATTTTTTCCTTATATTATTGCATTTGATGGTATTGCAACAAGACATCGAAGCTTGTTACGCAGTGAATAAAACCCTAGTAAAAGTAACTTATTGGAGAACATCAAAATATTCATTTACCAAAAAGACAACTCTAGTGTGGTCGCATTAGGGTAACTAACCCTAAAACCTTAATTAAGATTTTAGTTACAATTGTTTTAAGTGTTATAATTATGATTTTTCACAATTAGAATGTTTTACTAAAATATCTACTGAGTCCATCCAATCCAAGGGAAAATATGGCGGTTAAGTCTGAAGTCGGACACGAACAAACACCCTCCAAAAAATTAAGGGTTAATAGCCGGAAAATAGACGAACTATCACCGAATTTGCATTTTGCACATGACCTTCAAAAATAGCCACAGAATACATCACCTTTTAATTTAGTTGTAATTTGCACATCACCTTTTAATTTAGTTGTAATTTGCACATACGTTGACCATCCCTTAAATTCTAGATAACGTGTCTCCCGGAATTTGCAGACCTTTTAATTTAGTTGTAATTTGCACATACGTTGACCATCCCTTAAATTTTAGATGACGTGTCTCCCGGAATTTGCAGACGTGGACGCACCGGTGATCAAATAAAACGACGTCGTTTTTGTCAAGCATTTTTAAATAATAATAAAAAAATAATAACAAATCTGCAAACTCGTTGATCTCTCTCTCTGGACCATTCCTCTCACCTGACCCCTCTCTCTCCCTCGGCCAGACGCCATCGGCGAGGAGCGGCGAAGGCACCCCCTGTCACAGCCCACTATCCCAATGACGGGTTAACAGGGGTTATGACTTGGGGTGAACAATAAGAAATGGAAATGGACAATTACTTAACATTAAAGTATATGGAAAAGTCACTCATAGATAAAATGCTAGGATCATATATGATTATTTGGATACTTATAAAACATATACATAAATGAGAACTGATTAAGGTGGGTTACCCAATAACACGTGTCACAATTTCATAACATAAAGTTATCCTAATCAAAGTGTTTTGCAGCGAAAAACGTGTGAGATATACATATGAAGATGTATACTCAAGGTTACATTTCTTGAAATGTCAAAGGAACACCCGCTCAACATCATTCCATTCCATCAGCTGCTCAACCTGCACATTTAGAAATACATGCAGGGCTGAGTATAAAAATACTCAGTGGGCATAGCCGAAAATACAACATGCATACATATATAAATTGAACTGCCATAACAGTAACACACAGGGGTTTTCTTAAATGACCTGCGCTTACTAAAATATTTCTTTCATTTTCATAAAGTCGATCGGCCGATCATTTTCCTTCATATGATCCATATCTGTTCCTTTCTGTCACGCGCCGGGAAGGAGGCCTCCTTACCACGGACGCCAAGACCGGTCGCAAGCGACTCGCGGTCTCCATAAGTGTACACGTTAACCCTAGCTAGCGACCTTTGTCTAGCATAGGATCCCAATTGGATTTCCTTTAAAGTTGGCGAACCAACACAGATAGGATACATATAAAAACATAAACATTTTTGGCAGTCAATCATTTCATAAACATTTCATTTCATTTCATAACATTTCATTTTCATTTCATAAGAGTCATTTATCATTTGGGCATAATAATAAACTGAAATTAACAGTTAAAATCATCTCATGCATATATTCGTATAAGAGGCCTACGACACGCAGGGGATCTCTATATACGTATAGTAAAAGTAATGCCCACCTGGATAGGCAAAGCCTGAAGATTATAATCACATAAACTCGTCTTGGGAAAGCAGCGCTAATCCCCTTGGTTCATAAAGCCTACAAGAAATTTTATTCTTAATAGGTCTCGTGAAGCTAACTTAAAGTCTTAGTGGATGTACTAAACATACTTGATTCATCACGCCGGGTTTTCAAATTTAATAATAAAAATTGAAAGCTAATTCTTGAGCTAAGGACACCAACAATATCCTTACTCGATTTTCTTTTAATAATTGAATTTATAAATAAATCCAATTAAATCATAAAACTTTCTATTGCATAATGCAAATGCAATTTCATGTCATGCTTAAAACATATAATAAGTACTTACTTAAAATATGCACATAATAATAATATGATATTATTATGAAAACTAGTCTTTGAAAATAATTAATCAAACTCAAAGAAGTCTAATTAATTAAAATATGGACTGCCCAAAATAATTAAATGTAAGGGCCATCTTCAAAAAAAAAAATTCGCAGTCCACATAAATAAAACAAAGGCCCAATACTTGAATAAAACTAAACCCAAGCATGTAAATAAATAAATGACTACAGCCCAAGCCTCGGCCCAAAACTCAATTAAAATCGGCCCACTTCCTTAAAAAAAAAAACAGCCCATCTTTGGGCCCAACCCTAAATCCATCTTCATTTATCACACCCACACACACATCACACGCACACACACATCACACGCAGCAGCTGCGCTGCCCACACTCCCCTCCCTCTTCTTCCTTTCTCCGGCGACGGTAGGCGTCGCCGGACACGCCGCCGTCCCCGACGACCCTCTCCCTCTCCTCTGCTCTCCTATCTCCCTCAAACAGACGTCCATCACCTCCATATATCTCTCTTCACGTCGGAAGTCCGCCGCCGCGGAGACTCGCCGGGAAAACAACGGCGACACCCTCGGTTCTCCCTCTCTTTCGGACCTCCGGTGATTTCAGCAGCGATCAGCCGCTGCCCCACCTTCTATTTGTGCAGAATCCGACGGCCGCCGCAGCTGAAGCTAGCCACCGTCGATCCGCCCCTCTCCCTTGAATCTCCGGCCACCGCCCGTAGATCAGGCGACGCCACTTCTGACTCTCTCGACTCCGGCAGTAGCAGCTTTCGTAGCCACCACCACCGCCGTCGTCCTCCGCCGAACAGCCCCGCTGTCCAGCCGCTCACCACCATCTCAGCCCCGACCATCTCTCTCAAACCTTTTTCCCTCGCTCGTTCTTCTCTGTTAACGGAAACAGGACAGCAGACGCCCCGCCGTGGTGCGCCGCCGCCTTTGTTGCCGGAAAATAAACCCTAATTTCACTTCCTCTTTCTTTAATCTCTCATTTTCAAATAAAAACTGATATCTCTCCCCCTTTTTTTTTTTTCGACAGGTTGGAGTCAACGGCGGGTCTGCCGCCGCCACGCCATCACCGGCGAGCTTCCCGGGCCGCCGACTTCTGCCCTCGACACTCACACACATACACATGGGCTTAGCACAAAAATTTAACCACAATTAAAAGTAGGATTAGGGCAGATTTGTATTACTAAACTGTAAATTGTTTAATGACAATTTCTTATTAAAGCTTCTAGATCTGTAAATTATTATTCTTCCTTCAGTTATCTGTACAGTAATTTCAATTCAAGAACAACTCATAACGTATTCATAGTTATGTGAATTCTCGTGTGTGTTGGTGGTGCTCTGAACGTGTCTTGTATGGATCATAAAAAAAATAATAATAATGGAACATTGAAATATAGATTTTCAGTATAGGAAAAACCTTGAGATATGAGGGATGTATATTGTGAATTTGTTGTTTCTGCAGAATAAGTAATCACCAACACATTAGTAGTGGATGAGGTGAAACAGTTTGTGAAAGGAGGAACATTAAATCCTTACCCCCTTCTTGATCGAAAGCAGCGTGACTTGAGGAGAGAAAGGAAGTGATGATTGATCTATACTTTGAGGGTTATTTAGAGGAGTAGTTGGGTGGGAGTAGCTGAAAGTGGGAGGAAAGGTGGAGGAAGTAGGTGGGTGTGGAAGAGTAGGTGAAGGAAAGTAAAATAAAATAAAAAGTCTTCCGGGTTGTATTATGAAAACTGTAATAATTCTTCAGTGTTTGCTTAAATAAATAGCTCGTGTAGATACTAAATGCTCAATTTAAATAAATATGAAATGCATAAGAATTTAAATGACTGACATTTACAAAAAAAGATTTTGCAAATCGTTTGTTGGAATTAAAATAAATTCATTTTCTTTATATCCGGCGTGAATCATCTTACTTCTAAATTTCGAAAATAAATTCTAAATTTAACTCAGGGAAACGGGGTATTACATTCCTCCCTCCTTAAAAAAAATTCCGTCCTCGGAATTGCATATCTGGTATTCTATCTTGTTATACTAGTCATTCGTTTATTCATCTCTTTTGTGGCCCTTTCCATCCTGTGATGGTTCCACTACATGACGAGAACAATATTATTGCCTCGTAAAACTTGAATCTTGCGATCAAGTATTTGGAATGATTTCTCTTCACAACTTAGGTCCTGGCTAGGACTACTTTATCTTGCTTAATCACATGCTTTCTTAATTGCGAGATGCTATACGTATTGTATACATCCACAATGCTTGGTGGCAGAGCCAACTTATAGGCTACAAGGCCTAACTTATCTAGGATCTCAAAAGGTCCTATATAACGGGGTCGTAACTTGCCCTTCTTTCCGAAACGTATAACTCCCTTTGAGGGAGAGACTTTGAGGAAAACTCGATCCCCAACATTAAATTCTAATTCCGATCGGCGTTTATCGGCGTAAGACTTTTGTCTATCTTGAGTTTCTTTGTTTCTTTGCTTGATGTGGTCGACTTTCTCAATCATCTATTGGACCAGTTTAGGACCTAACAACATTCTTTCACCCACTTCATCTTAGTAAAGTGGTGAACTACCTTAATTGTTTCCTTCATCCTAAGTCACCTTCTCAGATTTGACTAGGGAATTCTAACATCAAACTTTTCTCATCATCTTGGTAACCTTCACTTAAATATTAATGGCACTCCTTCTGCCATGTAAACTCATTTTCTCATTTTCAAATGATTATTTAATGGGGTTTCTAAGTTTCCATTGTGGTGGCGTTCCAACTTTATTCTTGCTGTAGCTTCTGGCACTTTAGCCAAAGCATTCACTCTCTTAGCTTGAGCCTACTAGCCTTGGGGTTGGGTTATACCTTAAGTTTAGTTCTAGTGTTTTCCTTCCATTTCCTTTTTCTTTACCTCCATCTTGAGATGGTGTACATATCTTGTTTGTGCGTGAACTTTTTCCTTCTCCAATTGTTGTAGTGACTCGGTGGTGAGAATCTCGTTCATTGCTTGTTCCTTCATAATATCTCCTTAGTTTACTAGGGAAATTGAAAATCTCATGCCGCGATTCATTTACGAACTTCTTTACGCATTTCTCATTATTCATTTATAAATGACTTAAATAAGCATTTTAAACTCCATTAAAAAGGAATTGATTTAAAACATTTTAATCCTTTTAAAATCCATTCTCATAAAGTCTTAACTCATGCTCTATCTCATATTCTATCTCTTTATTCAACTCTATATAAACTCTCCACTCATCTCAAATCCTTAAGTTCAAGGATAGGTTTCAAGAAAAATCATGGTACTAAGTCTCGATTTATTTCTCATATAAGGCTCGTCCAATCTCATTCAACACATAGACAACACAATCACATAAGGCATATAAGAAAACACAATCAAACATTATCAAAACACGCTCTGTTTTTACACTGACTCAACTTCAAAATCTAACCTGTTCTTACTTCGACACCTCCTAGACTCGAGACTCATACCAAAAGAAAGGTCTTCGAGTCTATTTTCATATATAAAAAAAAAGTAGAGTCAAAAACTCCAAGTATTGTAGGAGACATGACTGTTTTACTACAGTCTACCATATTCGGCAGTTTTGAGCAATCGAAAACTTGGATTTTTTAAAAAAATAGTAAATATTGTCAAACTGGGCTCAAATTTTGTGGATATCTAGCTAACACAATAAGGTTAATACCATAAAATGTTGAAAAGCTAGATCACACAGGAAGCTACTGAAATGAATGACTCTTTCCCCTGCTCTCTGAAACTCTCGGTAGTAATGTGCAGTTTCGGTTTTGTATTTTATAAAAATAATAGACGAAGTCCAATTGACTTGAAATTTTACCAATGTTCTCAAGACTCATGTAGAGACTTGGTATTAAAATTTCAAAGCTTTTTTTTTGACATTGGAAAAACCGTCGATCACAGTAGGTCAGTAGGCCTACGAAATTCACCAAAATCTCATCTCAAACTCTTAAAATACTCAACTCAACATTCCTTCAAGGAAACTCATTAAAGCTCATTTTAAACACATATAACACTCACAAACATTCAAGCACAATATAATGCTCATCATACTCAAATCTTGACTCTCTTCTTACATCATAACCTCAAATCTCTAGTAAAACGTTTCAATGAACGCATCATTAAAATTCTCTTTTCATTTTCATGCACAAAATTACTCAATTATTCAAACATGATCTCATTCATCATATAAATCATTATACACATATAGATTCCCTTTTATCATGTACTAAACTCTAATGAAACTTCATGTATCATCATAAAACTCTTAATAAAACATGACAAACTTTCACATAATGGTCATAAAGCAATTAAACCTCATTTTATCAATCATCGACTTCTCAAAATATGAAAACTCAAAAACTCATATAAACTAAACTAAGTCAAAAATTTTCTTAGCCAACAAAAGACTTACTCAAACATAATTATACACTAATATCATGCTCAAATACATATATCTTAAGCCAAAATAACTTAAATAACACATAGGCAAAAAGTCCTAATTTTTATTAAACTAAACTCTTTTGAAAATATCACTAATCATGTATAACCTATTGATCAAATCATAGATCTAACATCCTAGGTTACCAATTAGCACAAATCAACATCATAAACCAAGATCACATATAGATACACATGTATGTCATCTTCTTCCTCAAACTAACACTTTTCATTTTTCACCTCTCAACCTCAAGCTTCAATCTCACCCATCATTAATCATCTAGATCATCTCATAAACTCAAATCCATCATCAATACATCAATTGATCCATAGGATCTCAACATCCCAATTTTAGGTAAACTAACCTAATAGAAAAATCTATATCTCATGGCTAATCATCAAGTATTCATATATATTAACTCAATAATCATCAATCATCATATAACTCAAGCCAATTCAAGAAAACAAACAACAAAATTTCGTAGGGTTTCAAGCCCCTAATTTTCGAAAATTTCATAGAAATAAGTTGGGTGATTTTCTTGCTCAATCATGATCATATACTCACATATAACATCATACAATCTAGATCTATAAAAATAAGAATCACTTACCCAAGATTAAACAAAGATCAAAGTTTTCCTTTCTCACTCTTCAAACCAAACCCCACGGTCCTCTTGAAATCTTCAAGAATTGAAAGGTGTTTATGTTGATTTGGTGGAGGAATTGATCTTGATGTGAACTTGGAAGCTTTGGTGATTCATCTATGGTGATCTTTTGGAGCAAAATCGGAAGAGAGGGAGAGAAATTGAGAGTGGCCGAATGGTGAAGAAAATGAAGTGAATTTGTCTTGCTTAGGAAGGATGATTAGAGACCAAACACTATTCACCATTTAATAGTTGTCCCCCCCTAAACCTATACACTAATCCCTTCCCTTCATCTTCATACCACACGTCCACTTCAAGTAAGGCTAAAGAAATTAATCACATGCTTATTAGATTAACATAATCATGTGTGTGTAAGGTTGTGTAGTCTAGAATAAATCATGTGTTAAGCTACATTAATAAAATCATAAAAGACTAATTACTAATTAATGCAATGCTATAACACAAAACTCTTGTGACCAATATTTAAAATAAATATGGCACTAATATTAGTGCACTCACTTAATTATAATATTCTTCATCATAGAAAAAAATAATTTGAAAATATTTTGTTTGGAAAAATTTTCATAAACCGACATTCTTTGATTTCTCGGTAAAAATAAACTGCACTTGCTTTGAAAACTTAATTAAAATTCCAAGTGCTAAAGTCATCAAATAAAAATCATAATAACTTGCTCACAATGACATATGTAACAAAACTCACATAATCAATCAGTCACGTAATTTCACATAATATCACGTCAAAGCAGTCGGCAAACACAGACAAACTAGACGTCTCTCCGACCGATTTTTTTTTTTTTTTTACTCTTTCTTTCTCGACTCTATTTCCAACTCATTATTCCTATTTTCTTAATAGGACAGTCAATCTCTCTGACATCTCAGTATTCTCAATAGTGTTAAGACACTATCTCACAACATAGGGAAAAGTACGGGGTGTTACATGTACTATCAAATTTAGATAAAATTCATGACTTCATGCATAATTTAAAATTCATGTGGCTCATATAAATACACTTAACTCACCAATTAAAACTTATGCACCACATTTATAAAAATTTTCCTTTAACTAAGCACATTAAAACACATATATAACGATAAAATCACATCAGATAAATCAAACCAGTTTTTATTATTAATGGATGCCGAACCCTAATTATTAATAATTAAGCCCTTAATCAGGAATTAAAAGTCGGGGTATGACATACTATCCTCCTTAAAAGAAATTTCGTCCGAAATTTGTACCACAGAAAATAATTCTGGGTACTTCTCCTTCATGCTAGAATCGAGTTCCCACATCGCCTTTTCTTGATCATGGTGCTTCCAAAGAACTATTACTAAGGGTATCGACTTATTCCTTAGTACTTTATCTTTCCGATCTAGAATAGATTCGGGTCTCTCCTCATATCAATTGGATTCCTAATTCCAATTTATATACATGAGATTTACTTGAGAATAAGTTCCCTCGTCCTTTTGCGGCGGTTCATTACTCCTACCTCATTCCTAGGGCTCATCTACGGAGTATCCTATTTTCCAAAGACCAAAATGGTCATCAACCCATTTCTTGTTACCTATCACATGCATAACACTTTCTTATGAATCTATCTTAAAACTATCATAGACCAATTAACTTAAGTCCTCGTATTCGAACACTATATTACGGTCTTAGTTTGAACTCTGAATTTCTATCATAATGAGTGGTCGATATCACTAATAGGACAAAGACTAATCTCAACTAATCACAATGAGACACAATTATATGAAGCCATAGTTTGGGTAGTATACTACATCGGTAGACTAACACTTCTTGGTCTTATCAAACAAGGGGATCTATTATGACAACTCACGAGTTGCAAGGCTCAAACTCAACACAACATCAAGACAAGGTGTTGTAGAAATTGTTCAAGAGAATCAAAAGATTGACCAGAGGGTATGAAATACTACTAGGTCGAACGAAATGACCTCGAGTAAGAACCCATCTGGCTTTTCAACCGAAAGTTGAAACACATGGGTTTTCAACCCAAAAGACGTCTACTGAGATTTGGATCATGTGGACTGGCCAGGTCCAACATCATCACCTCCCAGTCACACGGGAAACATCGTCCCGAACTTGGAGAGCCATGAACATACTATACATAACAAAGCATAAGTTCATCATGACAACTAAACTTATCTTAAGGTTCCTTATCCTATTGATCTCAAACCCCAAACCTCTCTTAAGACATATACACACAGACATACGTACACAGGCAAAACACACTATTCTTAAAATCTATCGTGTAGCAAAAGTCGATTCGATGTTCCGTCGCACTTGAACATTCGAACGTAGAGACTATGGTTCAACCTTTGATGCAACGTTTACCTTGAATTCGTCTCGTATTTTCATTCTGTGCTTTTCCTTTACCTCGTACATATCTTTTCATTCCTCTTTGTAGTTCAAAAGAACCATCATTTTCTTAAGGGAGCTGAGACGTTCTAAGTTCTCTTTCATTCTTCTAAATCATTACCTTAAGAATCTAGATTGTAGAGATATCCTACTAATCTAGTAGTCTATGTTCTTTTGAAATTGTGATCATGCATCTTATAGCAATCTATGTTCTCTGGGAAAACATATGTCACTTTTCTATCATTCATCTGATCATAACATTATAGACTGCGAAAATATGCCATGAAAGGCAAAACATTCAACATTTCATCATAACATGCTCTTCTCATAAACATATTCATGAAGCATTTTAGAACATTAACATCTTTAAAACGTTGAAACTGCAGTTACCTTCTTTCCTTGATTGAGCACGATGCAATGGAGTGTTGAGCGGTGCCATATGAACCCGTGTAAGTCTAAAGAATCAAACTAGACTCGACTCTTTAGAATAAGGTTTCTAGGGCCAGAGCGAACGAACCGCTCTGATACCACTCTGTCACAGCCCACTATCCCAATGACGGGTTAACAGGGGTTATGACTTGGGGTGAACAATAAGAAATGGAAATGGACAATTACTTAACATTAAAGTATATGGAAAAGTCACTCATAGATAAAATGCTAGGATCATATATGATTATTTGGATACTTATAAAACATATACATAAATGAGAACTGATTAAGGTGGGTTACCCAATAACACGTGTCACAATTTCATAACATAAAGTTATCCTAATCAAAGTGTTTTGCAGCGAAAAACGTGTGAGATATACATATGAAGATGTATACTCAAGGTTACATTTCTTGAAATGTCAAAGGAACACCCGCTCAACATCATTCCATTCCATCAGCTGCTCAACCTGCACATTTAGAAATACATGCATGGCTGAGTATAAAAATACTCAGTGGGCATAGCCGAAAATACAACATGCATACATATATAAATTGAACTGCCATAAGAGTAACACACAGGGGTTTTCTTAAATGACCTGCGCTTACTAAAATATTTCTTTCATTTTCATAAAGTCGATCGGCCGATCATTTTCCTTCATATGATCCATATCTGTTCCTTTCTGTCACGCGCCGGGAAGGAGGCCTCCTTACCACGGACGCCAAGACCGGTCGCAAGTGACTCGCGGTCTCCATAAGTGTACACGTTAACCCTAGCTAGCGACCTTTGTCTAGCATAGGATCCCAATTGGATTTCCTTTAAAGTTGGCGAACCAACACAGATAGGATACATATAAAAACATAAACATTTTTGGCAGTCAATCATTTCATAAACATTTCATTTCATTTCATTTTCATTTCATAAGAGTCATTTATCATTTGGGCATAATAATAAACTGAAATTAACAGTTAAAATCATCTCATGCATATATTCGTATAAGAGGCCTACGACACGCAGGGGATCTCTATATACGTATAGTAAAAGTAATGCCCACCTGGATAGGCAAAGCCTGAAGATTATAATCACATAAACTCGTCTTGGGAAAGCAGCGCTAATCCCCTTGGTTCATAAAGCCTACAAGAAATTTTATTCTTAATAGGTCTCGTGAAGCTAACTTAAAGTCTTAGTGGATGTACTAAACATACTTGATTCATCACGCCGGGTTTTCAAATTTAATAATAAAAATTGAAAGCTAATTCTTGAGCTAAGGACACCAACAATATCCTTACTCGATTTTCTTTTAATAATTGAATTTATAAATAAATCCAATTAAATCATAAAACTTTCTATTGCATAATGCAAATGCAATTTCATGTCATGCTTAAAACATATAATAAGTACTTACTTAAAATATGCACATAATAATAATATGATATTATTATGAAAACTAGTCTTTGAAAATAATTAATCAAATTCAAAGAAGTCTAATTAATTAAAATATGGACTGCCCAAAATAATTAAATGTAAGGGCCATCTTCAAAAAAATTCGCAGTCCACATAAATAAAACAAAGGCCCAATACTTGAATAAAACTAAACCCAAGCATGTAAATAAATAAATGACTACAGCCCAAGCCTCGGCCCAAAACTCAATTAAAATCGGCCCACTTCCTTAAAAAAAAAAAACAGCCCATCTTTGGGCCCAACCCTAAATCCATCTTCATTTATCACACCCACACACACATCACACGCATACACACATCACACGCAGCAGCTGCGCTGCCCACACTCCCCTCCCTCTTCTTCCTTTCTCCGGCGACGGTAGGCGTCGCCGGACACGCCGCCGTCCCCGACGACCCTCTCCCTCTCCTCTGCTCTCCTATCTCCCTCAAACAGACGTCCATCACCTCCATATATCTCTCTTCACGTCGGAAGTCCGCCGCCGCGGAGACTCGCCGGGAAAACAACGGCGACACCCTCGGTTCTCCCTCTCTTTCGGACCTCCGGTGATTTCAGCAGCGATCAGCCGCTGCCCCACCTTCTATTTGTGCAGAATTCGACGGCCGCCGCAGCTGAAGCTAGCCACCGTCGATCCGCCCCTCTCCCTTGAATCTCCGGCCACCGCCCGTAGATCAGGCGACGCCACTTCTGACTCTCTCGACTCCGGCAGTAGCAGCTTTCGTAGCCACCACCACCGCCGTCGTCCTCCGCCGAACAGCCCCGCTGTCCAGCCGCTCACCACCATCTCAGCCCCGACCATCTCTCTCAAACCTTTTTCCCTCGCTCGTTCTTCTCTGTTAACGGAAACAGGACAGCAGACGCCCCGCCGTGGTGCGCCGCCGCCTTTGTTGCCGGAAAATAAACCCTAATTTCACTTCCTCTTTCTTTAATCTCTCATTTTCAAATAAAAACTGATATCTCTCCCCCTTTTTTTTTTTTTTCGACAGGTTGGAGTCAACGGCGGGTCTGCCGCCGCCACGCCATCACCGGCGAGCTTCCCGGGCCGCCGACTTCTGCCCTCGACACTCACACACATACACATGGGCTTAGCACAAAAATTTAACCACAATTAAAAGTAGGATTAGGGCAGATTTGTATTACTAAACTGTAAATTGTTTAATGACAATTTCTTATTAAAGCTTCTAGATCTGTAAATTATTATTCTTCCTTCAGTTATCTGTACAGTAATTTCAATTCAAGAACAACTCATAACGTATTCATAGTTATGTGAATTCTCGTGTGTGTTGGTGGTGCTCTGAACGTGTCTTGTATGGATCATAAAAAAAATAATAATAATGGAACATTGAAATATAGATTTTCAGTATAGGAAAAACCTTGAGATATGAGGGATGTATATTGTGAATTTGTTGTTTCTGCAGAATAAGTAATCACCAACACATTAGTAGTGGATGAGGTGAAACAGTTTGTGAAAGGAGGAACATTAAATCCTTACCCCCTTCTTGATCGAAAGCAGCGTGACTTGAGGAGAGAAAGGAAGTGATGATTGATCTATACTTTGAGGGTTATTTAGAGGAGTAGTTGGGTGGGAGTAGCTGAAAGTGGGAGGAAAGGTGGAGGAAGTAGGTGGGTGTGGAAGAGTAGGTGAAGGAAAGTAAAATAAAATAAAAAGTCTTCCGGGTTGTATTATGAAAACTGTAATAATTCTTCAGTGTTTGCTTAAATAAATAGCTCGTGTAGATACTAAATGCTCAATTTAAATAAATATGAAATGCATAAGAATTTAAATGACTGACATTTACAAAAAAAGATTTTGCAAATCGTTTGTTGGAATTAAAATAAATTCATTTTCTTTATATCCGGCGTGAATCATCTTACTTCTAAATTTCGAAAATAAATTCTAAATTTAACTCAGGGAAACGGGGTATTACACCCCCTCTCTCCTCTGCTCCGGCGAGCAGCCAGCCGGCCTCACCTCTCCCGACTTCCCTCTCTCTCGTGTCTCACACACAAACCTAACACATACACCAACACCTGAGAACTCACACACACAACGCACCACCTTAGGTCGCTGCCTCCCTCTGAAATCCGGCGAAGACACAACCACCGGCCATGTCTCCGCTCCTAGATCCCCAACCAGAGGCCACCCCTTCGATTCCGGTGACCGCTGTCTGTGGCTTCACACCACCATTGTCGTGCCCTAGCTCCTACCTTCCTCTTCCCTTTGCCACCGGCCATGTCTCCGCCCCTAGATCCCCAATCAAGACGCTATCACCGGGAGAAAGGAGGCGGCGCCGCGTGGGGCAGCGTCGATATCCAGATCTGAGACAGAGGTGGTGGCCTTCGGTGAGTCCGCCGAAGTAGAAGAGATGGGAGGAGAGGGTTGAGGGAGAGGCGATGTGGTGGCTGGGGTCGTCGGAGTTGGTGCTAGGGTCTTGCAGGCAGCGGCGCTGTTTGTGTGTCACCGGGAAAGAAGAGATGGAGATGAGGCGGTGGCGTGGTGGCTGGGTTCGTCAGAGGAGTGGCGGTTGAGTGGAGGTGGAAGGGGGGGAGGCAACGGTTCCATAACTGGGTGGTGGAGGTGGCGATTGAGCTGCTGTGTTGATCTCGGAGAGGCGTTCCTCGCCGGAGAAGCAGACGACGGCTGGCTTGCTGCGGTCGCCGGTGGACAGAGGGAGGTGGTGGCGGTACTTTTCGTCGTCACCGGTAGATCTAGTGCTTAGAGAGGAGATAGACGGCCAGGGAGGCATTTGTTTGTTTTTTTTAGGAAATTTAATTTTTGGGCAAAACGACGTCATTTTGCCCACGTGACTTGCCAGCGTGTAAAAAAGGCCACGAGTAATGCCATGTAATGTTAAATACTATCCACGTCATCGTCGGTCAAACTTAAGAGCTGTCGGAACTTTCACCGTGTGCAAATTGCAACTAAATTAAAAGGTGGTGTATTCTGGAGCTATTTTTGAAGGTGATGTGCAAAATGCAAATCCGGAAATAGTTCGTGTATTTTCCGGCTATTAACCCAAAAATTAATAAGAAAAGAAAAAGAGACTGTTTTGAGAATGCAAAGTAGAATCAAGAATGGTGATGACTTTAGTTGGGATGTTTTTATCTTCAACTCTCTAATTTGGCTACCTTCTCCAGTTGTTTTTGTTTCATTTCCGACTCCACGGTTTTTTGGTGCTGTGCTTCTCAACAGCTCCGGCGAAAATTTATGTATATATTTAATCAATACAGAAATTTAAAATTTTAAGTGGCAACCAAATGGAACAAAACTTGTATCCACATAAAAAGAGATAGATGGGAAAGGGCAGAAGAAAGGAGCTATCTCACATTAAAGTCTACAATCTCTCCAACCATCTATATATCTCATGATCTCATCCACCCCTATACTATACTATACACATCTAAGATCTTCACAAACACAAAGTCTGTTTTTCTAAGGGGAATAGAAGAGGAAGAAACTACTACTATATATATATTTCTATCACTTAATTTTCTTTTGTTTTTGTTGCTCCCAGATTTAGGTAACCAGACCCCTATTCCCCAGTTATTAGAACACTGATTATGGAATTTTAGTGTAAACCAGGATGAACAAAAGAGCTTAGAAGTTGGAATCTCTTCCAATGAATTCTACATCTTATCTGTTCTTTTATCATCCTATTGCATTGTTCAAACAATATGATATTATTTCCCTATGACAGAAAACTCATAAGTAAGCTTTAGATAGATTATATAGCTCAGGATCGGAGTTCAATGATGCAACAGTGACTCTGAACTAACTAACCCAAAAATCACTGCAAATTTACCTTCTTCTAATCAATATCTTGCACTTGATCCTCTAAAGTCGACGCATTTTCAGAAAGGGAGAGACCATTCATCTTCGATGGAAGACACCATTTTGGTCTCAACTTTTATCCTTGTTTAGAGCAATGGCGTTAAAAGCAGTTAGTGATAGAGTAACACTACACATTCCAAACCAAATTAGTATCAAGTTTCCTCCCATTCCATGCAACCACAATAATCACAGTGAAGCAATTCTATTTGCCCAAACAGATTGAAAATGTTTCATTAACAAGTCCCACAGAATTAATAACCATCATTGAAAATGTTTCATCTTGGCCGATTTCGACTTGGGTTTGGCGCCGACATTTCCTTCATCCACTGCCGCCACCAATGTAACCAGGAAAAAAAATACTCCCTCCATCCGCCAAAAGTATTCCACTTTGGCTGGACACGGAGTTTAATAAAATTGGAGATGATGTTGATGTAGTGGAGAAATGGTCCCACCACTTTATGAGATGTGTGGTTGAGATTGAATTTGGGGTGGTTTTTTGTAAATAAAGAGTGTTTGTAAGGATAAAATATAAAGGTGGATGGTGGGACCATGGCTTAAAAAGGAAAGTGGAATACTTTTTGCGGACGCCAAATATAGTAACTGTGGAATACTTTTGGCGGACGGAGGGAGTAATGAAAATCAGAAATAGTAGCGAGTCATTGATAGATTGGAACTTCATCATAACCCGGGCATATGCAAATAGGCTTGCGCAGAGTTCCTTCGGGGCTTTTACTGAATTCCGATATTTTTCCCAGCTCTATAAAGTTATAATGTAAATACATAAACTGTTGGGTATCTACGCCTAGCCGGAGGTTCACCTCTTGGTTCCCGACCGTCTTGCCACCTTCACACGGCACTCAAGTGCCAAGCTCCTCTTCACAAGTATTCTTCTTCTTCTTCTCTTCAGATCTGCTTCTTCTTCTTCTCTTCACATCTGCAAAAGAGAGAAATAAAAAACAAGTAAAAGGAATAAAAGAAAAAGAAAAAGAAAAAGGAAGAAAAGGAAGTAGAGAGCCAAAGGGATCAGAGAAGGGGAAAAGGTGTCCTCGGGACACGTGGGGCTCAGATTTTCCCCTGTACTCAGCAAGCCCTTCCGGCAGCAGTACAATCAAGGCCAAAGAGTGATGGACAGTGAAAGAGCTTCACAGATCTCAGCGCAGATAAGCCACCAACAGCAGGAGCCAGATTCAGAACTCCGATGGCTTAAAAACATCTCAGGTAACCACCAAGTAGGGCTCCGATGAACAGGAAGACCCGATGATACCACCACTCACACAGGGAATCCCACACTATCAAAAGAATAACACACACTGAAAGGAATAGCAGAGCCTTTCTCACTTTTGATAATATGTTCTTCCCCATTTGAATGAGCATCAGGGATTTATGTAAGGGTGCAGCTGGTTAACAGGAGAGGGTGGAACACCATTAAAGGTGATGGAGAAACCAAGGAGATGGGCGGTGGGAAGATGGAGGAGATGAGGAGTCAGAGAGAGAGAATTAGGGTAAGGAGGAGTGGCGCAGAGAGAAGTGAGAGAGAGTGGGGTTCGGAGGGGGGGTAAATCAGATAGGTATAGTGGGCTTGGTTCTGGGCCCTAAAGTTGGCCCAGACAAAAGAGATAAATGAGAAATGGGCCAACATCCACATATCCACATTTGGCACATTGATCATTTAGTCACCAGGGAAGGGCCAGTCATTGAGTTGGAGTTGTCATCACAACCCCTATTTTTACTCTTATCCTATCACACAGACACGAAAGAGAGGGTGAGAGATAATATTAAACATATCATTCTCAATCTCAAGCCACAGAGATCAACCCAAGAGGAAATCACCATTTCTCAAACCCTAAGGTTATCATTGAAGACACAACAAAGCACAAACAACAGAAGACAGCAACAACACACACAGGGAACAGACTCAAGAAACACAAAGGAACAATCAGCAGACAAACAAAAGAGACAACAAACAACACAAACCATAAGAAAGCAAAACATAAAACTAAGTTAAAGACCTCCAATGTTCAAAGTATTTTTGCATGAGACTAATTTTGAAGCAGGTAAACATTTGGTTCCCATATCAGCAGGATTAAACTCTGAAGGAATTTTGTTCAGAATAACATCACCTTTTTCAACAACATCCCTGATAAAATGATACCTGACATCAATATGTTTTGTTCTGTCATGAAAAATAGGATTCTTACACAACTGAATAGCAGACTGACTGTCAGAGAAGAGCACAGGTGTGTCATCAATAAAATTAATCTCAGACAGCACACCATTTAACCATATAGCCTCTTTTACAGCTTCAGTAGCTGCAATGTACTCAGATTCAGTAGTAGATAAGGCCACAATGCCTTGTAACTGAGACTTCCAACTTATACAAGATCCACATAAAGTAAACACATAAGAAGTAGTAGACTTCCTATTGTCCCTATCATTGGCATAATTAGAATCCACATATCCAACACATTTGATACCATTTTCAGATTTTGAGAAAAACAGACCATTATTCATACTTCCTCCGTCCCATAAATAATGGCCTGTTTTCCTTTTTGGGTTGTCCCATATATAATGGCATGTTTCCTATTTTAGAAATAATAAGGGAGTAATTAGCTATACTAATTAATTCAACTACGCTAATTAATTCAGCCCCTCCCATTTCTTCATTTTACGCTCAACACTCACAGACCCACCCTTCTCTCTCTTCTCAATTTCCACGGCACCGTCGCCTCTTGCTCGCGCCACCACAATACGGAATCGCGCCGTTCCAGACACGCCGCATCTGAAACCATCGAACCAGATCCACTGGTGTCCTGCGAAGAAGACGAAGTACAACTCGTCTCGCCGGTGACTCGTCGCTGTTTCTTCACACGATAGTCGAACGGCAAAGGATGCCGGAGCACCCCCAACCGCGACGCCGAGAGGAAACAACAACCACAGCACGCTGAGAGGAAACAACAACCACAAAGGGCCGAGCCCTAGCTTCTTTCGATTCAGGCAGAATCGCCGCCACACACACACACAGATCTGTCGCCTCCACCGCGCATCCATTGTTTACCGGCAACAGAGGGCGGAATCGCGGAGGAGAAGATGGAGGGCAAGGGCGGAGCCGCTTTACTGCTGTCGGCATGCTGAGAAAGGGGAGAAATAAGGAGCGGCGGGAGGCTGGTGTTACCGGAGTTTTGAAGAAGAAGGTCGATCTCTGTGAAGGGAAGGGAGAGCAGGGGAGGAAGAAGGAGATCTATGTGTGTGTTTTGTTGATTTTGTTTGCTAGAGGAAATTTAATATCCTGGAACATGTTGATTTTTGGGTTTGCTGCTTTGCTCTGCTGATTTTGCTTTGAAGATGGGATTTTTGGGTTTGCTGCTTTGCTTTGCTGATTATGCTTTGGTTTGCTGATTTCGCCGGAGTACTAAAAAAGAAGGATGGTCGAACGGCTGAAGTTGCCGGATTTTTGCCGGAGTATTGAAGAAGAAGGTCGGTGCTGGTGTTGCCTGATTTTTGCCGGATAGAGTGAGGGGGAAATGGTGGTGGACTGGTGGCCATCATCTTCGATTGATGTAGATTAGCTAATAATTAATTTTACTAATAATATCTTTATCTCCTTAATTCAACACTTCTTAATCTCCGTGCCCAAAAGAAATGGGCCATTATTTCTGGGACGGAGGGAGTAGTAGATTTCAAATATCTGAAAAGCCATTTCATTGCTTCCCAGTAAGGAAGTCCAGGATTAGCCATGTATTTACTCAAGCAAGATACAGCATAGGCAATATCAGGTCTGGTGCTAATCATAAGATATATGACAGACCTTACAGCATTGGCATAAGGGATGTTTTTCATTTTCTCAAGATCAGAATCAGATATGGGACATTGTTTCTTACTCAACTCAAAATGAGAACCAAGAGGCACATTGATAGACTTACAGTTTTCCATGTTGAATTTCATCAAAACTTGCTTCACATAATCAGACTGATGCAATAAAAGGGTAGATTTCTCTCTGTCTCTTTCTATGCTCATGCCTAAGATTTTCTTAGCATCCCCTAAATCTTTCATGTCAAAGTTTTCACATAGACATTTCTGAACATGCTGTATGGTTTTCAAACATGGACCAAGTATGAGCATATCATCAACATATATGAGCAAGAACACATGTGACTCACCATCCAGATGATACAAACAATGATCAAAGCTGCTCCTAACAAAGTTCAAACTTTTCATGCATTGATCAAACTTCAAATTCCATTGCCTAGGAGACTGTTTTAAACCATATAATGACTTTTTAAGAAGACACACATGATCAGGGAAGTTTTTGTCAACAAAGCCTTCAGGCTGTTTCATATAAATGTCATTTTCAAGTTCACCATGCAAGAAGGCAGTAGTAACATCCATTTGTTTCAATTCCCAGTTAAAATGAGCACAAAGGGCAAGCATGATGCGCACTGTAGTAAATTTCACAACAGGAGCAAAAATCTCATTGTAATTTATGCCCTCTTTTTGAGTAAATCCCTTAACAACAAGCCTAGTTTTGTATCTCACGTTATCAGTTCCATGCTTGACTTTAAACAACCATTTGCACTCAATAACAGAACATTCAGTAGGCTGTTCCACAAGTGTCCAAGCTTCATTATTATTAGGTTCATTCATAACAGGCTCAAGTCCAAGCGCATCATGCATGATTGGTTCATTGTCAACCTCAGGGTTTGCATCCAAATTTGGTTGGGGATCCACCTCAAAAGGAACAGTGGGGGGAGAAAACATAAACTCGTACTTGTTTTAATAAAAAACATTCAGTTTCTCTACCTCACTTGGAGCAGCAGACTGTGAGGATTCAGCCAAATATGGAAAGATAGGTTCATTAAACACCACATCCCTACTGATGCAAGTTTTAAACCCAGGGACAGACCTATCCCACAACCTATAGCAGTTGTTCATGATGACAAAAAAGGCTCAAACAACTGCAGGCAGCAAAACTCAAGACAGCAGCCACATAGACACCAACAAACAACAGTCAACAAGCAACAACCCAGAGCAGAGCTCAACAAACACCAGAGCTCACACAGCCAATCCAGATAAGCCCATCTCTCCCTTATTTTCCAGAATACTCGCACGAGGAGACCCACAGGGGAATCCAGACGAACTGGACCAAAACAAAGGAGATCTCACTCGGCTTGAAATGCCAAGAGCTTATCGAGATTATCAGGTAACACGCGGAAGCACAAGTAAAGGCAGGATCACAAGATACCAAAGTCTCAGCAGACAACACATGCAAGAGACACAAAAGCAGCAGAAACACCAATCCTAGAAGCTAGGAGTTTCAAGATCAAGCCAATTTACCAGAGCCGTCTCTCCCAGAAAGGGGAGAGGCCGGACCTACCTCTTTTCTTGCTCGTCGGGAGCGAATCGGCGCAGCCCGAAGGGGCGGCGGGGTGAAGGAGGTGCGGTCGGAGGGTGCCCCGGCTAGGTCCCCGTGGCTCTGATACCATAAACTTTTATTCATTGGTATTTATAGAAAATGCTTCTTGCAGTACAGTTATTTTAAGAAAGGCTTACATCTTCATGTATGTGTTTTAGGTTCAAAACGAATAATTGGTTAATGAGAACATTCGGTAAGGTCTTCAAGAAAATCACTCATTTTTCCAATTAAACATACACGAGAATGAATTGCGACAGCATACATGCAATGCAATTAATAGAAGATGTTTAAGCGCGCGTCAGTAGTATCAACTTTCAAGAAAATGAATAAAAAAATAGAATAAAAATATTTAATATATAGACATTTTAAACGGTCATTACTTGCTCATTTAAAATTGATTTATACCTTTCATGCATCAAATTAAAGATTTTTCATGATTATATATTACATATTTTATATCAAAGAAAATTACACAAAAATATAAAAATATTTGCGCAATCAAGAGAAAACATACTAAATTGAAACTAAATTATCCACAAACAAAATAATGTGATGTTTTAATTGAGGAGTTGCCTTGAGGTAATACTGATGAGGATGGTATTCGGGGCTCTGGGTCTTTGCCTCCGGAAAGAGCCAAGAGCCCGAATACCTCATTTGATTGCCAAGAAAGAGTCTCTCCGGAGCTGAATCTCTCCAGAGCTGAGTAAGAGGAAGTGCCGTCCAGATTACACTGAACAAGACTTCCTTAACAGCCGAGAGCTCGAATACCATTTCCATAAATCAGAACAGAGTACGAACTCTGTAACTAAGAGCAGATCTGGGAGAAGTTCCAGAGTGGAGTTTATTCTGGGAGGCAATGAATCTCATGACAGTATAGCTGGATGTGATTGTTGAATGCCCGCAGAGCTGACTCACACGAGCAGAGTGGCGGAGTAGGGCAAAAAGTAACCTTGTACGGGAAAGGAAGGGCGCACCTGCAAACACTCGATGTAACAGAATGATATGCGATCACTAACCTTCTTTTTGCAGGGACCGCCTCCCTTAGCTAATAACAGGCTGTCGGCTGACGTTAGGGGTGTAATCGAACCGAGCCGAACCGAATAGTGGTGTGCTCAAGTTTGGTTTGTTTAGTATCGAATCGAATCTCGAACTTTACGTACCGAATACTTTGAAGCTCACGAGCCTAATCGAACCTATACGAACTTTCTAAATTTATATTTTTATTCAAAATATTGATTATTTTATTTTAAAAATAAATTATTTTATTCAAAATAATTTATATATTAATTATTTTCTTATAACAAATAAAATTAATTAGAGATTTAATACAATTATTATTAATTTTAGTGGATAAATATAAGTTGTATCTACTAAAAATTTATATTTTTCAAGCTGAGTCACTTGACGAACATGTTCACGAGCTAACGAGCCGAATACTACTAAGCTCAAGTTTGGTTTGTTTATTTATCGAGCTTCTCTAAACGAACTTGAACGAACTTTTTTCGAGCCGAGCTCCGAATAGTTCGCAAGCGGCTTGGTTTGTTTACAACCCTAGCTGACGTGGAAGATGCTTTAAAGTAGAAAAGACGTTCTTGCCCTTATGTATAATGAGGAGGATGAATGAAGTGACAAAAATACCCACACGTGCTAAGATTGGAAATTACGAAAATGCCCATTAGGTCATGCAATCTATAAATAGCATGATTATTGGTCTTACAACTCACTTTATCTTTGAGTTCTTACCCGATTTCATACAAAAATCACTGAGAAAATACTCTAGCCATCTCTATTCAAAATATTCAAATGTTGAAGAGGAAAGAGCATAAAAAGGAAGAGCGGAAAGCATAACATATACAAAAAGGAAGGACAACACCGAGATCATAGGCAACCGAACCCTACTTACGTTCTTAAACCAGGTTTAGTAGTTTAAGGTCTTAAATTAAGTGTTGGTAAGAACCGCCTTCACCAAATACTTTACTGTTTTTTACAATATTAATCATATTTTAAAAAAAAAATTAGTAATTCTTCTACTTTCATATATAGTAACATAACAATTCTTTTAGTATAATATGAGATTATTTTTAAAGTATGTCACATTTATAACTACTTTCAAATTCAAAATTATAATTAATATAGTCCAATCAAATAATATATATAATTAAAATATTAAAACAAACAAATACTCATACATAATAAACAAAGAATAAAAAAGGAAAAATTAAAAAATAGAAATAAAAATAAAAAGCTAATGAATTTTAAAACTATTACATATTGAATTTTAAATGAATTTATACATATCATATATCAAACTAAGCTTCTTTTCATAAACTATTATGAAAATATTCGTTCTTTTCAAACATGCCTTTTGCTCTTTTTTTCTTCTTTGTTTTCTTATCTATGTCATTTCAATTTTCATAGTATGTAATCTTATTTATTTTACAGTAAAAATTTGTTAATATGATACGATATATGTCACTATTATAAGAAGATAATATTATATGTTATAATTAATGTCAAGAATGAAACTGGTTTTTACTTTACATCAGAATATTTGTGAATATTGTTTTTAGATAATAATACATGGATCCATTTTTTGTTGAATGAATTAATCACTTATTTAAATCAATAAATATTAAAATAAATAAAAATTAATAAGTCAACAAAATTAAGTAGCCACAACATAAATTAAAACTAGTAGTCATTATTATCTTTATTTTATTTTGGGCCCATAATAAAAGCTCATTAATTTGCATTTTGAGCCCATAATAGAACCTCAAATATAGTCATACACTCTCTCTCGTTTAGTGCTGCCACATGCTAACCGGAACCGGCAGTTCCGGCTCAGACCGGCCCGTGGTCAACGGTTTCGACCCAGATCGTTGACCGTGGGGCGGTTCCGGAACTGGAATCGGTAACAATCGAGGGTCGGTTTTGGGCTGAGAATTCTTGAATCGTGAACCGGCGGGCCAGCCCGATGGTTCGGCCCAAAAATCGGGGGCCCGACACGACAGACGAGGTGGCAGTGTGCCAAGGCTAGGCGGAAAGGTGCGCGGTCTCCAAGGCAGATACCGTTGGTTTTTGGCGGTTAACCGGCGGTTTCCACCCAATTTTATCTAAAAATACCTCTCTTCTTCCACCTTCAAAACCATTCCATTGTGTTAACAATTCTACACTCTTTTCTCTTCTACTTCTAATTCTCTTCCATTCTTTATGTGTTAAATTACTCTTGCTAAATTGCTCCTACTGTATAATTCTATTGTTACTCACTTGCTTTACTTTATTGCTCTTGCTTACATTATATTACTACTAAGTACTAAATACTATTTATATTTCAATTACACTAGCACTACACACACTTGTTTTACTTTATTGCTCTTGCTTACATTATATTACTACTAACTACTAAATTATTATATATTTCAATTACACTAGCACTTTATTGTTCTTGCTTTACATTATATTACTACTAACTACTAAATATTATCTACTAATTATCTATTACTATATATTTCAATTAACAATAGCACTACACACACTCTTGTTTTACATTATTGTTCTATTGTTAATTGTTATTCTCTAATCTCTATTATCTCTATACTCTTCTCTACTTGTTTATTTGTTATCATGTCTCAATCTCGTGGTAACCGTGGCAAGTATATCAATGTCGACTCCGATGAAGATGTTAGTAGTTGGGATTATGTGGATCTATTTTCTCAAGAATTTGAGAGAGATGAGGAAGAGAAAGTTCATATTTGTGTGGAATAGATGAAGGAATTTGTGTTGGTGAATGAAGGGGAGGGAGTGTATATAGAAAAAAAAAAAAAAAAAAACAATTGCAACTGTCAAATGACCAAAGAAATAAGAAGAAAAAAAATCCTCAAAAATCGGATAGAGCCGTTTGTATTTTAAAATACAAATTTTATTATTATTATTTTTTTAATGGGCGCGTGATTGCACGCGCGTGATATTAAGGGGATCGTGCCTTACTCGAAAAATCGAGTAGGCCTCGAGTCATGGAGGGGCTGCAGTGGGGTACTCGATCTTTAGCTTACTCGAGTAAGCTGGATCAAGTATCCCACTGTGGATGCTCTTAGCAATAAATGTGATGTACATAAAGCTGTGAAATAATTGTATCTAGCAATAAATGTGATGTACATAAAGCTGTGAAACAGCTGTATCACCGTGTAAAAGAGAAAGAAAGAGAAACAATGCACTAAAGGACAAACAACATTTTGCCCTAGATGAAAAAAATGGGAAAATGTATGTATTTTGGATGTACTTGTGCAAGGGTCTTTTAATATAGTATAGATAATTCCCACTATAGATGATGTGTTTCTCGATTTTATAAAAAAAATTAAAATTGAAAAAATATAAACATTTTTTTATAATATTTCTGTAACAGAGGACTATAGAACCGCGCGGTTCTATGGACATATTTCCAAATCTCCATAAATAAATTGAAATAGAAGTCATTTGGCAAAAATAAATTGTTGCAATTTTGCAAGATAAAAGTTAAATTTGCTGCAAAATGAACATTACTAGATGGTGAAGCATAAAATCAAAGCTCACACATTAGCTCAATTTTTCACAGACGGCGCCACCCAATGTTAGCAAACAACTGTTGGACATCTTCATAGACCCCCATCTCTTGAAGCACTACTGGATCAGCATAACGTGTGGGCTCTATCTTCCGGTGCCACAATGCCGAGAACTTTGGTCGATCTAAATCCGACATGAGTACCACTCCGTGATACTCTGGCTGATCGGGTGTCAATGGAGTACTTCTTGAACCCGAGGCTCCAGCACTCCCCTTTCGTTTCTTTGGTGCCATTGTACCTACAAAAATTTTCAATCAATTTCAAAGCACCACCTAAAACCAACAAACCAACTAAAATAAAGCAATGAAGCCCCTAACTTAGCAAAAACCCCATTCAAAAGTCATCCCCCTAATCCAAAACTCAATCCTTTAATCCAAACACTCCAAGTTAACTCTACTCATATGAATAAACAAAACAAAACCAGCCATGAGCAAAGCCTACTTCCCAACAAAAATTCAAGCTAAATTCTCCAACAAAGTGATATGCTAGCTGTTAGAAAAAATAGAGGTAGGTAGCCACCTACCACCTCCACCATTTACCACCTACCACCATTTGCCACCTACCACCTCCACCATTTGCCTATAAATGATCCTCGCAGCAACATCCCAAAAACACACCAAACACAACTATCAAAGCAGATAGCTAGAGAGATAGAGAGATAGAGAGAAAATCTTGTGAGAGAAAACTTCAGTGTGGAAGTTATACACGAGTGATAAAAGTGAGTTGAGAGATAGCCTCTGCGTAGGCAGATACAAAATACAGTGTGGTATTGTTGTACTCCTCCTTTTGTGAGATTCTCTAATATATTGGGGTGGGTCCGTGGACGTAGGCAGTTTGGCCGAACCACGTTAAATATCGGTGTCATTATTTTTCCCGTCTTAGATAATTTATATCTTTGATATTGCTTTCGATTTGATAATGGGCGGAATTATTTGTGTATATTTCCCAACAACTGGTATCAGAGCCACGTTTGTGGCGGTCTGATAATTTTCTTGTGCTGTTACTATTCATCGTGAATAGTGATTTCGTTGTGAACAGTGATTGTTCTTTTGTAATTCTTAGTATGCTCTGTGGTTGCAGTAATTACTGAACCTCCACATCAGAAAAGAATTATTTTGAGAAAATTATCTTGTTTATCAATTGGGAGCAGTTACGATGGGCGACGGAAAGATTACAATTGAGAAGTTCGATGGTACGGATTTCAGTTTCTGGAAGATGCAGATCGAGGATTATCTTTATGGAAAAGATCTACATCAGCCCCTCAAAGAAAAACCATATAAGATGGATCCGGACGAGTGGGAGCTGCTGGACAGAAAGGCGATGAGTGCAATACGTTTATCGCTGTCCAGGAACGTTGCCTACCACACGACTGGAGCAAAGTCAACAAAGGAGATGTTGGCGATTCTGGCGGAGATGTACCAGAAACCATCAACTGCAAACAAAGTACATTTGATGAGACGATTGTTCAATCTAAAAATGTCCGAGAGCACACCAGTGCAGAATCATTTGAACGAGTTCAATATGATCACCACACAGCTGAGCTCGGTGGAGATCGAGTTTGATGATGAAGTTCGTGCCCTAATATTGCTATCTTCTTTGCCAGAAAGTTGGGCCGGAACAGTGACAGCAGTTAGCGCTTCATCGGCAAAGGCAAAGTTGCACTTTGACGAAGTAAGAGATCTGATGATCAGCGAGGAGATTCGCAGGAAAGAATCTCCATCTACTTCAGGGTCAGGGACTGCACTGAACACGGAATATCGAGGAAGATCGAAAGGAAGGCAGAACAGGGGAAGGTCAAAGTCCAGAGGAAAGAGCCAATCCAGGACGGATAAGGGTTCAATCCAGTGCTGGAACTGTGAAGAGTTCGGGCACTTTAAGAATCAGTGTAAAGCGCCACCGAAGAAAAAGGATCACAAAAAGACAGCGAACGCAGCCACAACAGAAGATGTAGGCGAGGCGTTGGTCCTGAGCGTGACCAGTCCGATGGAGTCGTGGGTGCTGGATTCTGGAGCGTCTTTCCATTCATGCAGTAATGAAGATATAATTGAAAATTATGTCTCTGGCGATTTTGGACAGGTGTATCTTGCTGATGATGAGCCCCTGAAAATCGTAGGAAAGGGAGACGTGCGAGTTGTGACATCCAACGGATCCGAATTGAAGCTGAATCAAGTCAGACATATTCCTGGACTGAAAAGGAACTTACTTTCAATTGGGCAGCTTGATGCAGAGGGCTACACAGTGACATTTGGCTGCAGTAATTGGAAGATAATCAAGGGAGCTATGATTGTAGCTCATGGAAAGAAGGAGGGCACGTTGTATATGACAACTAACTCCAAAGATTGCATTGATCTTGCAGGAGGAGTGAACAATGCAGATTTGTGGCATTGTCGGCTTGGCCACATGAGCGAAAAGGGGATGAAGATAATGTGTTCGAAGGGTAGGCTGCCTGGCCTGGAAACTGTTGAAGTTGGCCTGTGCGAGGATTGCGTGTTCGGAAAGCAGAAAAGGGTAAGCTTCTCGAGAGGCGGCAGAACCTTGAAGACACAGAAGCTGGAGCTGGTCCATAGTGATCTATGGGGACCGGCGCCTGTAAAATCCCTTGGTGGCTCGGAATACTACATAACCTTCATTGATGATTCCACTCGAAAGGTATGGGTTTATTTTCTTAAAAATAAATCCGATGCATTTGATACTTTCAGGAAGTGGAAAGCCCTTGTAGAAACTGAAACATGGCTGAAAGTAAAGTGTCTACGATCCGACAATGGAGGAGAATATGAACTTAAGGAGTTCAAAGACTACTGTGCTGAGAATGGGATTCGCATGGAGAAAACCGTGAGAGGAACTCCCCAGCAGAATGGTGTAGCAGAACGGATGAACAGAACACTAAATGAGCGAGCAAGATGCATGAGGCTGAAAAGTGGGTTGCCTAAGATGTTTTGGGCAGATGCAGTTAACACAGCTGCATACCTAATCAATAGAGGTCCATCAGTTCCATTGGAGTTTCGGATACCTGAGGAAGAATGGACAGGAAAAGAGGTAAACCTATCTTTTCTACGCATCTTTGGATGTGTTGCTTATGCTCATATTGATCATGTTAATAGAAGCAAGTTAGATGCTAAATCTCTTAAGTGTACGTTCATTGGTTATGGTGGAGACGAGTTCGGTTATAGGCTCTGGGATGAGCAGAACCGAAAGGTTATTCGAAGTAGAGATGTGGTTTTCAATGAACAGGTGTTGTACAAGGAAAGAGTGAAAGCATCTAGCCCTGGCAATTCTGATTCCCAAATAGTCGAGTTAGACATCTCAAACTCGAGTGGGAGCAAGGAGAGCCAGAATTTTGAAGAGGTTCCAGATGAGGAGCCAAGAACCCCACCACCAAGCAATCCGCTGCCAAGACCGGTTAGAGAGCGACGTGCACCTGATAGGTACTCGCCCTCTAACTTTTATTTACTACTTACTGATGGTGGTGAGCCTGAATGCTATGCAGAGGCAGATACTGGTAGTAATAAGCGGATGTGGAGAGTTGCTATGGATGATGAGATTGAATCTCTTATCCTAAACGGCACTTGGGAACTTGTAGAGCTCCCGAAGGGGAAGAAGGCATTGCATTGCAAGTGGATCTATCGAATCAAGATTGAAGCTGATGGTAGCAAACGCTACAAGGCAAGGCTGGTTGTCAAAGGGTTTGAGCAACGATACGGTATTGATTATACCGATATTTTTACTCCTGTTGTGAAACTGACCACTATTCGTTTAGTGTTAAGCATGGTAGTTGCAGAAAACTTGTTGTTACATCAGATGGATGTAAAGACAACGTTCCTTCATGGTGATTTGGAGGAAAACTTGTACATGACACAGCCCGAGGGATTCGTGGTGAAAGGAAAAGAAAATCTTGTGTGCAAGTTGAAAAAGAGCTTGTATGGCCTGAAGCAAGCTCCGAAGCAGTGGTATAAGAAGTTTGACAGTTTTATGTTGGAGATTGGCTACGCGAGATGCCACGCTGATCATTTTTGCTACTACAAGAGGTTCGACAAAAGTTATCTTATCCTTTTGCTATACGTTGACGATATGTTGATCGCAGGAGCTGATGCAAAGGAAATGGATAAGTTGAAGAAGCAATTGTCTGAACGATTCTCCATGAAAGATCTTGGAGAGGCCAATCAGATTCTTGGCATGAGGATCAAAAGAGACAAGGCGGCAGGAAAGTTGTATCTTTCACAAGCCAACTACATTGAGAAGGTATTGGAAAGATTTAACATGCAGAATTCGAAGCCGGTGAACATCCCGTTGGGTTGTCACTTCAAGCTATCGAAGAAGGAGTCGCCATGTACAAAGGAGGAACGTGCCGAGATGATAAAAGTTCCTTATGCATCGGCAATAGGCAGCATTATGTACGCCATGGTGTGTACAAGGCCAGATATTGCGCATGCAGTGGGAGTAGTAAGTCGATTCATGGGTGATCCGGGCAAGCAACATTGGGAAGCAGTCAAGTGGATTCTTCGTTACTTAAGAGGTACCACGGACAAGGCTTTATGTTTTGATGGCAAGAGTGCCAAGTTGGTTGGCTATGTTGATGCAGATTTGGCATCAAATGACCTGGAAGGTCGGAAGAGTACAACCGGGTATGTATTTACTTTTGGTGGTACTGCTATTTCTTGGTCTTCTAAGTTGCAGAAGATTGTCACGTTGTCTACTACGGAAGCTGAGTATGTAGCCGTGACGGAAGCAAGCAAGGAGATGGTATGGTTGCAGAATTTCTTGAGAGAACTTGGGAAGAAGCATGAGAATAGTACACTCTTTAGTGATAGTCAAAGTGCTATTTTCTTGGCTAAGAATCCAGCGTTTCACTCAAGGACAAAGCACATTGAGTTGAAGTATCACTACATCCGTCACCTGCTGGAGATGAAGATCTTACAACTTGAGAAGATCCAGGGAAGCAAGAACTCAGCCGATATGTTTACAAAGGCAGTAACCATTGATAAATTGAAGTTGTGCTCAGCTTCAATTAGTTTGCTAGAATAACAAAGAGAGAAAGGCTGTTGCGTTGATCGAGGTGTGAAGACAGATTGAAATCAGTCTTCAAGTGGGAGATTGTTAGAAAAAATAGAGGTAGGTAGCCACCTACCACCTCCACCATTTGCCACCTACCACCATTTGCCACCTACCACCTCCACCATTTGCCTATAAATGATCCTCGCAGCAACATCCCAAAAACACACCAAACACAACTATCAAAGCAGATAGCTAGAGAGATAGAGAGATAGAGAGAAAATCTTGTGAGAGAAAACTTCAGTGTGGAAGTTATACACGAGTGATAAAAGTGAGTTGAGAGATAGCCTCTGCGTAGGCAGATACAAAATACAGTGTGGTATTGTTGTACTCCTCCTTTTGTGAGATTCTCTAATATATTGGGGTGGGTCCGTGGACGTAGGCAGTTTGGCCGAACCACGTTAAATATCGGTGTCATTATTTTTCTCGTCTTAGATAATTTATATCTTTGATATTGCTTTCGATTTGATAATGGGCGGAATTATTTGTGTATATTTCCCAACACTAGCATCAAGATAAATCCCAAGTAACAAGAACAAGGAAATCAACTAGTGCCTAACATACTTCAATCCACAACTAAACTTCACAAAATAAAATACTACATTAACTACTCCAATATCATAAAATCAAGCTAAATCACCAAGCTAAGCTAAAACAATAGCAAAATCTTAGCAAAACTAGCAAGAATAACAATAAAATCAAATTAGAGAAGTGAGTTACCTTGAATCTTTAGCAAAAACAAGTGAAGAATCACAAACCCAACACAAAGACCCCCAAACTTGAATGTAGGTGAAAAAGTGGAAGAACACTTAAATTATTCAGATGGAATGGAAGATTATGATGTGGGTAAGAGATGTGTGGAAGGAATTTGGTGGATTTGAAGTGAGCTTGGAGTAATTTGATGAAGAGAAATTGATATTTTCGTGGGTTTTGGGTGTGAGGAAGAAAAGAGGTGGGAGAGTGAAGAAAAAGGGGAAGAAAACACATTTAAACACCACTTACCGCACACATGGCGACCGCGCGGCGACTCGGCGGCAGTCAGGAGGCGGCCGCCGACTCCTTTAAAAAAAAGGCCTGACCTCGGCGGTTAGGCAGCGGTCGCCGGCTCCTGCAATTTTTTTTTAAAGAGAACAGAAAAAACGAGAAAAACTAGGAAAAAAAAGAAAAACGAAAAAGAACAACTAAACTAAATAAAAACAAACTAAAAGAAAGAAAGCAATAAAAATTGGGTTACCTCCCAAAAAGTGCTAAAATTAACGTCTATAGCTTGACGATACCTCACAATTATGGATCATTGAATTTGGTGACTTCAAGACCACGATCAACATCCGACTTGAAGGAATGCTTGAGGTGATGACCATTAACAGTGAAAGTAGTGCCATCAGCAGCGAACAACTCATACGTTTCATTTCAATTGCTCTTATGCACCACATACGGCCCCGCCCACTTTGATTGCAGCTTGCCAGGAAACAAACGCAGCCTGGAATTGTACAAAAGAACCTCTTGCCCCGGCTTGAACTCCTTAGTGCGAATGCTCAAATCATGGAATTTCTTGGCCCTTTCCTTGTAAATACAAGAACTTTCATAGGCCTCATTCCTCCATTCATCCAACTCGGTTAAAAGATCACGCCGAGTGAATCCTGCCTCCTTGAACTCCATGTTGATTCTCTTCGTTACCCAATAAGCTTTGTGTTCTATCTCAACAAGTAAATGACAAGACTTGCTAAAAATAAGTTGATAAGGAGACATACCAATAGAAGTCTTGTAAGCAGTGCGATACGCCCAAAGAGCATCATCCAAATGCTTCACCCAATCTTTCTTGTTGGCAACACTTTCTCCAAAATCTGCTTGATTTCCCGATTAGCCAACTCCTCCTGCCCATTAGCTTGAGGATGGTATGGAGTCGTCACCTTGTGCTTTACTCCATACTTTGCCAAAACGCTTGCTAGCCACTTATTGTTGAAGTGCGACCCCCCTCACTAAGCAACGCTCTCGGTGCTCCGAATCGAGTCAAAATATGCTTTTGCAAGAATTTAATGACTACCTTGGAATCGTTTGTGGCAGTGGGAATCGCCTCCACCCATCTAGAAACGTACTCCACAGCAAGCAAAATATAGGAGAAACTGCAGGAAGCAGGGAAAGAACCCATGAAATCAATCCCCCATACATCAAACAGTTCCACCTCAACGATGATATTTTATGGCATCTCATCCTTCTTGGTGATATTGCCCATGCGCTGGCAACGATCACATGACTTCACGAAAGCATGGCAATCATTAAAATTTGAAGGCCAATAAAATCCACTATGATTGACCTTCATGGCAATGCGGTTGGCTGCAAAGTGGCCTCCACTAGACGAGCTATGGCACTTCTCAATTATCTTTGGCCATTCATGCTCTCTAACACATCGTCGAATAAAGCCATCGGCGCACCTCTAGTACAAGTAAGGATCCTCCCAATAATAAAACTTGACGTCATGGAGAAACTTCTTCTTTTGGTAATGCGACATTCCCTCGGGGAGATCTCCAATCACCAAGTAGTTCACATAATTTGCAAACCAAGGATCCTTAAATAAAATAGCCCAAATCTGCTCATCAGGAAAAAACTCATTAATGGCTATCTTTGGATCGTCCCATTCTACCGGATTTTCCAACCTAGACAAGTGGTCAGCTACCATATTCTCACACCCCTTTCTATCACGGATCTCCATATCAAATTCCTGAAGCAGCAAAATCCAACGAATCAATCGGGGCTTGGAATCTTTCTTGTTGAACAAATAGCGGATGGCGGCATGATCAGTGTAGACAATTGAATGAGTTCCAATCAAGTAAGGACGGAACTTATCAAAAGCTGTTGGGAACTTAATGAAATATCCTAATCCTAGTTTTGATGATACCAAAATCAATAGGTTTCACTTATAGTAGACTAGAACTGTTCGAACTCAAGTGTTAGAGTTCTTTTTCTAGTTTAGTTGTTGTTCTGAAGACTGAAGACTGAAGAACGAAGGACTGAAGATTGAAGACTGAAGACACCAACTGATGTAACGATTAAGGCAAAGTCAAATACTGATATTTGACTTATCAGTCGAAGGATCAGTTTCGACTGATTACTTAATGCGCGCCACGTGGATTCAGCGGACTGATACTAAAAGTCAAGTATCAGTTAAACATTCTTCCTCGATTTGAATCTCATATGTTCAAAGGAAGCCACACACTCCAGAAGTACAGCCGCATTAAATGCAGAGATATCAGGATCGTCCTTTCTCTGCAGAGGCCATTCTTTTTTGGTGATTACCTTTCTAGAGATGTCACATCTCCTGCTCTTCAAAGTAGCCGTTCTCACCAAACAAGGAACCTCGAAGATTGAAGCCTCAGCCCAAGTTCAAATTACTATCTAACGGAAGAAATCTTGAAGACCATCTCCGCCAACGGATCTATTCAAGACGTCTCCTATAAATTGTGCTCAAGGATCACTTCAATCTTAACTAATTCAATAATATAAGCTGAAACGCTGCCGAATTCGTTACTCAGCAAAACCAAGCCTCCCCAAAGTTTGAATCGAAGAAGAGAATTACAAAGCCAAAAATCAATCACTGCTGATTACATACATTCTCTTAGAACTTAGGCAAATATTGTATATCTAAAGCCTAGGTAAAACTGACTGCAAAGAACTTGTTCTTTGTGGTTTAGTTGGCAAGTTTTCAAACCTCTTTTCAACGAACCGAATTGAGAGTTTGTGTCGAAAAGGAGTTCAGACCAGTGTTCTGTCTCCGTGAGATCTTAGTGCCCAGTGTGCGCTAGGAGTGAGAAATCCAACCCAATGTGTTGGTACTGAAGATAGGCTCTTCAGTTGTCTCGGTTTGTTGTGCACCCGGAAGCACACGTTCAGGTTTGCTGTGCACCCGTAAGCACATGCCCAGTGAAGTTGTTGGTCTGATCAACCGACCGTGGATGTAGGAAGTGTTTTCCGAACCACGCAAAAATCTCTGTGTTATTTACAACTTTCAGTAGTTACCTTCTTACTTGTGTTTTTGCTTTCCTAAACTAAAAACTGATTAATTGCAAAGAGAAACTTAACTGCTAACAACGTGATTATAATCACAGGCTATTTCGAAACAAAAGTTTTCCACTGCGTGTGTTATTAGTCTAACTGATCTATCTTCTGATAGTCAGTAAGATTCATAACATCTCTCTGTTTATCAAACCCGACTGAAGCCTTACGTGTATCAGTTAAAGTCTTTGACTTAACTGATAGCTCTTTACTGAAGAGTGTTCAGTATCAGTCGTCAACCTTGTTTTGATAAAACTCTTTTTAATAAAAAGATTGAGTCTGTTTGTATTTAAAGTTTCATTTTGAAAAATAGCCTATAGGTGTATTCCCCCCCCCATAAACCTATTCGAGACCCTCCGGACCTAACAATTGGTATCAGAGTAGGTTGTTCGCAAGAATAATTTTGCTTTGATCAGGTTCTACTGAACTAGATCCTTTTCCTTAAAGGGTCTCGGAAACTTTCATTTTTCAAAAAGTGCTTACTGCTTTTCTTAACTGTTGTTTTCTGTTTTTTTTTTTTTTCTATGGAAACTAACCATAGCAGAGTATCCTCACTACCTATGTTTAGTATTAAAAAATACGACATATGGAAGTTTCGACTTGAAAGCTTTCTCACCGTCCAACATTGCCGAATGTGGGAAGTCATTACCAAAGGACCCATCATCATCACAGAGGTGATAAAAAGGGTTCCTCTAGACACAACCAGAGATCCTTTTGATGAAGTCCAGATTAAATCAAAGGCTGACTTCACCACAGAAGAAAGGAAATAAGATGAGCTCGACAACCTCGCCAAAAGCATCATCTCCGGCACAGTTCCAGACAAGCACGTCACCAAGATCATCAAGTGCAGAACTGCAAAGAAGATATGGGACATTCTAGAATGAATGTGCATCGGATCAGAGGAGATAAAGGAGAACAGGTTATCAATAGCTTGTCAAAAATTTGACTCATTCCTCATGCTAAAAAATGAATCTATCGACGAGATGGAACTCAGATTCAACTAGATCCTGAACGAAGTTCAATCCATCTCGAAGGACAAATACACTCAACGAGAGATCAATCTAAAGATTCTACGAGCACTTCCGCGAGGAGATTGGCAGATCTACGCAGTTGCTCATCAAAACAAGCCAGGATTCAACCAGCTCCCAATGAACAAGCTTTTCTCTGATCTCGTGGCAAATGAGTTCGACATCCAGAGAAATCTTGAAACAAAAAAAGTTGGAGGATCAGACGAAGATGCTCCATCAGCCTCAAAAGGAGCTGTGCTGAAAGTTTCAGCAAAGGAAAACAAGAAGCAGTCAAAGGAACCAACGGAACTCAAACCAGAAGACTTCTTCAGTCAATATGCCCTATTGACTGAAAGATTCAACAAGATGGAATCTAAATTTCGCAAATACAGGAAGTTCTACAAACAGCACTACAAAGGAAAAGAGAAAGAAAGCAAGTCCAGATATTCCACTGATAGAAGCGGAGAAAGGAAGTCAACTGCTATTGATCTAAAAGATGTGGAATGCTATGGATGCAAGAAGAAAGGGCACTATCGATCTAAATGCCCTGAATTGTCGCAGTCTGAGCGCAAAGAGATGAAAGCTAGGAGAGAACGCAAATATGCAAAAAGGAAAGCGATGGTTGCTGACAATGCAGGATCTTCCGAATATGCATCAGAATCATCTGCCTTCAACTCCACCAGCTCAGATGATGAAAGCCAAGCCCTCATGGCCAACGACACCGAAAGCGTGGCCGACAACAACTACGACAACGGAATGAATGGGCCAGAGGTAAACTCTTACTCAAAAACTCTTTATACTGATAACTCCTTGTTGTTTACAGGAGACTACTTAGAATTTGGAGATAGCTCAGACGACGAAACTGAAGTTTACGATCAGCTCATGACTGATCACTGTCAATTAAGGAAAATGTTCGAAGATCTTCTGATACAGAATCAGAAAATGAAAAAGGAGATCAATGAAGAACGAATCAATAATTAGACGATCATCGATAATGGATGGACATTAATTGCATAGGATAATTCACCAACCTCTTTCATTGTAGCAGATTGTCAACTCAGGATTTCGAACAATAACGCCAATGCTATCCACAATAGCTGGGGCAAGAGTCAAATCAGCTTCAGCTGCAGCCCGAAGGGCATCCCAGATCTCTGATGATTATCGATAAAAGAAAAACAAAAGTGAGAGGAAATGAAACAGCAACAAATTCAGAAAGTAACAATTTTGAAAGGGAAAAGATTAATGAACCTCAATAGTGTGGTAAATTAGAAGAATTCTAAATATCTTAGAATTTAATCATAGCACCACGCAATAACTCGCATAATAAGATTTTGAAACTCTGATAAAATACTATTCCTAAAAAAATTAGATCTAAATAGCATATTTTTCTCAAGTAATTCCAGATTTATTCAAATACATTTGATCAAAAACCAAAATCCCTCGAAAATTATTACCTCTCCCCCCCCCCCCCTCTCTCTCTCTCTCTCTCTCTCTCTCTCGTCAAGCAAAATCGTAATGCAGCTAAAAACTCACAAAATACCTACAAAATCAAGAGCACATCGAACCTCAGGCTTGTTGGAGGAGTAAAATGGCTGGTGGCGGACTCAGGTAGCGGAGATGCGCTAGCGTGAATAAGAAAGAAAGAGGATTTAATTTCGTTAGGAATTTCTAACGATGGATTAGTTCCGTAGTTAAATTTAAATTATTTAAGTAATTAATATTCTTTACTTTTAACGACTGAATAATTCTATCGTTAAATTTAAATTATTTAAATAATTAATATTCTTTATTTTTAACGACAGAAGTGTTCCGTAGTTAAATTTGAATTATTTAAATAATTAATATTCTTTATTTTTAACGACGAAATTGTTCTGTAGTTAAATTTAAATTATTTAAATATTTGATATTATTTATTTTTAACGATAGAATAATTTTGTCGTTAAATTTAAAATATTTAAATAATTAATATTCTTATTTTTAACGACGAAAATCTTTTGTCGTTAATTTTTAATTATTTAAATAATTAATTATTCTTGACTTTTAACGGTTTAGGGTTTAGGGTTTTAGGATTTAGGGTTAAGGGTTGAAGGTTGAGGGTTCGGGGTTGATGGTTCAAGGTTCAAGGTGGATCATCGCTGGATTATGGAGGGAGAGAAGCAGCTACATATGATAACAAATCACTAATGAGAGACAAACTTAAATAGTATGAAAAACCAAACCAAAGCATAAAAGCTAGAAAGCTTGTTGAAAGAGGATGGATTAATTCAATGCATCACACATCCAAATACCCAAAATGATAACTAAATCCATATTACTCCTCCATAAATAAATCACCAATTTCCAAAAATATAGATTATCTCTTGACAATAAAATCAAAAGCACTAACTCCATAATTTTCTACAAACTAAGCCAATTTACCAATATATTGCCTCTAATATCTCTTCAACTGTCACGAATCAGATTTGCAGGCTCACTCACAACATATTTGGGCAACTCATATTTGGCACCTGCAAATAACATCTTCCATTAAGGATGAAATATTGGATGGACATTGATTGCAGAGGATAATTTCACCAACCTTTTTCATCGTAGCAGATTGTCGAGTCAGGATTTTGAACAATAATGCCAGCACTATCCACAATAGCTTGGGCTACAGCACGAGAGCATCCCAGATCTCTGATGATTATCGATAAAAGGAAAAAGAAGTGAGAGAAAATGAAGGAGCAGCAAAGCACAAACCAAATGAAGCAGCAGCCGTAGGAAATTGGTTTTAAGTTGACCAGTATTTGACTAATTTTTTAGTATGAAAAATATTTAATTTAATAGAATTAAATGGCACATAATCGATCTACGTTTCGAGTAGATGATCGTAGTATATTTAATTACTCAAAACCGATTTCCGATGAGTGAGAAATAATTAATTAAAGTTTTGTACTTGAAATATGGAGTTGTAGGAAATTGATAAGCATTAAAGAGATATGAATGCTTATCCCACATTGATTTGTGGATAATAATCACTCCCTCCGTCCCATGAAGCATGACACACTTCTTTTCGATACGGGAATTAAGAAATTGATATTTTGTGTGTTAAGTGTGGTAGGTGGAAAAGTGAAAATGTGAATAAAGGGTAAATTTTTTACCATTTTTAGAAACGTGTCATGCTTCGTGGACAGACTAAAAAAGAAACTGTGTCATGCTTCGTGGGACGGAGGGAGTATTACAGTATATAAGTTATTACATCAGTACATGTAATAAAACTGTGTGCACAAGTGTTGGGTTGCAAAGCCCATACGCGCGCGTCGTCGCAGCTCGCCTGGCCCCGGCTCCCAACGTCCGACGTTTGATGCCCGATTTGGACGACCGATTTCTTGGCCCAAAGAACGAGGCCCAATCCGTTTGGGCCCACACGTGCACACGGGGATTACATGGCTGGATTCAAACATCTTGCTGTTACACCTGTAACTCCCTAGCAGTGGCGGAGCCACATTGGTGCAAATTTCTTATATCTTTTTAATATATATATATATATATATATATATATATAAAAGAACAAATATAATATATTCTATATTCATGTTAATTATTTAATATTTTATAGTGATTTGTTATATTAGTTTCTTAAATTTTTGTTATTTTTGACTCATTTTTATTTCTTAGTTAATTTTTAGTGTTGAATTTGAGTCAATGATCGAGTCAAAGTAAAATTATGAATTATTAATAATGAATTAGTTTATACTTTTAGAAGATGAAATAATTTTTCAAAAAAAAAATGCAGAAGTAGGTCTTTATATACTTTCAATGTTGAATAGAACTGCGAACAATTATTTATTATATTAAGTGGTTGATTCTAATTGTAATTTGTATGTTCAGTAAGATTATACATGAATATATAAAAAAAAAAATTGTACGGAATGTTTAAAAAAATTAGTTCGGGTGCTCCCGCCCTCGAACCCCATGCAAATATTTTCAGACATCATATACATTTAGTACCCCCAAATTACAAATCCTAGAACCGCCACTACTCCCTAGCACCATTTGAATTCCCTTAATGGGAGTTAAGGCTGCAGGCTCCCCAATGGGTGGACTGTGCCTATAAATAGGACAGTCACTCTATGCATCCATCACACTTAGAATTTCTACATACAAGCTCACTCTGCACTCTCTGCATTCATATAGTCCAGAACTTTGTCTTCGCCTCGTTCCAGTTCGTTGGAGCTCGTTGGTCTGCGGCGTTGCTACCCACGAGACGAAGTCATTTCATCTTTGGAGACAACACGCCAAACCGTGAACACTACCGGGGCGTAGATCCTCCTCGACTCGGCCTTCTGTATTCTGGTTTCTTTCCGTGTAAGTTCAATATAGTTTATTTCCATGTAATTCTAATCTTCTACATTTCTATTTCATTGTAATCGCCCACAAGCTATATTTCCAACAACATCAAATTTAGAAAATAACAATTTTGAAGGAGAAAAGATTAATGAACTAGTGTGGAAAATTAGAAGAATTCTAAATCTCTTAGAATTTAATCATAGCACCACGCAATAACTCGCATCATAAGATTTTGAAACTTAGATAAAGTAGTATTCCTAAAAAATTGGATCTAAATAGCATATTTTTGCGCTCTCTCTATCGCTTTCTCGACAAATAAAATCGTAATGCAACTAAAAACTCAGAAAATACCTACAAAATCAAGAGCACATCAAGCACTAGGCTTGTCGGAGGAGTAATGGAGGAGGGACAAATTCGTGTCGATGCATAAATGGCGGCACACCTTGTTCAACAACAATCCGATGAAGAAATTCCATCCACGTACCAAACGCAACATGACGTTGCCGATGCCATTGATTTGGAGGATGAGATGGACGAGTTTGGAGTTGGCCACCGGGCTAAACGATCAATGGCGGGGAAGAAGGAACGAGCTCCGCGTTCCAACATCTTTTTTTTCCAATTACAAGTTGTAAACTAAGTTGCCTTAATTTTATTCTAGAATCCAAAAGTTGTAATTTGTAAATTGTATTTATAAGAGTTGTAAGGTGTAACTTTGAATTATAAGTTCAATTTAAAAAATAAAATAATTATGAAATTTATATTTTCTTGTGTCTTTTATTTTATTAAAGCAAATTTCATTAAATTTTACACAAAAATACATAAAACAATACAAATCACATAAAATAAAAAAAATAAAAAAAATCGGACGGTTCTAACGGTTCGAGAAGTAGGATCCTCACTTCCAACGTAGGTTGATTCATCGGGATCATCTCGAATAACAACACCACAGAGACGACGAGGGCCTCGTAATCTATTTACAATGGTAGCATCGTAGTCAATAAGATTTTTGCCCTTACCACTACGACCACCGGAATCAGAAGAAGCCATTTATAGTGAGGATGAAAAATAGGAGATGATATTAGAAGAAGAAGAAGAAGAAGAAGAAGAAGAATAGTAGAGAGAGCTTTATTGATGTGAGAAAGAGTGTAGAAAGAGCTTTAGTATTATAGAGAGAGCTTTAATATAGAGAGTAATAGAGAGAGAGCTTTAGCATAGAAAAATGCAAAAAAAGAGTAGAGAGATAATAGTTGTTGGTGTGAGAAAATGATGGGGATTGGGGGGTATTTTTAGGTCTAATCTATATATATATAAAAGCTCAACCTGAGCCTATTTGAGCCATTTTGGCGGGAAAATGGGGAAATCTTTTAACCAGTGTGCTTTAATTTTTGATCAAGTCTGCTGTGTAAAGTTCTAAATATTCAACAGATTTTTTGTAATACTTGGGCCCCAAACAATTTAGGCTGCATTTATAAAACTTAACCCCCAAGCATGGAGCCAAAACTCAATTTCGAATTTCAAAATACATACTAAAATTTGTCTATAAATACATGCATCATCTGATCATTTTTTCTGTTCAAAAAAGGTTCACAATGCAGATTTTCTCTCTCTAAGATCCATTGTTCTAATTCATTTTGATCTTCTTTTAATTTTAGGGTTTTTATATCTTTATATGGTACTTTTATTTTTATTTGTTTGGAATGTGCCTATTTACTATTAATCTCAATTACAACTCAAATACTAAGATCTGCTAACACTTATTTCAATTTTATACATAGCTAATATTTATGAATTTTCTCCACAGATGAAGACTTGCTGTCATTGGAGAATGGAAGTATTATCTGTAAGATCTGCAGAAGCAACAAAAGAAAATAAAGAAAATGTTGTTAGTGTAATTTTTATATTAGCTAAACTGTTGCCCATCATATTCATGTTATGTTGCACAATAGAAATTATATATGAATATTTACCGTTTTCTCTCATATTATGTTATTTGGCACAAGAGAAAATATATGAATATCTATCATTTTCATTTGTGCAATATTGCAAGAAGAAAAGATTACATATCATGATATACAATTTCTCAATTTCTCAACAAGACGTATAAATATTCTCAAACTTTTTTGACACAAATGAATACTAAGTAGAATATATTTGATGCAAGCAGGAAGATAAGAGTGTTGAAAGGAATATTTTCGGATTGCCACCATAAGATTAAAAAAAATATATTATTGTTTTCAGCTCTATTTATTTTGCTTATTAAAAGACATTCAAAATGAACAACCTAGCAGCAAAAACAGTTGTTTAAGATGGAAAAACATACAAAAATTTGTATTTTTTGAATATGCATGTATAGATAGAAAGGGATAGACAAAGAATCTAAAGCTACCTGATTCCACTTTTTGGCTTCAATTCCACTATAATTGGCAACACAAGGGAAATGAAGCTGAGGAATTTCCGACCACAACCCTGTAGGAAATTTTGAAGTCAAGGAAAAGTTTGAGAAAGATCAAACACATAACTAGAAAAAAATAGGGTATTTCTCTAAAGATCAAGGAGGATAACTATAGAACATCCATCATTTCACTATATGAGACTACTGAGAACAAGAATCCAATTACCATGGTTTAACTTCATGCAGTTTTAAAATAGGTAAGATATTTTGTAAGATAAGGGCACCCTGCCCTTATCACAGAACAAGAATCCATATTTTTATAATAAATCTTACAAAATATAAGATATAATCTTTAATAAAATACATACATCTCAATCACAAGTATCATACATTATTTCATACCTAGAAAATTACGCCTAAACATACATACAATTTGGGGAAAAAAATAATTTTTCAAAAATACATATAGCACCTTCATATCACACGAGATTACTACCACATCTCTTTTTCTTTTTGTTTAACTAACATTTAAGAAAAATGCCAGCATGAGAGAAAATGGCCACTTCTTAATTTCTCTATATTTCAGTTTCCAGACAAAGTAAAACAAAACTACTGAGCATAAGAAGAAATTAGTACCTGAGCCACATCAATACTCATCTTTTCGAAAATACCTTTGCTAATGAAATAGCAAAGGTATCATCACTTTTTTGCAAGCGATTTTCACTCAGAGCAAACACATAAAATAGTATAGGTATCATCAGTCAGAGCTAATGAAATACCTTTTCTAATTAAATAGCAAATGCATAAAATAGGCATTGGAGATGTTACATCAGCCAGGGGAGTTTAATTCAAAATGAAGGTAGTGATGATACCTTCACCCAGAGGCGTTAGAGTGATACCACATAATACCTATCTCTTTTTCCTCCATGTTCATCCAGCGCCGACATCAGCAACTACAAAATATAGATAATCAAACAAAGTAAATATCAGTTGTGTTTTCTTGGCAGAAACATGACCCAAGAAAGTTTAGCAGGTTAGGAAGTTGTAAAAATCAGTAAGGAAGTTGTAAAAATCAACAAGAATGTAAATCAGTACTACACATTGTCGAAAGATAACGAATTTGTGTGTATATTCCTAGATCTACATGCGAAAAAAACAAAGATGTTCATAGATCTACAAAATCAGATGCCAAAAACAAATGCTAAAAAATAATGGCAAAATCAGATGCCAAAACCAGATCAGCGAAATCATTTTTTCTGTTCATAAAGATGTTCATAAATCTGCAAAAATAATGCCATAGAGATGCCAAAAGATAATACAATAAAGATGTTCATAGATCTGCCTAAATAATGCAGTAAATATCAGAGTATGTGCCATCTTCGAAAAACAATGGGACGCCGCTATTTTTGATAAAGCATAAAACTTACAGATGAGAAAGGGGACGATATCTGGAGCCTAGGGCTTGGGCGACTCCGTCGTTTGAAAACCAGACGGCGGTGGCTGGATACGGGCTGCGCAGAGGGAGGCCGCAGCGCATTCGTCGTCACCGAGGAGGAAGGCGACGCCGCCTAGATGTGACGGCGGAGTCGGTGGTTTGGACTAGGGAGAGTGATTGAGAGGGAGAAAATCGGCGTCGTCCTAAACCACCGGAGGAGAAAAGGGAGAGTGAGCGGCGCATTTGGAAGGAGGAGGAAGGTTTGGTCGGGAGAAGAAAACCGAGGGATGTAGCAGAAGACAGAGGAAGGTTTGGGATAGAAAAGGAACGAGGGAGAAGATGAAGGGAGTAGCGGCGCTGATTCATCTTCAAACCCTAAAATGAGAGAGTATTTGAGCAATGAACCCTAAAAGGGTGTAGAAGGTTCTCGATAGGCTCTGATATTGGGCTGTATTGATTTATTTTTTCTGTTTACGCTATAAGTATGGGATTTGATTTTTTTAATAAATAAATACACATTGTATTAACTATGGGGTTTTTTTTTTTTTTTTGAGAAACACTATGGGCTTTGGTTTTATCATATTGGTGATTTGTTCGAACAAAATCGTACAACAATTATGCAATTAATGCCTAATCCATAATCTGATTTCGAAAATTGATTTGTTTGTTATCTAAATTATTAAATTCATATTTAAGTGCATGTATTGAAGGAGTGCTCAAAATATTAAATTCATATAAATTATTATTATATTAGAATAATTATATTTTTTTTTCAGGGAATAATAATTACTATATTTTAGCTCATTTGATTGTTGACATTTGACTACATCGAGTTCAATGATTTTTATGTGCAAGTTGGATGCTTACACTTGACAATATTTTACTTTTGGCTTACACAAAATTTATTCTCGAGGAGTTAACACTTATATAATCTATAATATATTAAAAAATAATTATCAGTTTTAAATAAATTTAAAATTAAATGATAATTTTATAATTAAAATTAAAATTTACAATTTATTTGTATATTATCTTATTCTTTTAATTTTTTTTCTTTATTTCTTTTCTAAAACTATGATATTGAATAATTATGAAATATTTGATACACGTGTCAAATTAAAGATCATGAAAATAGCTTTAGTTTGAGTATATTTTAGATAAAGATTAAATTTTAAAATATAAAAGTTATATTTATTTAAAAATTAATTAAAAAATTCTCACGGTTCGAACCGGAACCGTGAGGGATCTTTCACAATTCGGTTCTGATTCAAACTGGAATCGTAACCGTGGCCACCTCTAGATTGTAGACATAATGTTGGACGTAAGGGTTTAATACCTCAATTATGGCTAATGTCGTTGGATTCAAGATTATCATTTAATTTTCAATGTCGAGAATTTCCATTAGTTGTGTCTTATGCAATAACGATTAATAAAATTAATAAATACTTAAAGAGAGTATTCAAGATTACTCATCGTTAGGTTTGAAAATTCTTATTTATGGAGACGATGAGGTACAAATTATTCTTATATTAATATTTTGGAAACTGTTGTATATAAACTTAAATATAATATTTACAAATAAATATTCGTCACATTCATTGAATGTATCAAATTGTGAAATAATATTTTCACTTTTTTTTATGTAAAATACTAAATGAAAAATATAAAATAGATAATAAAATATATTTGATATTTAAAATTTACATTATAGATGGTAAACATATTTAGTTACATGATTAAATTGTTAGCATATTTATTTATATAGTTAAATCAGTGTATATTGTTATATTTAGAACATTATTCTAATGATAGTAATTATTAATTTACAAAATTTGGCATTTTTGTAATTTACCTACCTTTTAAAATAATACACTTAAATTTGTGCATTTCACGATCATATATAATAGACTTAATTTTATATAATTTGTGTATTTGACGTTGTCATCGTTATATTTAAGATATAAACTTATGATTTTTTTTTAGAATGTTGTACTCCATCCATCCACGAAATGAGTACTTATATTTTGTTTTTTGTCCGTCCTCGAAATGAGTACCAATTTTCCTTTTTGGCAAGTGTACCTAGGGTTTCGACCCGGATCGACCTGACAAGAGTTCGGTCCAAGAAAACTGATCCGGACCGGACCGAACCCGTCGATCCGGGCAGGTTCGGCGGGTTCGGGTTGGGTCTGCACACCCTTAAGTGTATCCTACACAACCCTTTAATTAATACACTCTAAAAAGTGGGGCCCTTATTCTATTCACACTACACTTAATACATTTCTTAAAACACGTGCCGTCCACAAATGGGTACCCAATTCGTGGACGGAAGGAGTATTGTTTTTAGCTTGCACAAATATTATGCTTTTATGAAAAAAATTATTCCATACTTTTGTGTAATTAAATGAACCTGATTTCTCTTAAGGTAGAATGTTATGTTGTGTAAGGACCAGAAGTTTCATTGATTATTTCACACAATATAATCGTGTAATTGGATATCTTTCACGTTTAATTTTTTACGTAATAAACATGTTTTTTATTCCTTCATTTTATGTTCGTATATCAATGGTTACTAATTATTGATATTTGAAACTTGAAATTTTTTTTATTCTCGATATTGTTTATATGGAACTCTATGGAATTGATTTGTATAAGATATTTTGTTGTTTGTTATATATATTTTGTTTTATTTAGTTATATTTCTTCTTATATTTATAATTATATTTCATGTATTTGTGAATTTCGTACCCGTGCGTATGCACGGGTAAAATACTAGTTTGAGTGAATTTGGGAGTAGTGTTGAAATTCAAATTCAAATTCATTGCAGAGATTGCAATTGAAAGCTCTTATACAGGCATGTGAACTTCTGCAAAAAATTGCACAAAAGTGAAGCATGCATGCCACTCAATCAATTCTTGCAGACATGCCACTCAATGCGGTTCCATGGTTCCCGGTTCTAACCATGGAACCATCGGTTCACGGTTCCAAGGCAGTTTTGGTACGGTTCCAGCCTGGTTTTTGATTCCACGATTTGGTCTCAGTTTCAAACCGGGAACTGGCGGTTTGAGGAAATGGAAATCGTAATCGAACCGGCCGAGCACGATTTTGGTTTCGATTCCAGAACTGTCCCGAACGGTTCGGTTCGGCAGTTCGGTTCCCGGTTCCAATTTTTTTGGGCAAGTCTACGCCTAAACCCGAATCCGGTCCATCCTAATTAAGGGCTAAACAATCCTAAAACGTAAAAAAAATTGCCAGATTTTGTGTTTCTCAAATCAATGGCCAAAATTTATGTTTCCTTCTTTAAAATGGTCACGCGGATATATTGCTTTCTAAATAATACTCCCTTCGTCCACGAAATGAGTACTCATATTCCTTTTTAGTCCGTCCACCAAATGAGTACCGATTTCCTTTTTTGATAAGTGTCCCCACACAATCCACGCACAATAAAAAGTGAGCCCCTTATTCCACTCACACACACTTAATCAATTTCTTAAAATCTGTGCCACCTTTAAATAGATACTCATTTCGTGGACGGAGAGAATAATAATAATAGTAATAATTTGTATTTTATAAAATAATACAAATAATATTAAACATATATAAGTAAGAATCATGAGAATGAGGAAAAAGAATACCTATGAAAAGCCAGGAAATAAGAATCATGGAAAGTTGCACTATTTTCCTTATATTCAAAATTCTTATTACTTTCCCTATCTATTAAAATTTAATCAATCACAGGAATTTAATATTTTGGAATTAGATTACTTTTCTTGGACATAATCTGTGTCAAACAAACAGGCCCTTAGGGTTTTTTGCACTTCCTTTGTATCCTCCGCTCCGCCACCGCTCATCGATATCTTTTTTTTTTTTTGATGAAATTATATTATAAATAATACAAACCACACACACACCACCTAGTAGTTATTGTGGCCGAGAGTACTCGAACCTGTGACCTCTTGGACAACAGGCAACCACCCCAACCACTAGGCCATCCCAATTGGACTCTCATCGATATCTTTGATATGATTATTGCGGCCAACCGGCCTACCTAATTATTGATTACTGGTTTTACTACTCTGCTGTAAATAACACTAACTCAATTTAATTTTATTTCTACTAAACTTTTGATCATTATTTTTGGAAAGAGAACAAAAAAAAGAAAAACCTTCGAAGCTCAAAATGAATTTTAATTTTGAAATGTTAAATAATTAGGGTTTTCTAATATAACTAGCGCAATTTACTAATCGATATTTCTAAATTTTCTATAGATTCATACTATGAGGGTCTTGTTAGATTCATAGCTAATATGTGGAGTTATTTACAAGCAGGGGTGGCGTTCCAATTTTTGACATAATTATAATTTAGTTGAATTTTGACAAAATCAAATTGAATTTATTACAAATCCCCTCTGGAAAAAGAAGTGAACACCACTATTTGTTTTATGAATTGAGCATTACAAAGTCAATAAAACTTAGATTTGAATATGCATGCATACATAAATAAGTTAAAGTTATGACTCTAAACATTCATCATGAAACAAATGACTAAAATGAGAATTCTCAATAAAAAAAAAAAGAGAAAGGCAGTTGGGTAATTCAACATAAATGAGGCTCCATTGAGAAAGCAAATGTTCAGGCTTTTGTGTTGAAGTAGGTAGGTAATGAAGAATCACATCATGAAATGGATGCTCTAAGTTGGGATTTCTTATCTTCTAAGAGCTTCAACTCGCTGCGCCAACCTTCTAACTTGGATAACTTCTCCAGCTGTTCCTGTTTCATGTCTGCCTCCTGAGTTTTTTGCTGCTGAGCTTCAGTCAGACGAATCTAAGAACACAGTAAGTAGACAAGCATCACCACTCATTTCAATGTGTTAGAATAGCAGCATACAGCTACTAGATTATCAAAAACAATTTACCTTCTTTTTTAGTGCTCGAATCTTCTTATCAATATCTTGAACTTGATCTTCTGAATTTGAGTCTGTAGGTGGTGCAACCGCCAAGGCACTTTCGGAAACAGAGAGAGAGCTCATCTTTGATGAAGTCGACTCCACATTTTCTGGCAAATCGTTGGAATTAGCAGACAGATCATCATCTTGGTCTGAATCCTTATCCTTGTTAAGAGCAGCCTGTTACCACAAGTAAGAGATATTTATAAGTTCAAGTAGCATTCTCACCAAATCAACATACACTTTTCCACATAGAAGTGCTTAAACTGAATAGCTTTAATGCTCATTTTATCAGGTCAATCGATCAAGCCTTATATGAGGTATCCAAGTCCAAAAAATAACAACACGTGGCCCAACCTCAAAGAGCATAAAACGTATATCACTGTCACACAAATAAGCAAGAGCTGTCAGGACTCAGCTTAGGAATTAGCTGTAAGAATGACTGACATCCACCCTTGATAACTATCACTCCAAGTAAACACCGACAGTTTAAACAAGCACACTGATACATTTTGGTTTGGTAGAACAATACGTTGAAGAACTGATACCAATGTTCCATGAGACTTTAAGAAAACAAAACTCCACATGTCTTCTTAAATACACCTTTACCCAAATTGATCTATGGTAATGGAGAATGAGCATTCTTTTTAAAGGATGAGGGCATAGGGATATTTTGTTGAGAAATTAGTCCCAAAATGAAACATCAATGAGTCCCACATTACTATCTGCAGTGCATCTTCATATTCAGCATCTTGACTGCAAAGAGTCATCGGATTCAAGCTATGGTTTGGGTAATTCCGATCATAGCAGCTTGCATGCTCCTCATGAGCTTGACAACTAGTAGCACTATCTTTTTTCTCTAAATTAGCAGCTGACAGCATTATGTGATAATTCGAGATTTGGTGAAGTCAAATGCATATTGAAGTTTACATAATTGGTTGGTCATGACATAAATAACTTCAGATTATTAATTTGGTCAAGCAAGTAAAATGTGTTCTTGAATATTGCAAGTGCCATAATCAGAAAATTGCAATAAAAAAGTTCTGGAGGTTGGGTGGAATTCAAATGATCTCTCCATAGACTTATTTATTGCCTAACTCTATGTCATAAGGACTTGAAGTTCAACTGCAGGACAGACTTAAAAAAACAACTCTCAACTAACAATTAGTTTTAGTTTTATCATTACGAGTTCATAAGGGAAACGTCAAGAAAATAACTCATATGATAGGTGCCTATCTATATCTGACTCATTCATTTACTGAAGACTCCCCAAAATAATTTAGATACCTAGTAATAAGATCAATAAGAAATGCTCAGAACATCTTATTCCTTCCCAGTATGATTCATTGTTTTTTGCAACAAACTTGTTTGCAACTGTTGATTAAAAACAAAAGCATTCAGTCCAAGGAGAAATGGAATGATCTACGACAGATCTCATCCCCGCAATAGCATCAAACAAAAACTTTATTCTGAAATTGGCCGCCCAAAATGCAGACAATTATTGCGTATATTTTTCAGATCCTGATTGATTCGTCGCAAACCACCAGCTCCCCAGATATGAAATCAACAGCATATGAGGCAAATCATGATGCTGTGATGAATTTCCAAAGGAGTAATATCTAAATACAACAATCATAATTGGCAGCAGAAAAGGGGAAAAGGGATAAATGTCTAACCATTCAAGAACCACCAGAACCAGTGAAAAACCATATATCATTGCCCAGATCACCAGAGAAGCCTAGAATACACTTTACTATAAACTTCGAGTACTTCCAAGTTAACCTCTTTTTAAATAAATCATCAACCTCGTTAACTAACCTACAGTCTTTTTCAACTGATCCCTAAAATTGGCTGAAAACTATTAACTATCAATCAATCACACATTCAGTCGCCAAACTGTATAACAATTAGTCAATTCATGGAAGACGGGGGCATCTTACTACTTGAAAATCAAACCCTAAAAACACAAAAAAAACAAAAAAAAAACATCTTTGTTCGCTTATTTACCTGCTGACGCTTTTCTTTCTTCCTCTCATTCCTCTTAGCTGATTTCGACTTGGGTTTCGGTTCCGCCACCGGATCATATCCCGGCGGCACCTCTTGCATCGTCGACATCTCCTTCTTCCACTGCCACAGCCGCCACCGTGACAGCCCATTTCAACATTCCTTAATATTAACGAAGAAAAAGGGGAAAAAAACACACACAAACACAGTTCCAAATCCCTAGTGGCGAGCACTTACCATTGAACCTTTGGATTGATATTTAGGAACTTCATCCGGGGGCGTATAACCCGGGCGTATGCGAATAGGCTTGCGTAGGGTTCCGTCGGGGCGGCGCGTGGGCCCCAGAATCCTCTCCCCTTCTTTTAGGGTTTGGTGGTGCAACTCCGCCGCATCCTCAGCTCCTCCACCGTTCATCTCTATCTCAGATGGAAAACGAAAATGGCTTCGCAGTGGCGGCAGTCTCTGCAATTACATTTAACTCGTTTATGAATTTATTTTTTAGAGGGAAAACTTGATTATCATGTTTTTTGTTAACATTTTTTTAAGTATACGTTGTACACATAATTAATGTTATTTTATTTGATGTACACATAATTAATATTATTTTATTTGATAATTCATTAATTTAGAAAGTTTATTAATTCATTACTTTTATTAGATAATTTATAGCCTTATCAATAGCTATAAATATATATCACATAGTAATATCTAATGAATAAATATATTTTTATAAATATATAATATGTAAAATAACCTTAAAATAAAATATTTAGGAACTTCATCCGGGGGGGCGTATAACCCGGGCGTATGCGAATAGGCTTGCGTAGGGTTCCGTCGGGGCGGCGCGTGGGCCCCAGAATCCTCTCCCCTTCTTTTTGGGTTTGGTGGTGCAACTCCGCCGCATCCTCAGCTCCTCCACCGTTCATCTCTATCTCAGATGGAAAACGAAAATGGCTTCGCAGTGGCGGCAGTCTCTGCAATTACATTTAACTCGTTTATGAATTTATTTTTTAGAGGGAAAACTTGATTATCATGTTTTTTGTTAACATTTTTTTAAGTATACGTTGTACACATAATTAATGTTATTTTATTTGATGTACACATAATTAATGTTATTTTATTTGATAATTCATTAATTTAGAAAGTTTATTAATTCATTACTTTTATTAGATAATTTATTGAATAGATATATTTATCTATAAGCCTTATCAATAGCTATAAATATATATCACATAGTAATATCTAATGAATAAATATATTTTTATAAATATATAATGTGTAAAATAACCTTAAAATAAAATATGTAATAAGAGTAAAATAAGCAATTCACAAGTTGTGTCTTAGATGTCTTAGGCTCTTTTTTTATTAGTATAGAATAGATTGCTATTTAGGGCGTGTTTGATAGGTGTTATTAGGTGAGATAAATTATTTGTCTCCCCATTTCTACCTGTTTGATAGGCTTCACCAGTATTCTTCCAAGCCCGCATTAAATCATAAGCCCGCTCCAAAGTTACTTTTCCAGCTAGAAAACTCATCCACTGCTGACCCCAAGATCAATTATGCCTCCTTCAACAGTGACTTAGATTAATTTTTCCGTTTACGATTTTATCCCTCATTCTACTTCAAAATCGATAGCTTCGTCAATTCCCGCTCGCCATTTCTTTGACACAACGACCATGAGTTCTTCAAATGGCTCATCGGCAGACACAAAATTCATCGAAAGTGATATTTTGAAGCAGTAGAAGGTGAGATTTCTGGTGGTAGGTGCGATTAGGGTCTGCAAATTTGATTTTTTTTTTCTTTGAAATCAGATTTGTGAAATTTCGAAATTAGATTTGTGAAATTTCGAAATCCATTTGCATATTTTTTGATTGATTCCTCTGCGAAATCCCTCTAAGGTGCTGCGTGGTGAAATCAAATTCGAAGAGTTTGATTTTAGGGTTTTTTGTTTTCAAGCCCCTTTTTTTATCGACATGTTAATTGGATCCACAAATTTGCTTTTGGGGTTGAAAAAAATTGGTCTGGAAGCTTTCTTTTTCGCCTAGATTATTGCTTGCGATAGGAAGTCCAAAATGACCTGCGTAAATATTGTCAATTATCATGAAATTGTGGTGTAGCTTATCATTTGGTCCAGCGTTTAGATTGAAATGACTTCTCTCTTGTAGTTTTTCTTAATTTTTTTTTAAATTTTGACATCGAGAACAAACTGAATTGCCCTGCCTATTTTTACTTCATGGATTTTTAATCACTTCGATATTTTTTGATTACTTGCAGATCTAGTGTAGTGTTGTTCATCTGGTGCAGGCAGCTTTTCGTTGAGGGAGAGTTTCATCTTTATCGAAATCAAAAAAGGTATTTGCTCTAGATTTATATACAACGTTAGGGTAGGTTGCCTTAGTCTTGAAAAATAGCTCATACTATGAGATTAGTTGTGAATTATAATGGAAGATGGGCTTTGAAATATGATTTTGCTTTGGTTAATATCTGGAATGTTAGCTTTGAATGTTTGGCTATGAAATTGGTATTCCATTGTGATTTGCAGAATATCGTTACCAATTACTTGTTGTCACTTCTGTTTGTGTCCTTGTGAATTAACAAATATCATTTCATTTTTTTTGTTGGTTGATAAGCTATGAGTAATTTGAATCCCATATGGAATTTGTCTGCTCTTTTGAGATTTGGGAAATTACCCAATTTGTGAAATTTGATGGTTGTTTTCTGATTTTGGGTGTTCGAGAAGTGCTAAATATCTGAAATGTCTTCTGCCACTTTAATTATGTGTTATTCGTCTGAAGATTCACATATTGCTTTGGGATAATATTTTTTATTCGCTTGCAGACACATATTTTGCATTTGTTAGTTGAGAATCAAAATGCCAACAGATGATGTTAATGCACTGTGCATATACTTGTTGATGGAAGAACAACTTTTCCATCAACGTTTGATTTTATTACTGGTAGCTTACCATATTATGGTTAGGATGGCATCACGTAAACGAAAAAGAGGTTCCAATAGGGCAGCTTTTGGTATGATTGAACGCATTCCTGATCAAGTTATGCATATGAATAGGCTTGTGGGTGTTAGTGATGTCGATTGTCTAGCGAACTTACGCATGGACCGCAACACATTCGGTCGACTTTGCATTTTATTACGTGATTTAAGGGGGTTATCAGATGGGAGGTTCATTAAGGTGTAAGAACAAGTGGCAATGTTTTTGTCCATTTTAGCACACCACAAAAAAATAGGGTTGTGAGGTTCGATTTTTGGCGGCCCGGTCAAACTGTGTCAAAATTCGTGCACCTCGTCCTAAAGGCAATTCTAAAATTGCACATTGTTTTACTTGTCAAACCTGTCCCCGTTCCAGATGATTGTATGGACAACAGATGGCGATGGTTCAAGGTAACTCATTATTCATTTTTTGGTGTTTAAATGTACTTTAGGTCATAGTTTAGGCTGTGAATATTCTGAAAAAGTACTTATATTACATATTCAACTAATTTATTCTGTCCATCTTCATCTAAATTGCTGAAAATTCTGAAATTTCACTATGTAGGGTTGTTTGGGTGCTCTTGATGGCACATATATAAACGTACTGGTGAGCAATGCTGACAAGCCTAGGTACCTAACACGGAAAGGCCAGATATCTACTAACACTCGCTGTTTGTGATCAAAATATGAAGTTCGTCTACGCGTTGCCTGGTTGGGAGGGTTCAGCGACGGATTCAAGAATATTACGTGATGCCCTCATACGGGTGAATGGGTTAAGGGTGCCTAAAGGTACTTCTCTTGATTATCAAATGAAATTTCTGTACTTTAGCAATGAATTTTACTTGAAGCCTGACGGTGTAAAGTTTAATGAAACAGGAAACTATTATCTATGCGACAACGGGTACGCCAATAGCGAGGGATTTCTTACTCCGTACAAGAGCATACGCTACCATCTAAAGGAATGGGGACCGAACACAGCCCGACCGCAAAATGCAATGGAATTATTCAACCTACGCCATTCGAAGGCACGAAACGTTATTGAACATGCTTTCGGAATTATGAAAATGCGTTGGGGTATCTTGAGAAGCAAGACCTTTTATCCCGTGAAGACCCAAAACCGACTAATCATGTCGTGCTTCATTTTGAATAATTTCATCTGAGCGGAAATGGCCGACGATCCTATCAAGCAAGAATTTGATAATGCAACTACGAACGAGCAGGAGGATGCTGAGATTGAGGGTGAATTCATCGATGGAATAGAGTCTTCACCCGTATGGAATGCGGAGCGAGATGCAATTGCCCAAGCCATGTGGCTCAATTATTTAAACAACATTTGAATTGCTTCACATTTGTAGATTTTCTAGTGAAACTTGGCTCGTTTTGTCTGCACACATTTGCTAGGGACTAAAGATTGCCTAACTGACCTTACTTTTAGTTGCAATTTCTTGCTTGGATTATGGTGGTGAATGTTTATAAAGCTTGTTTTATTGCGAGCATGTGGTTAACTTGTTGTTTTATTTTTTATTATGGTATGTCTATGTCGACTGTCTTGGATTAAGGATTTGTCTAGGATTGTGATTGTTCGAATGTTGATATGCTTGGGATGTGTTATGTTTGGTTTTTATTATTTATGCTTATTTGTTTGATTTGGTTGCTGATTATGGATTTCTTACTTCCAGAGGGGTATCTAATATGTTGTCTATACTTGATGATAGATTTTACTTGATGATTGGTTTCATCAAGTAAAATCTGTTGAAATTTTACTTGATGATTGGTTTCATCAAGTAAAATCTGTTGTCTTCCAGAGGGGTATCTAATATGTTGTCTATACTTGATGCTTATTTGTCTAGGATTGGTTTCTTACTTGATGTGGGATTATGCTTTCATTTTGTAATGGTTTAAAATCTGTTGAAATTTTAGATTCATGGAAGGGAAAATAGCACCTTCTTGCAGTTGCCGACGTGGAATGTTGCTAATGTGTGCCGGCCCGAAGGCTCAACACCCGGGGAGATGGTATTATACATGTCCTACAAGGAGAGGTCACGTAGGAGGTTTCATTTGGTACAACGAGTACCATCATTCGTGGCCAGAAAATATCACCCAATACCAGCTTATATTCAGCGCCTAATTACCAGCCACTACACTCGGAGCACGCATCAACATCCGGAGTTGTAGATTCCCCACAGCCGAGCTCTAACACGCACGCTCGATTTACCCCCAGAGATGAAGTCCAAATCCCTCTCTTTTTTTGTTGGTTATCACGGTAGTGTGTGGGATTGTAATTGGGAAGTTGCTCTAGGCCTATCTTTGAACTTAGCTTGAAGTCAGCTACTGAAATTTATATGTTTTGACTACTTCATTCCATTTTCCATAGCCCTTTTTGTTAAGATGTTGGTGATGTTTAGGGATTATTATATATGTTATGTGGGCGTAGAATGATCTAGGTTCTATGTTCTATGAAAACTCTGTTATGTTGGTGATTATAATATATGTTCTAACTTATGTTTTCATCGGAAATTGCCCATTTTTATTGAGTTATATTTCTCAGCTGAATCATTTCAGCAATGAGTGGCGCCTCCCGTCTGTATTTCAATGACTAGAGCATGCCTTCATAATAGCGTTTTAAGATAATGCATTACTAGATTTATAATAGTCAAAAGATGATTTACAATATTCCCCCCATAGATTTAAATAGCCTTACAAGGGCAGGGGGAATGACAAAACAAAATGCCTTCATAATAGCCTTACATAGACTTCGAAACACCAAAGTTAACATAACTATAAACACCAACAAGCAAGCACTTAGGAAATGTTAAATAAGGCTTCAACTGCCTAGGGCCAAGGAGCCCAGGACGAAGCACAAGAAGCCTCCACAACAGCGTGAGATGCAGCATCACCAGAGTCTTCGCCTTTTCCATCGCGACCGAGATCCACCGACTCCCGAGCAACAACATTTCCCTCTGGGACAGCATTTCCCTCTAGGAATTGCAGCCTTTTTCTCGATTGAAGGCCACTTACTAGTGCCTTCGATTTTGCCATCGAAAGACAATCGCCTCTGCGATCCGCAGACCGGGGGCGCAATGAATGGGGGAGAGGTCACCTCTCCTTCTGAGTATGGAGAATCGAGTGGAATGGTTGCGCTCGGTTCAAACTTGGCAGTTGGTGAATCGCTGATGATGATTACATTGCGGCTACGTGATGGCTCCGCTTTCACAGTGTCTGGGTCGAAAAGCAAGCTTAGATTGCGCCATTCAGGTTCACCCTTCCAGAAATAAGCTTCGGCGAACTCATCGTCCTTAAAATAGAACAAAATCAGCAGATGTATAATAGAATCATAGCAGAGGTCTTAACACCAATATAGAAATTTTATTTGCTTACCTTGATGATTTTTTCCCAAACCACTTCCGATGCAATAACCATGTTCTTGTCGACGTCCCAATGTGTCCCATTCTGCTTGGATATGCGCTTGAAGGTCTTGTGGCGACCTTCGAGAAAAGCGAGTCTTTCTTCAATATCGGCGAGCCCAATGCTGGTGTCAAAGGCACGGTTGAAAGCATCCAACACGCACAACTTCGCGTGAAACGATTTATGCGGCGGGACGGGACTGCACTCGTCCTTCTTCGCGAGCAAAGCCTCCAGCAGAAATGAGTCATGCTTGGCAGTCCATTGTTCGTCGTAGATATACAACGATTGCGCATCAATTTTAGTTAAGGACATCTTGTGGATATTACATGCAAGAAGAAAATGGAGAAAGACTATCTGCATGAATGAGGAGTTGGGAGGTTTTATATTCATAAATGATGGAGATCAAACGCATAGCTGAAGAATTAAAATGTGATTTGATATACATCCACCCATTAAAGGAATATAGAAGGATTTGTGTGGTGGATTTTACTTATTGCACCCAAAATTTAATGATTATACTCTGCACCAATTGGTATATTAAACCTCCGTGCACAAGTTATATTTTAACACTTGCATGCAATTCTTATATAATGTGTTTCAAATTCTTTAAAATTTATCTACTTTGTACTACTTTATATTTGTGCTTACAGAATGTTGCCTTTTTTGCAAATTTATCATCTTAAATTACCCATTTTTGTACTTATTAAATGCTTACAAAATCATATATTTTAGCGTCACAAAATCTTTCCTCATTTTTGCTTATTCGAGAATCACCTCTCCTTTGTAGTAGTTGGATAACATTTAATTAATTGAAATGATTCATTTTTTGCAGTGAGCTTTGAATAGATCATAACTTGTCTTGTTCTGTAAAATTGGTTGCGTAAGAGGATTAAAAATTAGAAGAAACATGTCATCTCAACTCAATTTTAAACTTTATTCAACCACCAACAGCCCACAATTAATGTTATTAAGCAACCTTCATTTTTTTACACATTTTGGTCAAAGCTAAAACAGAGAATTACACCATTATATATGCTCATCCTTAGCAAAAAATTAGCTACTTCAAGCAAGAATGAAACAATTTGGTGAGCCTTCACAAGATTGGTTTCTTACTTGATCAGGCGTCTTGTTGAGCGCGAAGAGGAATGTAAGCCAGTGCATCCTGCCGATTCGCCACATGCATGTATATGTACGATGGAAGCCTTGAACAAAGAAGTCGGTGCCGACGTCACATACCATGACGTATGCGATCCGGTGAAACCCCGGCAGCCCGGAAATTGAATTTCGAAGACGACGCAGAGTCTAGCGTCGGGCCCTCGGCAGGCAACACTTCTCACTTTCTCGATTGAACTCCATCACATCCTTTTGTTTTATTGTCGCCCAAAATTCTGCTTGAACGAATTAGGCCACAACTAGGTTGGAATGTTACTTGTTTTTTGGTGGTTTTATGATGAAGTAGGAAGTAGTTGGCCTAGAAAACTCCCCCCCCATGCCACTACTTGTTTGAAATTAGTCTAAAAAATTAGCTCATGTGTTGTCTTTTGCAACTTGGCAGTTGTATTGAATGGTTAAGATGGAGTTCACTTTATTATGAAATATGAACTATGATGCATTAATATTAACAAGTGATTCACAGTCCAAGCGCACACAAATATCTGGAAAACTCTGTAAATAGACCATTTCAAACAACATGAATTATAATGCAGTATGGAATTTCAACCAAAGCTAAAGACACATACAAAAAACCAGCAAAATGGAGAACATATTTATATATAGGCATCACTTAGAACGTTTTTACTATCTACACAAAATATTTGGCAGGGTATTCGATACTAATTATCCCACATTTGCTGCATCTTACTATTGACATTTTCCATGCTTCAAAAAACTTACTAGAGCATCTCTGTGCTTCACAATATCACACCAAAATAGCTTAAACAAAACTAACAAGTCTAGAGTTTCTTATTCATGAGTATACGCAAGACAAATTGTGGCTTTGCATCCTCAGGAAGTCCCATAAACAATTCAAGCCCTTGCGTGTCACCTGCCAAGATTTCGTGTGCGTCAAATTTGTCGTTCATGGTCAAAGTAGGCATGTTGCTCAATTGCTCAAAGACTTCTTTTCTAGCATGCCCCAAGTCTTGTTTATACCCTATACGCGATGATAACTTGTCCATTCTCTCATGGGACTCCTTGCTCATGTCGCCTATGATATTGCAAAGTCGGTCAAAGGCATCATCAGCTTTACGTTTTTTACTCGAGACTTTTGCAGCAACTCCCACTTTCTCAGGCTGACACACACTGTCATCGCCTTAATCATTCTCTGCCACGGTATCAAAATGGGGATGGTAATCGCCCTGCATTCCATCGTTATCAAAGGCATCCACGTGCTGCATATCGTTAACTGCATCCGCAACGTCTTCCGCTGCCAAACCAGTTGCACGGTCATTTCTGAATATCTCCTTCCAGTCTTCCAAATAGGGCCAACTCTTAGTACGCATGTTGCGTGCGTTGGGGTCGCCCTACACGAATGGAGACAGCAAGGGAATCAACACAATAAGCAATACAAAATACACTGTGAAAAATCTGCCAAAATCTTCTAAAATTCAGATTACCTGCATAATTTCAGCCCATTGGATGGAATCACAATCTATCATGTACTTCCCATCGACGTTAAAACCAACCCCGGTCTTTCCCAAGATGAACAACAGAGAATTATAGTTCTTTTTCCATGTTGAGATTTTCAAGTGGATATGTGGTATGCCTTTGAGATCCGTCCCTGGAAACATGTTCTCTACCGACTCTTCTAACTTTGCAAGATATCCAGCTCGGAAGCCGTTATCCGACCTCCAACCCTGCACTACAAGTTCTTTCAAAGCAGCAAGTAGCGCCTCATCTTCTCTCATTGACCAACTACGTCGTGTCTTATCGGGTTTGTTGGACTTACAATGTGCCATTTCATCACTCGCAGAGTCTGATGGTGCATAAATAAACCAAAGAATCATCACATAACCATGGATATGAAATCAAATGTAAATGGCCAAAATAGCATCAGAATAGCCTGACTTCATGCCTCGCAACAAACACTTGCTATCTACAAACAAAATTTACACCTGGCTAAAGCCAAAGTGGTTCTAATTCACTAATATCCCGATTGTTATGAACATAAATTCGAAGTTACCACAACATATTATGGTCATATATGATTTAATGAATCAAAAATCTGAAAACAAAAATCATGAAATCAAAATCGATTCGCTTACATTGGAACGAGGAATCAATGGAAGCGGCGAATCAATGGAACAAAGAAAATGCAGATGGAAACGAAAATCAATGAACAATAACGAAAATACTCACTTTTTTGGAAGGTACTCATAGTGTTTCAATTTCTGTTGCGTCGAAGGGTTCAAGGACGCAAGGAGGTCTGAAAAATTCAGACCATTACAAATCTGCAATAGGTAAGGAGCGAGCGAAAATGAATCAAAGAAGAAGACACACTAGTGTCATAAACTTTTGGGGGGCTCCTTCGCGAATTGGCACCTTAATTTCTGAAAATGGTGGTATTTTCATCTTCATTTCCCCCCAATTGTGTGAAGGGCTCAGCGGACATTTTCTGTCTTAAGTGGAGGGTACTATGGTCATTTCAACAGACATACTATCATTTTCATTATGGCATCAAACATCTGTACAGATTATATGCATTAAACTCATAGATTAATAGAATGTCTCAAACATCCAAAACAAGTTATACATAGATTAGTTATTAGCTATCAAACAAAAGATATATAATTAAACTCACAAAATATAATTAATACATTCATTTCTATATCACGATATCAAACACGCCCTTAAGATCTAAATAATATTAGATCCATCATGTTGTAAAAATAAATTATGAGTATTTTGTAAATATTGGGTATGAATCAGATTTAAAGTATACATGATGTCTTTAAAAAAGAAAAATACACAATCTTTGTTGACAGACGAAATAGTATTAGACACACAATCTTTGTGAGCGGAGGAAGATTCATGAAGAGTTGGGTTTAGAGTTCAAACTTCGTCATTTACCTTTCTTAAATTTAAAATATATATACATACATATATATATATAATCTAAAAATAAAATAGTTACTAAATGGCAGATTCAACATATGAAAAATTAATAATTAAAAGAATAAATGTAAGGAAGTTGAATTAAATACACAAAAATAAGTGAATTAGTGAAAAAGCATATTTATTACTTCATCCGTCCACTAATTCATGACCTATGGGAGGAAATATGAGTTTTAAGAAAAAAATATATTTTTTATTAGTTGAGTGGAGAGAGGGACTCACAAAATGTATTGTTTATTACTCCCTCCGTCCGCCAAAAGTGGGACACTTTAGTCGGGCACGAGATTTAATAAAATTGGTGATGATTTTGATGTAGTGGAGAAATGGTCCCATCACTTTATGAGATATGTGGTTGAGATTGAATTTGAAGTGGGTATTTTTGTAAATAAAGAGTGTTTGTAAGGTTAAAAGATTTAAGTGAATTGTGGTACCATTTCTTTAAAAGAAAAGTGGTACACTTTTTGCGGACGCCCGATATAGTAATTGTGCCCCGCTTTTGACGGACGAAGGGAGTAGTTGAGTAGAGAAAAAATATACTCCCTCCGTCCCATGAATCTTGAGTCAATTCTTTTCGGCACGAGAATTAAGAAAATGGTATTTAGTGTTTTAAGTGTGATATTTGAAAAAGTGAAAATGTGAATAAAGAGAATTTTTTTGTCATATAAGGAAATGACTCAAAATTCATGGGACGGCCGAAAAAGAAAAGTGATTCAAGATTCGTGGAACGGAGGGGGGTTTTATTTATTACTAAGACCCACCAATTAAAAAATGTATAAATAATTACTAAAAATAGATATGACATAAATTGATGGACGAACCAAAAAGAAAAGTAGGACATGAATTAATGGACGGAGGGAATATAATATGGTAAAGCATAAAATCTTTGTAAATACTACTCCTATATTGTGTTTTGTGATCTACAATCTACTACATTCTCTAAACCACAAAAAATGACCGATAATTAGTTGCATACTTAAATAATAATTTTTTCATATGTGCCAAATGATATTTATTTTTTCTTCCAAATTAACACGTAACCACACAAGTAATTAGATCAAAAGATTTGTTCATATAATCACTTGTTGTGAAACGTTTATGATGAAACAAGAATCAACGAATGAAAGGAAAACGATAAGAACATAAGATTTATGTGCTTTGATTATGAGATCTACATTCACATGAGATTTTTGAAATTTTTCAATATATTTTGTTTGAGAGTTACATTTTACATGGTGAGTCCAAAATGAATGAGGAATCCCCTAAACTAATAATAAAACTTCTATTTATAAGCATCAAAGGAAATTTGGCCCATTTGACCCTAAAGCCTATTAATTCACGTAGTTGGGCCTAAGTCTTTATTACATTAGTCTTTGTCTTGGAATGAATTGTCAGCGCTGGTGTTCGACACAGCCGAAATGTCAGGGTTAAGACAAAATTGAGATGCCAAGGCGAGAATCGGGTTAAGCTGCTAAGATAATTTCAGATTGATAAAGTCAGATCTGTCAAGTCAGCGCTGCACCAAATATTCAAAACAACAGTAATAATGGCACTAATAATAATAATCGGGAGAAATATTCTAGCCCTGTTATTGCACAGCGCTGGTGCATATTTTAGTCCTCATCAACTACTCTCCGCTGGTCTGGTTGAACTATGTCCTCTTCGTGTTCAATCGACGAAGTTATGGCTAGAGCTAGCGCTGTGTTGTTATTCCAAATTGGCAACAAACAAGATTTCTCAGCCCTACAACTCATTTAAGACGAAAAGTTTTTAGTCTGTAACATAACAAATGCAAAATACTTCCACCTTGCAACCATGTAACTCGTCAGAGATAAAAAAAAAATGTCAACTTTGCAAAACAATAAAGACGGAATATTCCAGCACTGCAAATTGTCAACACGTAAGAATTTTCAGCGTTGCCAATAAACAAAGATAAGAATTTTTCCTTGATTTTAGAGTCGTGGTCGCAGACTTGATTTCCCTTTTGATTCTTGAATATTGTAAAAAATGATCAACTTTCATTTCTTTGAGTGCATTAGAAGGCCAGTGCTTGAGAATATCTCATTTTAAATATCTTGCAAAGATGAACAATATAAATATTTTGTGTTGGCGAATAAGAAGACCATCGCAAGAAGATACTGAAATAATATGTAATCTTGCAAGGCTGAGAGACATAATACTTTGATAACATGAGAAGGCCCGTCATAAATATTTGTCAAGTCTGAACGATATACTATATTATTGGGTGCGTGAGAAGACAACACATAATTGTCACTGTTGGGTGATTTAGAGAGTTGCACACTGAGAAGCGGCTTAAGATAACCGTCACTAAGAAGCGAATGTTCAGGAAGAAGTGGCTTAGAAGTCGTCGCTTAGAAGAGATTCCGCGCTGAAAGCGGCTTAGATATCCTTAATAAGGCTGAGACCTGTGCTGAAACAGGTTTGCATCCGCAGAGCGGCTTAGACCTCTGTCGAAGCAGGTTTGCATCTGCAGAGCGGCTTAGACCCTACCGAAGCAGGTTTTTGCACAAGGCGGCTTAGACGTCTGCCGAAGCAAGTTTAATTATTTCTTCAAGTCGGCACTGTAAACCATCCCTGCTCTGAATTTTTTTCAAATGAATGCAAATAGGGGTATATACCCTACTTTCCCTCCTGGTAACATGTGCATGATCTGAATAAACATGTTATGTGTATGTGTGTGGTTGGTGTTAATACTTGTGATGGTTGTAGCAGAGCTGGCATAGCTATGATCACAATATAAGATAATTCAAATTGTGTTTCAAATCCCAGCACATATGCAGAAGGTGTACAACTTCGCATACTAGTAAATTCATACTTTAAATCTAAACACATATGCAGAAGGTGTGCAACTTCCAAGACAACATTATAATTTCATAAATCCCATCAAAGATCATAATTTTGCCCAAGTGATAAAGTATAACATATCCCAATCATGTTATTTCCATTGATATAGTTCAGCGAAGTACCTGAATTACCACTTATTAGCAGGGATGTCCAATTCGAACTGGGCCCGGCGGTTTTGGCCTGGACCGTTGACCACAAGCCTGAATCGGAACCAGAACCGGCAGAAGAGACGGGCCAGTTACGGGCCTAATTTTTTAGAACCGTGAACCGACGGTTAATCGTCGGGCCGGAAACCGCCGATTAATCGTCCAAAATTGGCGATTTTTCGATTTTTTAGTTCTTTTTTATTTTTTCTACATTCAATTTTTACATTAGTTATTTATTTGTATATGTAAATTATAATTTTTTTACTTTAAATTTAATAAAAATGCGAATTTTATTACATTTTGGGTGTTAATATGTTATAACTTTATTTCTTTTATAGTTTTTTCAACAATTTTGATACATGTAATGTATTAAATAATGTAATTTAATAAGAAAAAATATACACAATACGTAAAAAAATAAAAAAATCGTCGGTTCGACCCTTGAACCGCTGGTTTTCGGCTTGACCCGAAACCGCTGGTTCAGGGTTGAAAACCGACCCACCTGGAAGAAGACATGGGCCGGTTACGGTTCACCATTCCGGTGAACCGAAACCACTGATTCAGGCCCAGAACCAGCGATTTTCGGCCCGTGGACACCCGTACTTATTAGTGGGTTACCCTTTTCATATTAAGTTTTTTACCATATCTATTCTAATCTTTCCTCAAGTTTACTTACCTTGTGCTACAAGAACTCTTAAGCACAAATATTAGTAAAAATATGAGAGCTCTTTAAGACAGGGCTGTAAACCCATTAATAGAAAAGGCATAGACCTTACTTTCACCGACAAGAGAACTCATTTCTCAACATATTATTTGGTCAGGAAGTCATACTCGAGAGCAAGAAAATCATTTTATCAAATAGCAAATTTTGATTAAGCCCCCCAACAAACATATGCAACTAAGGCTGTATTTGAAAACTTAGTTGAGATAAGCCCATTTACACAAACTCAATAAAACGTAACTTGGATTGGGCTAGCTACATTATGTAGATTGTGCATTTGGCAGAACCTCTACAAAAGTGTGTAAATTGAAATCTAGTGTTTGATATCCACAAGACCACAACTAATATCAATTTAAAAGCATGAAATGACCAAAATATCCAGTGTTTACAGAGTTATTTTTTCCTCAAAAACGTGTTCAAGAATTAGCGACGTGTCACACTGCAAATCTCACAAGAACTTGCAGTGTTCCCTTCTCTGTCTTAAATCTCACCATTGAAGAATTCCACCACAAATCTCACAAGAACTTGCAGTGTTCCCTTCTCTGGCTTAAATCTCACCATTGATGAATTCCACCATAAATCTTGCAAGAACTTGCAGTGTTAACTTCTCTGGCCCAAATCTCGCCATTGATGAATTCAACTCCTTTTGTCGACACAGCTCTCTTCCCCAAATCTCGCCATCGATGCTCCTCATTCGGCGAAGCGTCGCCCTTCTCTCTCACATTCTCTTCTCTCCACTCCATCTCTCTCTATCTCTACTGAACATTCACAGAAATTGAACCCTAGCTCTTCCTCTAAAACTGCCGACACAACCACCGCCGTCTCTGGAAGACCGGCGAGTGCCGCTGCCTTACTCCACCTCCTCTCATTCTCTTCCTCTGAACCCCTCTCTCAATTTCAGTGAACCACCAAATCGGGTCCTAGCCCCCCGTTCTCTTCGATTCCGACCTTCCTCACCTAAGATCAACATCCGCCCTTTTTGTACCATAATCGCCGCTGGCGAAAGAGCTAGTAAAGTTTCAAGCGAATGTTAACCACCTTAGGTTGAAAAGGAGTTACCTTGTCAGGTGATGATACATATGCAGAGGACATGCCGAGAGCATCTTCAAGCACATAAGTACTTAGAGGAAGAGGAACCAGCTTGAAGAGCTCAACCATGACTAATGCTCAAGTGACTTCAATTTGATTTGAGGGGCAAATTTGTGATAAAATTTTAAACCAGATCTATTGTGCTCTCATGCTTCCCTAACCGAGGGTCTCCCTCAATTACAGATCGAGGATGAAACAGTGTTTTAGGCCTGGGCCGGTCATCTAACTCGGGCTTCTCATGGTCCGTTGCTTGGGATATCAAACACAAATATAACACCAGTTAATGAGCTAATATAGCTTTAACTAGGCTATCAAACTGGCCCTAAGTTTCCCACGTTCTTACCACCACTTATAGTCCATTCCAACATCAAAAGAAGGGGAATCGAAACAGGTACAAAAAATAAGTTATTAGCACATCCAATCAATAGATCACTCAAATAAATTAGGAATCACTCAACAAAACTCGTTAGCCTAAAAACACAAACACACTGTGAATATTCATCTTACCCATAGGTTATAACTAATTCACCGAACATGAAAACAATTGAAATAGTGTGTAGGATTGTCCCTGTTAACTTGTTCAAACCTGGTTCGCATCCTCGCCAACCTCATGAGAAGCCTCTTTTACAGCGGTGAGCCCGTCAGCGCTCAAATCCTCTAGTCTAATCTCGATTTTCCCCGCATCAACAGACAGCGCTGAATGCTATATGAAATTAATTTTTGCAGCGCATAATCTGCAAAAGCAATTGCACCACATATATTCCCCAAGCAGTTTGTAAGGGACAAGCCAGAATATTCACCTCCACACATTATAGTAACTAATTCATCAATTCACCGAGATCACTGCTTCAATACTAAGATCAACATTAGAGAGTGTAATCGTGGTCAACTTGTTCGCTAATTTCTTAACACACCGCAAGTGCACAGGTGCAATTGCGTATAATAGCAAGCAAGGTCATATTCTACAGAGATTGATTATGATTAATTACTACCCTAAAATGTCTTTCCGTAACTGAAAAACAAATAAAGATTGGTTTGGTTTAAGCAATGGAAAATAAATAAACTGGAAAGAAAATAAATCAAGCCGACAGAGATGCATTGTTAAATGTATTGTTAATATTCACTTTCATCAACTACAAAAAAGAAAAAGACATCACTTCTACATACAGGTAACAGGTACAAATGTAGAGAAATTCCATGGTTTGTTAGTGTCATTATACTACACAACAATACTACAAAAAGGAGCTCGTAACACCTGACTGACTAGCAATTGTCTCAGAAAACCTGAATCCCATAAACAATATCGATACAATACACTCATAGAAATAAGTGAATTTCTGCAATGGATCAATGCTTCACTTTTGGCCTATACACTTTGACAAAATAATATTGAATATGCTTATCATTATAAGTCTACATGAACATCCAAATCAGTTTGTTCTCTCTTAGTACTGCAGCCATTGTTCATCATCATTCACATAGCAACTATTCCGTCTTACCTTCTTCAGCCTCTTCTTGATCAGAAGTTTCGTCATCCTTGCTGTCTTGCTTCACTAAACTGATACTGCCTTTAGGTGTTTCTTTACATAACGATTCTGTTTCTTCTTCGTCTGTGTCTCCTTCGTTATTGTCCATGTATGCATACCTGACACAGTTATGAAAAGATGATGCAAAATTGAAGGAGAGTAAGCTGGAGAAAGCCTAACAAAGATTGTGCTCGATATCTTTTTGTACATATTCATGAATTGGACAGTATTCCATTACAGGATTCACCTAAAGGGAATGGTGTTCATTCAGCTAAAATTGTAACAAATACCTTTGGCAACTCTGCGATGGAGCCCAAAGATAGCAGATTACACAGAGCAAGGCAAATGCAAGAATATCCCAGAAAGCTGTGACAATCCAAGCATTCTGCCACCTTTCATTGAAGGGATCTGTTGCTTTGAAATAAATCTGCAGGAATCAGATAGCTCATACGTGACAAAGTGTTCTTATATAATACAATGTCTTTAAAACATAACTAATCACAGAGCATCATCTATGATATTTTCCACCTTCTGAAAAATCTTCTACACAGGCTGTACAGATACTGGGAGTAAGCTGGTTGTATAAGTTATGTCTCACAAAGAAATACTCAGAGTTTCAGAGATGAGTTCAACTAAGTTCACAGCATCCAATGGTTAAACTGTGTTTTAACATTATTTAAGGGGTGTCCATTCTCAAACTCATTTATTTTGCATTCCCACAGAGAAAAAAAAAGGATGGCAAGAGCCAAAGGTGAAGGCATGTACCTCATATCCTATCCACACGACTGAAGCAATAACAGTAACTGCTAGAGCGTTCGAGAATTTTCTGTATATCTCCAATTTAATAGAACTTCTTTTAGCCTGACAAAGGAGAACAGAGCCATAGTCAGCACATGGTATAAGCTAACAGGCATGGATAAAACTCAAGGAAAAGGCACAACTCAATCACAGAGTGGGAGTAACAAAAAAGTTCAATCAATAGGGATGTATACCTGTAGTTGCTCTAATGTTTTTGAAAGAGAAGTGAAAATCCACGAAATCAAAAATGCATCCAAAAATGCAACTGGAAGGACAAAAAACACTCTAACTCGTCCTGCTATGTCATTTATGCTTCCCACATACTCTGCAACGTTAAGCATTTCTGATGCCAAGAAGTAGGTGAGTCCAACTAGAAGCACCTTTGTTGTTAGACCGCCAAGGGTTGGACGCACAACACCATAGCCCATAGCAACAGAAAGAATAAGAATGCGTGAAATAGTTCTCCTTATTGCTCCAATTGTCACAACCCAGGTTGTGATTCCAGCCGGCCTCGTTCCAGAGCTATTGAAGTATGCATAGTCAAAATACCAGAATGTCATCTCCAACAACCCAAGAGCAATAACAGAAGTGATGCAGTGTTGCAGCAGTAAAACGTCGTTCCAATGTCTAACATACTGGAAAACCCAGATGCCACAAAGTATCACATAAGCAAGAGACATAAATACATAGAACTTCATCAGAGGGGCCATCCTACCAGGTAAAAAGCCGGTAGGGTTTCTCCACACTGTCCTTCCTGTTACCCTCAGTCCTTTAAGCTTTGGATCACACGTTATGAAGAATAAGTTGTACATTCCGGTGCTCTTTATGTTGACTTCTTTGTTCTTTTTCATATGTGCGGATAACATGTTTCCTCTAAAATACACACTGATAACAACCGGCCAGTTCCTATCAGCTGCTGACGGTGTTCTTATTACTTCTCCTTGTTTGCACCCTTCCAATTTGGCAAGATCCGGGGTACAACAGATCGATCTCTGCCCACCATAAGGAGATCCGCCAATATTATCGCGATCAGCTGCCTCAAAAATAACAACCTGAACCAACCCACCATTGTAGGCCAGAGCTGGGCGATGCTCAGCAGCTTCTTTACTCCTCCAGAAAGTTATGTTCTCGAATCTAAGTTTATATTCAAATTTCAATTAGAACAGAGTAACATTGCGTGTATCAGTATCACCACAAAGATCTGGTTAGAATTAGAAGATAACTGAAGCATTAGCAATTCCTCCACCTAAAAATTGAATGAGTTTAAAAGGAAAAGACCTAAATTAAGCGAATCAAAGATGCAGACGTATTGATATACACTTGGCAAGTTTGCTAAACGAATGAACTATCACTCATGCATATACGATCAACATAAGCACACATGACATACGATTGAAACAAAATCAAGCCATTCTCCTACCGATTGTAGCTCAGCAACATAACTCAATTCTCACACACATTGCCCCAATGCATCACGTATAAACAGTACCAATGATAAAGATACAACAACTCCAATTTTCGTTTTCGTTCTTCAACACTACAACGTCATAGATTGAATGCCGACAAATGGCATAGATCTGATTGGGGATTCGAGTAAAGATTACCGGATGTAAGAGCGGGCGTGCTGGGCGGCGGAGGCGGCGATGCCTTCGCTGCCGCCGGAGAGGAGATAAGCGGTGCCGACTTCTCGGAATGGATCTCGGTGGTAGATGTGAATCGAGGCTTCAGTGAATCCAACGGCTGATATTAGTACAAAGAATACGAAAGATTTGAGAATGGCGGCGCAGCATTGATCCGAAGGGCTGCTGGCGAGGCCCATGGGGGAGAGATACAGGGGAGGAATACCCGGGGATTGTAGAGAGAGAAAGAGGGGAGATGGGGAGAGATCGGCGGGGAGAATTTGGTGGCTAGGTGGAGTGGTGATGCAGCAAGTAAGACTTCAGTATCAGTGTAGGCGTGCGTGCCACGCGCATGCTACGCACGTGAGGATCTTCGTTCGGTTTGGACAGGAAGGTTTTGTGAAAGATATGGAAGACCTAATGCTAATGTTTTTTTGAAGTGAACCTAATGTTAATGTTGATTTTCTCCTTAAAAAAATGTTAATTTTGAAGTTTATTAAAACGATATTATAGTTTTTTTTTTAAATAAAAAAAATTGAGTAATGAAAAAGGGTAGATTTGAATTCAATGAAAAACAGTAGATTTAAACTCTAAACCTAACTATTTACATAATGAAATTCCGTCTCTTGAAAAGCGGTGAGATTTATAAGACCATATCTATAATTTAAAATAGATGTCTAAACAATTGTAGAAATTTTATAATTATAATTTGTGCTAGGTTTTGCTTAATACGCATCGACTACAGATTTAGACATGTGGCATCGATCGCAATGTAATATTGTAACCAAAATAAAAAATTTGTTAGTTTTGGTTCGATTCTCTTTATCTGTTTAGACAATAATATGTTACAATTATTTTTATTTTTTTTACTTTGAGGGAAGGGGGAGCGGTGAGGTTTGATCCTTAGATCTCATTATTTATAGACAAAAATTCGCACCACTTGGTGTCCCCTTAGAGACATATAACAATTAATTATAATTAACTGATCTATATTTTTTGTGTCTTCGTCCTTGCTACCATTACAACTTATTGATTCCACCGGTCGAGAATTATCGACGCCGCTCCTCCAAAAAAATCAAATAAAAATAAAGGCTCGTAATGTGACGTTATACTATAGCTAGCTAGTCTATAATTTATTTTTTGTGAGTTAATAACTAGTATATAAATTAATTAAAGCTAGCAAGAGTAGCATGTAATACAGTAACATTTTGTGACACAAGTGCAAAAATCGTTTTATTCTCATCCCATAAATTTTATTTTGTGAGCGATAACGTTTACAAGCAGACATAAAATTAGGAAAAAAAAACACAATTTGAAGTTGATATATGCATCGATGAAACTACGCCTGAGGTTGAAAAATTAAGCAGAAGAAGGGTCCTCTTTGATGATGAGAAACGACGGCGTTTGTAGGGATGAATCGTAAAGTGGCGGTGACAGTAACTCAGCTCCAAGGCCTATCTCGTTTTCTGGTACGTACAGATGACATGATCTTTCATAGATTAAGACATCATCGTACTTGGGTGGTGTGAGGCGGCGACGGCGACGGCGGTAGCACGAGGCTTGTTGGAGCTGGTTGATGAATCTGGCAAGTGGTGAGAGAGTGTACTGAGGCAGCTTTGATCTCTTCTTCTTTTGAACTTTGTTGCTGTCCCATATATCTTCTGCTTCTCTCTCCTCGCTCTCTGCATGCATCTCCTATTCTATTATTGGACCATTATTATGAAGCACTAGCTATATTTTCTCGACAAAAAGTAAACGTATTCTATATTTTCTACAGCTGCATGATTACTAAAACTGGAAAATTAAAAGAGGGACCGAATACTCCCTCTTACCACTAGTTAATACTGCCATTTGTTGCATAAGAATATGCACGTTTTGCTCATATATACGCACTAGGCTGATTGAAATATGGATAGTGATTAAGAAAATCATTTATAACATAAAATTAACAAGCAAATTAAATTCGTAAAATGCTCATATTTATTCTTTGACAATATTAAATTAATGTTAGACTTAATCAAAAGGGTTAAATAGGAGTATATTAATAAATGAGTTTTAAAAATCTTACTTGTATAGAACTACTATATATATACATATATATGATACATTATTTTGTACATCTATCACCAACACTCTCTTTTTATAAAACTTGAAATTATAATGACTCGCGTTCCATCTACACAACAAACACACGTCAAATTTTACCTCATTTTTAGAATCACACATTAATTCATAAAACATAACCTCGAAAAATGAAAGCGTAATTAATAAATTCAAATTATACATAAAGAAAGAAAGAAAGAAAAAAAGAAAGAAACTTTTACCACCAGCTTCTTGCTTTATCTGGATGGTGGTGGAATTAATTGAGGGTTTGAAGCTGTCCCCACAGTAAAAATGATCTCCAACTTGAGTTGCACAATCATCACCAACAGTAACAACTTCCGATTTTACCTGTGGCTCTACCGATTTACCACGACTAATTACTGGGATAGCTAAAGTTGGCTCAAAGGTCAAATTTCCAAAAATCATCCCAATTTGACTAACTGAAAATGGCACAGTTTCATGCGCAATTGAGCTTGAAGATGAACTTCCCATAAATGGATTACTTTTTGCCTCCTCATTCACTGATTGCTCACGACAATTTTCATCTAAATCAACCTTTGATCTGCATGACTTGCAAATTATCAGTTTTGAAGGGCTCAGATCCCGCCACGTCGACGACCCTATTTCATCATCAACCGTCAGTAATCATCCTTGAATTCATCGAAAAATAATCAATCATCTGCAGCATATATACTAATTCTAGCTCGAATTATATCTTGAAATCAATTAAGTTTAAATTTGAATGGAAAACATATTTAATTATTAGATGATTCGTACAGCAGATTAAATTGATGCTATATAATTAATTACTAAAAATCACACATGCATAATAAAATGTACCGAAATTCAGAACCATGATAAACATTTTTTAAAATGACCATGAAGCAAAATTTCTTTCATTTTTTTTGCAGAGTGAAATTTTCAAATTGAAATATAGATGATATGTAAACAGATCTTGAATAGTTTCACTTACTAAAAAAAGATGAATTTGTCTTAAGATTTATAAACGATTACCAGTAATAGCTAATTAAATATTCCTGAATGAAAAAAATTGAAAAAAATGAAGGGAACTCACATGCAAATCCACATTTGGAACATGGCCGTTGCTTTCTCATGATTTTTGCTTTCAATTTGGAGTGAAGATATAATTTAATGGTTGTTTATTTTCTCCTAAATGAGAAAAATGGTTGAATTTGAAAGGTCACAACTGCAAGATCGTCATATATATAAAAGCATGAGATAAAATGTTATAATAAGAGTAAAAACTGGAGGTTACAACTCAGCATGTGAGTGGCTCACATATGAAATCCTTTAATTCGCTTATTATGTGGGATTTTTGTCTAATTTAACAACAAAATGAAGTAATTTTGCTAAAAATAAATTTAATTATAGTTTTAATAAGAGTCGAGCAAACGACAAAATGAAAGTACTCCCTCCATCCCACTATAAGTGGCTCAAAACTTTTCGGCGCGAGAATTAAGGAGAAAGTGTAAATTGATTAAAAGTGATAGGGCCTACACTTTTTTTAAGTGTTAAATTTTTCAATGGGCATCAATTAATATCTGATATGAGCTGCCTGACCTTGCAGATTAATTGCTTTATGTGATGCAAAATCAGCATTTGAATATTATTGCTTTTGGATGCCTATAGATTTAGCTATATATATTTATAACTTCATGAAAAGTTTTAAATTAAAGACCATTTTTATATTAGGGAGCGTTTATTTTGATTGTAAAATTTTTATTGGAAAATAATAGATAAGAAAAAATGAGAAAATATTATATTTTTCTTCTATTTTTATCATAGGTTTACTAGAGATGAAAAGATGAGAAAATATTGAAAAATATTTTCAGACTCCTACCCTATGATAATATTATTCAACATTAGAGAAAATGAGTGAAAATAAGTTATTCGATAGAATATTTCACCTAATTGTCCGAAGAATTTTTTTTCCATCAAAGTAAATGATGGAAAATGGGGGAAAAAAAACTCTCTTTTCTTTCTCTTTTTTTTTTTGGTCTTCTAATAACGTTTGCCTCAAGTGCCTTATGATGGTGAGAGTGGAACTAAAATTCTTAAAATTCAAAATTTTCTAACTCCAATAAATTTAATGACATAGAAAGAATAAGCTAGGAAGAAGAGAAGGCGAAGACTGCAGAAAAAGGAGGAAGAAAGCACGTGAATCAGTCCTTTTATTAATTGAAAGGAAATAATTTGGTGAAGGAAGTAAAATAGAGATAAAACAAAATGTATTGTGAATTAAATATTGGAGGTGAATGCCAAATAAGAATAAATATGGTGTGAATTGCATGTAACCACCACTTATCCGCAATGTGTCATTTTCTATCCGCACACGAGATCCATAATCTTTGAATTCTGGCTTCATTCCATTTAATTACTACACTCGTAATCTCATTTTTACATGTACGATGCTCTCTAATTATGAGCCCTAAAGCTCAAAATTAGGTTACAAGTGGTTATACATTCTACCACACTATAATCAATTATAATATTGTAACTAAAAATATATCGCTATTTAATTCCATCTCTAAGTTTATTAAATTGTGGTTGTATATATAAAAAAGAAGGAAAAAGAACCTAAAATCATTGAAGGAACAGAAAAACCAACTAACTAATACTCCCTCCGTCCACGAAATGTGGTTCTAATCTGCCATTTTGATCCATCCATAAAAAATTATTTTAATTTATTTTTAGTCTAATTTATGGATTTCTTTTTTCACTCACTAACATGTGGGATCCATTCTCCACTCACTAAATTTTTTTGTTTCCACTTTTCTTCATTTGTGAGCTTATTTCTCCACTCAATATATAAAAAAACAATACAATTTTTTTTAGAGTTAATAGCCGGAAAATACACCAACTATTTTCGAATTTGCATATTGCACATGACCTTCAAACATAGCTTCAGAATACATGACCTTTTGATTTAGTTGCAATTTGCACCCGGCGGAAGTTTTGATCACTCTTATGTTTGACCGGCGATGACATGGAACTATTTTAAACTACATGGCATTACACATGGCATTTATTACACGGTGGCAAGCCACGCGTTCAAAACGACGTCGTTTTGATAGGGAGAAAAAATAAAAAAATAAAGAAAAATGTGATCTTGGACCTTGTTCTTCTTCTTCAATCTCTTGCCCGATTTGGAGCGGCGGCGAGTATTTCCGTCATTTCAAAAGTGGTGAAAGCGGGTTTCAGCGGCAGCATGTTTCAAGGGTTTGCAGATTTACAGATCTAGGATTTTTTTTTGGGTGGCTGAGGATTTAAGGATGTTTTGTGGCTGAGGATTTGGGGATTTTTGGTGGCTGAGGATTTGGGGAAACGTGGTGGTGTTGTGGTGATGATGTTGTGGTGGCCGCCGCTGCGACTTCCTCTTCTGACCACCGCCTCACCTACTTCGTCTCCCTCCTTCAAGTCGACGCTACTGCCCTCGCTCCGCGGCTCCTCTCGTCTCCCTCACAATCGATGTTGGTCTTCTATCTCTCTCTTTATCCCGCTCCCTCTCCCTCAACCTCTCTCGATACCTGCAACTCCGATCATCTAGGGCTTCAGGGCTTGGATTGGCGGCGGGAAAACAAGGAGGGGAGATGGTGACTGGAATTGGGGCTTTAGGGCTTGGATTGGCGGCGGGAAAACGAGGAGGGGGGGTGGTGACTGGAATTGGGGCTTTAGGGCTTGGATTGGCAGCGGGAAAACGAGGAGGGGAGGTGGTGGCTGGAATTGGGGTTTAGGGCTTGGATCTGCTTCGGCCCTTCTTCCGGCGACCTCTGCTTCGACCCTTCTTCCGGTGAACTGAGGGAGACGCTGGAGTGAGGGAGGCGGCGACGAGGAGGCAGCGCTGGAGTGAGGGAGGAGGCGCTGGAGTGAGGGAGAAGATGAATTAGTGAGAAGGTGCTGGAGTGAGGGAGGCGGCGACCTCTGCTTCGACCCTTCAAAATGATTTTTCCTTTTTTTTTCTTTTTAATTGATACTCACTCAAAACGACGTCGTTTTGAATGTCGGTGAGTCCACGTTTGAAAATTCCGGTGCCACGTCAACACCGATCAAGGTGATGGTCAACGCGTGTGCAATTTGCAACAAAATTAAAAGGTGATGTATTCTGGAGCTAATTTTAATGGTGATGTGCAATATGCAAATTTGAAAATAGTTCGTGTATTTTTCGGCTATTAACCCTTTTTTTTAAAACTTGTGTCTCCCTCCCTTAGGACAACATTTTGTGGACGGGAGTGAGTATTACCGTCTAGTTTAGTATATGGTCTATCACTATTCATATAAAAGTTTATTTTAATTATATTTAGTTTTTATGATTGATGAAATACATAACTAAATAACAGACGCCACAAGAAAACAGAGATGGTGGGAGTAATGCAATCACTCCAAATATCAGCAAATAAGGTCTGCTTGGGCAGCCGTCTCCGGACAAGATCCCAAGCAGAAGAAGTCGAAAACTCACCGTGGCTCCTCAAATCCCAACGCAGCGTCAATCAAATCAACAGGAATATCATGCAAATCATATAAATCATGCAAGCGAGTATCATCCCAAGCAAATTTATGCCAGAAATCACAAACACGAGGAAAAGTGTGACCATCGGGATGACTATATGAGCTTAGGGGGTGATCCCCGAATCATATGTCATTTTTATACACTAACTTTAGTATGTGTTCAATTTTTGCACCGATTTCCGTTTTTCCCAAATTCGATCCTACGTGTCATTGACGTGAACTGTCGGCACAAGCTTCAGTATTTTTCGGTCGACGGGCAAAACATTGTGTTTTATTACAAGCTTTCCCTCTCTCACATTTGATTATTTACCTACTGCAGCCTCCCCACCTCATTTCTCACCACAACCATTACCTCATTCTCTCATTTTGATGAGGATGGAAACAAGAGAAATGGATGAAATAAGATAGTATGCCTAATTCGACTTCTAAGATGAAAAGAACAAGAAATTGAGAACTCTATTATCAAACTTTATATAATCAAATTATCATCAACTCAAGTCTACATTTCTCTCCCTAAGATAGGCTATTTATAGGCCCTAATACAAAGAAATCTTAATGCAAGAAATAAATAAAGAAGTCTCTAGAAATCACCAACATTAAAGAAAAGACTCTTCAATTTTTGTGCTTATTGAAACGTCCATAACTTTTCGGATACTTGGAATTTGAAGCTCCACAATATCTTGATGGAAAGGTATTTGAATTGGCTTTCCCACAATTGACCGTTAATTATTTGGAGTTAAATTGAAGAAGTTATGATCAAAACATTGAAGGGTGGTCAAGCTGGCAGATTCTACGAATTTTGACCTCATCACATTTCTCTCCCACCTCCATCATCTGCCGCTCCCGCTCGTCACCGCCTTCTTCACCTCCTCAAACATTGCGCCGCCTCGACCCCCACCTCTCCCTCTCGCGGCCATCAGTCGCCATCTCCGCCCTCTGCAAAACCTCATTCCTAGTTTTAAAATCTTCTGCAATCTTCATCAGGCTCATAGCAGGGGCACAACAACTTTGATTTGATTTTCGCCAGGCTCATAGGATGCCATCCTACACCAAATTTGATTTTTTGGTTAATGGATTTGGGGATCTAGTTATTTTTATGGTTTGCTTTGTGTGTGCGTTGGTGGCCGGAGATGAAGGGAAGTCGATGACTGCAGGAGATGAGTTTAGCAATGGATGAAGTGTAGGCCGCCGGAGATGAGTTTAGCATGTTTTTTTCTGTGTGTAAATTGATTTGGAAGACATGTCATTGCCACGTTGTTTTTTTAACATCACCGGAGAACAAATCAGTGCAAAAATTGAACACGAACTAAAGTTTGTGTATAAAAATGAAATTTTTTAAGTTCGTGCTAGATTTGGGGTAGTGGTGTGAAAATATTTTTCAACATTTTCTCATTTGTTCATCTTTTTAAAATACTCCCTCCGTCCCACTATAAGTGGCTCAAAACTTTTCGGCACGAGAATTAAGGAGAATGTGTAAATGTGTTAAAAGTGGTATGGTCCATATTTTTTTAAAGAGTTAAACTTTGTCATTTGTGGAAATAGGTCACTTATAGTAGGACGGCCCAAAATGAAATACAGACCACTTTTAGTGGGACGGAGGAAGTATATGATAAAAAAAAAAGATAATATTTTCTCATCTTTTCTTATCTATCATTTTTCAATTAAATTTTTTTACAACCAAAGTAAATACACCCTAAGAGTTTATAAGTAGTTAAAGTGTTTGGATAATTAACTTTATAAATTAGAGAAAGAAAATCTATGTTAGAGAAAGAAAATCGAAGAGAGATGAACTTGAACTTGAACTTGAACTTGAGAGGGTAAAATCAAATAGGCAGAATACTAACTGTCGAACAGACACATAAACCAAATCGTCTTGTCCTAAACAGGAATTAAGCAATAAAACATAATGTAAAATTGTTTTGGTACACAATCTCGAATACTCTCGTAAATCGTGCTCACTGAAAAAATAAAGTGAAAGAAACTATTTATAGGGAAAATTAGTGCGTGGACCGCAGGCCAACATGCGGCTGAGTTCAGATTCCTCCTTAGAGTGGAGTATCCAGATTCACTCTTGAATAAGCCTTCTTGCACTAGGACTCTTTCTTCTGATCAGCTGCGCATTTCCCTCAAGACCTCAGTATTGCCCGGAGCAACGCCAAAGCCTTCAGATAGGTGTTGTGCATTCCCCTTGCAGTGTTGCCCGTCGCAATACTAAAAGCCTTTGTGTTAGTTCTGACAATGCTCTCGCATTGCTCACCGCTGCCCGGAGCAATGCCAAAAGCCTTCGAGTTAGTTCTTAGTATGCCTTCGCATTGCCCAGCGCTGCTTAGAGCAAGGCTAAAAGCTTTCAGGTTTGTCCTGGGCATTCCCTCGCACTACCTAGTGTTGTTCGAAAAAATGCTAAAAGCCCTCAGGTTAATTCAGGGCAGGCCCTTGTATTTCAAAAAGTCTTCGAGTTAGCCTTGCGTAATTTCCTTTGCACTGTCCAACGCTGCCCGAAACATTTTAAAAGAGCATGCGAGTTAACAAGGAAAGTTGAAAAAATAACCTAAAAAGTCGAGTTGATAGAACTTCTGTTGACAAAAAGCTTTATCTTTAAAAATAAATTTGTGTGGGTGTTTTGGCTAAGCTGTAAGGAGTTAATGCCTAAGGCAAAAGATTTTGGCTTCGAGTCTCCTTTAGTGCGGCCTTTAAATTTCTTTATTTATCAAAAAAAAAATTATGACCAAGTCGTGCAAAATATGGGATTTGACGTCAGAAAACTACTATAGATGACAACACCTAAAAGTAGTCATCTAAAATGGGGGAAGTTGTTGTAGTGGAGTAAAAGATATAGTCCCCATTTCATGCGGGAAATGATAGGAAGAAAACTCATCTATTAAAGATGGTTGTTGAACACACCCCTATGGTTTAGCACTGACCCATTGCAAAGGCATGACATTGAACTGATCAGACTCTCACTAGGGTCTAACTCAAACTGGAGTACACTCTGAGACCGAATAACTCCAATAAACCCTATGCACATAATATAGGTGAGACTAACACCCACCCTTCCACGAGATGAAACAGAGCAAATCCCCAAGGACTAAGATAAAGTGTAGTTATACTATTCAATCTCACTCAACTTCTTTAATCTCACTCAATTTTCTTAATCTAGGACTAAGACCTAAATATTACTAAATATGGGGACCATGGACACATGGCACTCCCACAAAAATATGCTAACTAGTTACATGGAAAATAATACTCTATAAAAGGTAGAACAAAAGACATCTCTTCAGTTTCATTGACACTACTATGGCAGTTGTCATTTTCCTACACTCTCTCTCATCTTTTGTGCTCTCTCGTCATAACAAACACATGCATGCAACACCAAAAAAATCTATCTCTCTCTCTCTTAACAACCCACGGTTTTTTCCATCTTGCACCTAGGTACAATGTACCTAGGTGCCCAATGCGCGACACGTGGCGATTCATCCATTTTCATTTTCTTTTTGTTTTTCCTCCCTTTTAACTCAACCAAGGTCCAATTTGGGTCCCACTCAATATTCAGATACGTATAATTCAATTTTTATACTGTATTTATCATTTAATTTTTGTTATATGAGTATTTCTTAATTTTGGGCTGGGCCCCACTATCCTAAAGCTTCCAAGAGAAGAAGCTTGTCTTGACTATTCACTTTCACGCATCAAAAATTTCTCCCAACACAAACCATCACGCTCTTTCGCCTTCGCTGTGATCCTGTCTGTGCTCTCGCTGTCATTGGAGTTTAAGGTAGCCGGAATTGTTTTCCGGTCCCCGGTGTAAGCTGTGTGTGTGGTCTTTCGCCGTCGCTGTCGCCCAGAGAAAGGTTCGCGCTCTTTCGCCTTCGCTGTCGCCAGGTTTGTGCTGTCGCGGTGATTCGTGTTGAAGGTAGCCGTAATCCTGTTAGGGTCCCCGTAGTAGGCTCCGTTTCTGTGAGTTATTCTTTTACGGTGAGTTCCGACGGTGCCTCACTTTGGGGGTTTAGGAGAAAAATTAATTTATGACCAAATTTTTTTATTGCATGTCATATAAACAAAATGTTGAAGAACGTACAGATTATGCTGAGCTTAGATTGTTGTATTTGAAGCATCCTTTGAGATATTTGACTGCATTTTGTCGAAAACTGCTTGTTAAAGGTTTGGAGATGTGAATTGGTGTAGGAATAACTTGTAATTTAATGTCTATTTAGGGGAATTTTGGTGATGATTGACTACAATTCATGTCTTTTCTTGGCTCAAGTATAAGAATACACTAATTTTACATATTTGTTGCATTTTCTCTGAATCTCAAAATGTAAACCCTTTTTTGATTGCATGTCTGAATTGATCGATGACTGTGTTGGTAGGTTTTGCTCATTTGTTTGAGATGACGAAGAAAACTAGAGCGAGAGGAACAAGGTTTGAGCTATTTAGTGTTAGTTTTTGCTATAAATTGCTTGGGCTGAATTTTTCAGTTGATGTTTGTTGTTTGTGTTGGTATGTGCTTGCATGATTGTTGTAGTTTGTGTTTTGGGGAGTATTCTAAGATATTTTGTATGAATTTTAGGGTTTCACTGTTTTATTAATTGTATATCCCAATTAGTCTTTTTTTCTATTGAATTGTGAAGTGATGGTTTTAAAATTGTCACATTTGAGGCTTTTAGATTCCTTGTCGTTTTCTTGAAATGCAGTGGTCCCCTTTTGGCCTTTTTCCTAATAAAGCATCAAATATAAATGGCATTTATTTGTTTGGGTAAGGGAAAATATGTTTGTCGAACCATGTCACATATATGCCGAAATGAAAATATTTTTATGACGAATAGTCTATGGTTTGGTGTATTAACTAGAAAACAAAAGGGAAAGGGGAATAAAAAAGAACAAGAAGCTAGGTAATATATATGTTCTTGAATGAGGAATTTATATCTCACAATTTTGGCGGTTTTCTTCTTGGCAAAGTGTAATCCATCTAAGCCATGTCTAAAACTTCTTGGCCTTGCTGTGCTTTCATTTCACCATTCTGTACATAACCCGGTTTAAAACTGATCATATCTTATTTCAAGAATTTATGTTTAATTATTGAAATCATAAATTTAATTTATATTTTTCAATATTGTAGTAATTAATTAACCAACCTTAGCAATGGTGGTAGGGCTAGAAATATGGATGAAAGTTAGTTTCCTATTAATGTTTCCTGCAGTCAATCAGATAAAGCCAATGCTTGATCATATATAATTAATGAATTAATTTCCCTCATTCTTGAGTCAAACCAAATATATGTTGAAATTCTAAATAGTGTGTTGCATTGAATTATCTCTGAAATGAATGATTAGAACTAATTGTATTAATTATATTTTTTTGGGTTTATCTTTTCTGATTGATTCTTGCTATATTCAAGGTTGATGGTAAACCCTTTTTATTACCTTGGTTGAATCTGCTTATCCCATCTGCCAAACATCTGTGTGATTTTTTGATAAAAATGGTGATGATTTTTTTATCTTTATATGTAGTAGATCTTTACAGATATTAATAAATGAGATGTAATTTGTAGAAGTGTTTGCAAACCTACCACATCATCAAATTCTTTGGTTGGGTGTGTTTAATGAACTGTTTTCTTTGGTGTATTGAAAGAGTAATTTGTTGGAGTTGGTGCAATTAACTGAAATCAATTGCTGTGTGATTTTTTGACCAAAATGGTGATAATTTTTTTTATCTTTATATGTAGTTGATCTTTACAGATATTAACAAATGATATGTAATTTGTAGAAGTGTTTGCAAACCTGCGACATCCTCAAATTCTTTGGTTGGGTGTGTTTACTGAACTGTTTTCTTTGGTGTATTGAAAGAGTATTTGTTGGAGTTGGTGCAATTAACTGAAATCAATTGTCACGGGGTAGGTGATCATGTTTCACATGTTTGTTTTGTAAAATCTGTGTAGGTGCTCATGTTTCTCAGCGAAGTTACCCGGGTTTGTGTCTACGACGTATAATTCAGCTTTTAGACTCGAACAACATGGATAGATTTAGGAATTCTTGTTTTGGCCGTTTGTTAGATCTGGATTCTTGGAAATTTCAGGAGCAGTTGTTGTATTTGATGTACTCCTCCATCAATGTAGAGTCTTTTGCTATTAGAAGAATATCTTTTAGGCTCTGTGGGCTGGATGTAGAGCTCGGTCCCCTCGAATTTGGGGTAATGACAGGCCTTAGTTTCAAGGGGTGGGAGGAGCCCCCAACAACCTCTGAATTTTTTAAACGTCATTTCAAAAGGCAAACAAGAATGTTTTTTAACCAAATCTTGGATGCTTTTGAAAGTCATTGTATTAAAAATAAAGGGGCAGATGTGGATGCTTAGTGGTTGTTTTTGGCATTTTATTGATTAGACATAACATTAGTAAAAAGATAGAGCTCCGGTTCATTCACTTAGTTGATGATGTAGACAAATTCGCCTCTTATCCTTGGGGGTTGGTGGCATATGAATGCCTCGTTATCCTTTGTCACAATGCCAAAGCCCGGCTGGATTATCATAGTCAAAGGCAGCTTCGTCCAACATGTGACGCGGCCGGGCTTTGGTATGTCTTGCAAGTTTTTGCTTATGAGCTACATCCGAAGTTTGTGGATGTAAGCTGTGAGGTAGGGGTCAACGTACGTGACCGGAATCCTCGCTTGCTCCGATGGATCCCCTGTACAAAGTCCCTGAAATTGAGTGAAATTGAACCATAATTTACCCCTGCTCATGCTTCGGAATTAGTAAGTAACAAATTAATAGAGTTGATTATTTTTTTAAGAATGGTTATTAATTATTGTTTTCATTTGAATGATAGGCACCGATGAATTTCACCCCATTCGAGAGGGTTTGGTGTGAAAACCACGAACTGTACCCCAACTACAGTTGCGAGGTGCCGAGTGCTGATTTGCTTGTCACCATCAAATACAAAATCAACAATTCTTCCAAACCAAGATCACCCAAGGAACAACCACATCCAAAAGTGGATAAGTTAGTGCTTGGAAAAAGGAAGACCAGAGCTACACAGCGGGTGCTTGAAAGGCCCGAAGACGAGGAAGCATTTGAGCGGCTGATCGAGTTGGCAGACACCCAAACAACACAAAAGACTAAGGGGAAAAAGAGTACACCCCGAAAACATGTTCCACCTCATCAAGGACATGAAGTAGGGGCAGGCACTAGCAAGAGAGGTCAGACAAAGAAAAATGAAGAGTGTGACACTCCTTCATATCCCACATACGACCAAATGGAAGAGGTAATGTATAAACCCCAAGTTTAATAGATTTTTATGGTTTTCAAAGTTAAATATAAGATGAATTCTGCCTCTTTTTTGTATATCTAATGTGTAGTTTCTGGTGATTGCACGATCAATGCAAACTACCCTCACTTCTATGGACGACCGTCTCGGAAATGATAAATCGGCAAACGTTATCAATGCGGGAGTTCAAACAGAATGGTCGCACAGGTACAGATCCAAAGTCTCATGCGCCCACGTCCACAAATCATCCAAGACGGTGTGCGACCATTCTGTTTGAACTCCCGCATTGATAACGTTTGCCGATTTATCATTTACGAGACGGTCGTCCATAGAAGTAAGGGTGGCTTGCATTGATCGTGCAATCACCAGAAACTACACTTTAGATACACAAAAAAAGGCAGAATTCAGCTTATATTTAACTTTGAAAACCATAAAAATCTATTAAACTTGGGGTTTATACATTACCTCTTCCATTTGGTCGTATGTGGGATATGAAGGAGTGCCACACTCTTCATTTTTCTTTGTCTGACCTCTCTTGCTAGTGCCTGCCCCTACTTCATGTCCTTGATGAGGTGGAACATGTTTTCGGGGTGTACTCTTTTTCCCCTTAGTCTTTTGTGTTGTTTTGGTGTTTGCCAACTCGATCAGCCGCTCAAATGCTTCCTCGTCTTCGGGCCTTTCAAGCACCCGCTGTGTAGCTGTGGTCTTCCTTTTCCCAAGCACTAACTTATCCACTTTTGGATGTGGTTGTTCCTTGGGTGATCTTGGTTTGGAAGAATTGTTGATTTTGTATTTGATGGTGACAAGCAAATCAGGACTTGGCACCTCGCAACTATAGTTGGGGTACATTTCGTGGTTTTCACACCAAACCCTCTCGGATGGGGTGAAATTCATCGGTGCCTATCATTCAAATGAAAACAATAATTAATAACCATTCTTAAAAAATTAATCAACAAATAATAAACTCTATTAATTTGTTACTTACTAATTCCGATCCGAAGCATGAGCAGGGTAAAATAGGGTTCAATTTCACTCAATTTCAGGGTCTTTGTACAAGGATCCATCGGAGCAAGCGAGGACTCCGGTCACGTACGTTGACCCCTACCTCACAGCTTACATCCACAAACTTCGGATGTAGCTCATAAGCGAAAACTTGCAAGACATACCAAAGCCCGGCCGCGTCACATGTTGGACGAAGCTGCCTTTGACTATGATAATCCAGCCGGGCTTTGGCATTGTGACAAAGGATAACGAGGCATTCATATGCCACCAACCCCCAAAGATAGGAGGTGAATTTGTCTACATCATCAACTAAGTGAATGAACCGGAGCTCTATCTTTTTACTAGTGTTATGTCTAATCAATAAAATGCCAAAAACAACCACTATGTAGGCAAAACGTAAGGAATCCACATCTGCCCCTTTATTTTTAATACAATGACTTTCAAAAGCATCCAAGATTTGGTTAAAAAACATTCTTGTTTGCCCTTTGAAATGAAGTTTAAAAAATTCAGAGGTTGTCGGGGGCTCCTCCCACCCCTTGAAACTAAGGCCTGTCATTACCCCAAATTTTAGGGGACCGAGCTCTACATCCAGCCCACAGAGCCTAAAAGATATTCTTCTAATAGCAAAATACTCTACATTGATGGAGGAGTACATCAAATACAACAGCTGCCCCTGGAATTTCCAAGAATCCAGATCTAACAAACGGCCAAAACAAGAATTCCTAAATCTATCCATGTTGTTCGAGTCTAAAAGCTGACTTATACGTCGTAGATACAAATCCGGGTAACTTCGCTGAGAAACATGAGCACCTACACAGATTTTGCAGAACAAACATGTGAAACATGATCACCTACCACATGACAATTGATTTCAGATAATTGCACCAATTCCAACAAATACTCTTTCAATACACCAAAGAAAATAGTTCAGTAAACACACCCAACCAAAGAATTTGAGGATGTGGCAGGTTTGCAAACACTTCTACAAATTACATCTCATTTATTAATATCTGTAAAGATCAACTACATATAACACAACAAAAAATTTATTTTTTACCGAGGGAAATTTCCCTCGGTAAATATATAATTTCCCTCGGTAATATTGTTTACCGAGAGATCGCCGATGAAAAGTGCCCGCCGTTAAATTCAATGTCGGTAAAATTATTACCGAGGTAAATTTCCCTCGGTAAATTTACCGAGAGATTTACCGAGGAGCCTATCCCTCGCTCACTTTTACGTCGGGTAAGATGTCGGCTGAGTATCAATTTTACCGAGGGAAAATTCCCTCGGTAATCACTCGGGGTTCCCAATTCCAATAGGAGAATGTTCAAAATCACTAATCCTTTGATTTATTCAGAATCACATATCAAGAAAAGCAAATATCAACAATTCATGAAAACCACAAGTAAGAGAAAGAAAAAAAAGGAGTCTCTGTAATCTGCAATAAATGAATAATGATGAAGATGAAGTGATGCTAAGATTTCTTGTGGTTGACTCTGCAATAAATGAATAATGATGAAGATGAAGTGATGCTAAGATTTCTTGTGGTTGACTCTCCGTGCAAATAAACAGGAGTCGCAAGTACACATTACAACATAAAGGGCTTCAGGATATATTAGAATTTTGGGTTTATTTGCAACTTTATGAGACAAGGGGTAAATTTGCATCTCACACAACAGAAAAAAATAATACTATCAATGATTACTGATAACAATGCAGTCTATTATCACTTCTGCTTTTTCTCCATCACTATACCAAGAAAACCATGGTTCAATACTATATCAAAAACTATCATCAAAGAGAACAAACTGATCACTTCAGCCCTTCTCAAACATGAACCCAAGGTTCGTGGACTCAACAACACACAAAAATCAAATGTGAGGAAAACAGAAGGATACAATTCTAAAACTACAGATTCAGAAATATTACCAGAATGAGCTGATTCTGTTGCCAAACCTACTGGTGACTCCTTCTGCACAGAGTAAATCGCCAAAAGAAGGCATGATTCAGAGCAACTTAACCAATATCAATGCCAAGAACAGCAAAACACACATAACACATTAAATCCAATCGCATTTCCTTTTGTATTTTACTCAAAATCTGTTACTTGATTTAAAATGCTTCAGTTGCTGGCAACATTAAAATCCTATGGCCAAAACCACAAGATCAAATGCAGCAGCAGCAGCAGCAGAAATCAGAAATCCCCCCTTTTTTTCTATCAGAAATCAGAAAAAACAATTCAACCAAAAAAGCAGCAGAAAAAATGGAGGCCAAGCTTTATTCAACGAGAGAGAGAGAGAGTGTTGAGTTGTTGTACATATTCAACCAGAGAGAGAGAGTGTTGATTGAAACCAAATGAGAGAAAGCTTCTCCACCTGAACCAGAGCAGCAGCAACAGCGGCGCGCGGCGGCCGGAGGGACGACGGCGAAAGCTGACGGAATAACGCACACAGAGAGATCTCAGAGAGAGAGAGAGTGAGTGAGCTTACAGTGGTGGGGTGGCGGACGACAGCGGCGAAAGGGGGTGAAGAAAGTAGCTAGCGCTTTCAATTTGGGGAGTGAAAATGTTAGTATGAGGAAGATGTGTATGAACAGTGTTTAATTTAATTTTACCGAGGAAAATCCCACTCGGTAAATTTGAAAACTAATTACCGGGGGAATACTCCACTCGGTAAATTTAAACTATAAATTTTACTTAAATTAAATCTAGATATACAATTAAATTTAAAATTTACCGAGAGAATATTTCTCTTGGTAATTTAAACACTCGGTAATCTCTCGGTAAAATTAAAAATACATTGTCCCTCGAAAAACTCTCGCAAAATACTCGGTAATTACCAAGGGAAAAGTTTCCCTCGATAATCCCTCGGTAAAAAAACGTCTTTTTGTAGTGTAAAGATAAAAAAAATCATCACCATTTTGGTCAAAAAATCACACAGCAATTGATTTCAGTTAATTGCACCAACTCCAACAAATACTCTTTCAATACACCAAAGAAAACAGTTCATTAAACACACTCAACCAAAGAATTTGAGGATGTGGCAGGTTTGCAAACATTTCTACAAATTACATCTCATTTATTAATATCTATAAAGATCTACTACATATAAAGATAAAAAAATCATCACCATTTTGGTCAAAAAATCACACAGATGTTTGGCAGATGGAATAAGCAGATTCAACCAAGGTAATAAAAAGGGTTTACCATCAACCTTGAATATAGCAAGAATCAATCAGAAAAGATAAACCCAAAAAAATATAATTAATACAATTAGTTCTAATCATTCATTTCAGAGATAATTCAATGCAACACACTATTTAGAATTTCAACATATATTTGGTTTGACTCAAGAATGAGGGAAATTAATTCATTAATTATATATGATCAAGCATTGGCTTTATCTGATTGATTGCAGGAAACATTAATAGGAAACTAACTTTCATCCATATTTCTAGCCCTACCACCATTGCTAAGGTTGGTTAATTAATTACTACAATCTTGACAAATATAAATTAAATTTATGATTTCAATAATTAAACATAAATTCTTGAAATAAGATATGATCAGTTTTAAACTGGGTTATGTACAGAATGGTGAAATGAAAGCACAGCAAGGCCAAGAAGTTTTAGACATGGCTTAGATGGATTACACTTTGCCAAGAAGAAAACCGCCAAAATTGTGAGATATAAATTCCTCATTCAAGAACATATATATTACCTAGCTTCTTGTTCTTTTTTATTCTCCTTTCCCTTTTGTTTTCATAAAAATATTTTCATTTCGGCATATATGTGACATGGTTCGACAAACATATTTTCCCTTACCCAAACAAATAAATGCCATTTATATTTGATGCTTTATTAGGAAAAAGGCCAAAAGGGGACCACTGCATTTCAAGAAAACGACAAGGAATCTAAAAGCCTCAAATGTGACAATTTTAAAACCATCACTTTCACAATTCAATAGAAAAAAGACTAATTGGGATATACAATTAATAAAACAGTGAAACCCTAAAATTCATACAAAATATCTTAGAATACTCCCCAAAACACAAACTACAACAATCATGCAAGCACATACCAACACAAACAACAAACATCAACTGAAAAATTCAGCCCAAGCAATTTATAGCAAAAACTAACACTAAATAGCTCAAACCTTGTTCCTCTCGCTCTAGTTTTCTTCGTCATCTCAAACAAATAAGCAAAACCTACCAACACAGTCATCGATCAATTCAGACATGCAATCAAAAAAGGGTTTACATTTTGAGATTCAGAGAAAATGCAACAAATATGTAAAATTAGTGTATTCTTATACTTGAGCCAAGAAAAGACATGAATTGTAGTCAATCATCACCAAAATTCCCCTAAATAGACATTAAATTACAAGTTATTCCTACACCAATTCACATCTCCAAACCTTTAACAAGCAGTTTTCGACAAAATGCAGTCAAATATCTCAAAGGATGCTTCAAATACAACAATCTAAGCTCAGCATAATCTGTACGTTCTTCAACATTTTGTTTATATGACATGCAATAAAAAAATTTGGTCATAAATTAATTTTTCTCCTAAACCCCCAAAGTGAGGCACCGTCGGAACTCACCGTAAAAGAATAACTCACAGAAACGGAGCCTACTACGGGGACCCTAACAGGATTACGGCTACCTTCAACACGAATCACCGCGACAGCACAAACTTGGCGACAGCGAAGGCGAAAGAGCGCGAACCTTTCTCTGGGCGACAGCGACGGCGAAAGACCACACACACAGCTTACACCGGGGACCGGAAAACAATTCCGGCTACCTTGAACTCCAATGACGGCGAGAGCACAGACAGGATCACAGCGAAGGCGAAAGAGCGCGATGGTTTGTGTTGGGAGAAATTTTTGATGCGTGAAAGTGAATAGTCAAGACAAGCTTCTCTTGGAAGCTTTAGGATAGTGGGGCCCAGCCCAAAATTAAGAAATACTCACATAACAAAAATTAAATGATAAATACAGTATAAAAATTGAATTATACGTATCTGAATATTGAGTGGGACCCAAATTGGACCTTGGTTGAGTTAAAAGGGAAGAAAAACATAAAGAAAATGAAAATGGATGAATCGCCACGTGTCGCACATCGAGCACCTAGGTACATTGTACCTAGGTGCAAGATGGAAAAAACCACAACCCACAAGCACGTACACACATGGACAACACAAATACACCGAGAACACATTTTTCTTCGTCTCCGGCGATCGCTGACGCTCTACTTTTCTTCAATTGTTACAAGGGAAAAACCCGCCCATGGCATTATTATTAAAGTTGATAAATCAAAAAAATATGGTAGGTAAATTTTTATATTTTATTTATTGAAATAAGTATAATTCATATAATATATATATTATAACAAATTTTATTATTATAAAAATAATAAATATAAAAGTGAGTCACGAAAAATTATAGGGCACCAAGTAAACAAAATTTTTGATTATACATTGTTGTGAAGCCCTCTATTATAATAATTGAAGATTCCAATTAATAATGTTAATCACCAAGGCTTGAGGTCCGCAGCTAGGCCGGCAGTCCAATTCAAAACCCTCTCACCATGCTTCAAATACACCCCCTTTTGATGTGGCAGCTTCCGTGCCAAGCCATTCAAGATCTGGTGGAATGCGTCGCCCGCCTGCGCCGGCTGAGGAAACAACATGGCCTGCTTCATGGAGGGATTCGCCAGCAACCTCTGCTTCCGCAGAATGATGTCGACGGGGATGGATGTGAGCAGGGTGTCCAGGTAAGGCACATCCTTCTCGGCCACAAACACACCTATCTCCTCCCACGGAATGGCGTCCGCGAACGGCAGCACAATGTCGTCTGCAATGATGACGGGGATGCACCCGAAGACCACGGCCTCCACGAGGCGGGGGCTCCACGGCGCCCATCCCAGAGGGCAGAGACAGAAAACGGCGCGCTGCATGTCTTGGTAGTATGTGGTCGGGTGCTCCGTCGAGATGTCGAAAAGTGGGTTGTTCTTGAAGTTCTCCCAGATGGACGCACGAGCCCCCCTCGCATAGTAACCGCCTTCGGGGTCGTTATCCGTGTCGTAAAAGAGACCTCGGAAGTAGACGAAGATGGACCTGGGCGTGTGAGGCGGGATCAGCTGCGACATGATCCTCTCTGGCGGCGCATACGGAGGTATGGTTATCGAACCTTCGTTCAAACAAACATGGTACCGTTGTCCAAACGTCTGGACCAACGTCGACCGCTGCAGCAACGGAAGAATCCCTCTCTCTATAGCTCTCTCTTCCTACAAACGCAACATATTATTAAATTCATCGTATATAACTATGTACTTAATTAATTAATTAATTACTACTTGATAATGAAAGCAGGCTCCAAAATCATGGGGCACGAGGAAGAAGTGGTCGGCGCCTTGGGTTCGATTCCAGTAAGGCCAAGTGGTGGAGATGAAGTGGATGGCGCTGCGCATCATTCTGGGCGACTTTATGGTCATGGGCAAGCCGTTGGGGGCGAGGTCACAGGTTTGGTAGACGGGGGTGTAGAACCAATCAGCTTGGTCGGGGTTGGTGGTTCGGACAAGGCTGCTTAGGAGGAAACGGTGCATGAATATCTCAGCGGCGAACATGTGTGTGAGACACCGTGGGTCTTTCTCCACAAGCTTCTTGTTGTATTTGTTTGGGAGTTTGTATACGAACACTTTCAGTCTTCCCACTGGATTGTCATCAAGAACATCTCCAGCACTTCCTACCTCACCCATAAATATCATTTGTTTTAACTATTACAAACTCAATGGTATTGCATCATCAATTTCATTTTTCAAAAATGATTCACAAAGAGGATTCTTGGACAATACAATCTTGAAAAAGGTTCGTAATAAAAATGTTCAAAGATTAATACTCCTTTCGTCCCACTCGATATAAATGGGCACGGAGAATAAGAATACTTATTTAATGTGTATAGAATAGATAAAGACTACATATTATTTTTAAAAAATATTATTGTAAATGAGACAAACTAAATAGGAAAGAGTGTCACTAAAGTGGAACAAAGGAAGTAATCATATTCGCATTCTCTATTCTAGGTAATATTTTTATGTGTCGGTCTCATCCGTGGGTTGTGTCATATTATTAGAGTACTTATTTTAATAATATTTTTTTTAAAATAAAAACATTACAATATAATAAACTCTAACTAATTAAACAAAAAAATTAAAGATTAAAAAAATATTCCCTAATTATGGAATAATAAATTTAAGTTAGTAATTAATTACTATTAACTTGAAAATTCGAAATGATCAAGTCATAATTAAGAATGACAAAATTGAAGTAAACACAAGTAGGGCTGTGTAATTGGTTATCGGGTTTTGGATAATCCATTAACCGAATCGAAATTTTCGGTTTTGGGTATCCAATAACCGAATTTTTCGGTTATCGGTTCGGTTTCGGGTATCATTTTTAGAAAAATTTTGGGTATCGGTTAACCCGATAACCGAAACGGGTTAACCGAAATAACCGAACATTATTTAATAAATATATTATATACATTTTAATTATTAATTCATTAATTTGGTTTTTTTTTTAAGAAATCGATTCTTAGGTAAAATAAAATTATGATATATTTAAAGTATAAGAATGAGCTTTAGTTTGGTGGAACGGTTAACGAAATATGACAATTTCGGGTACGGGTAACCGAACCTGAACCGATCAACAGCCCTAAACACAAGTATATATAATTAGAATTGAAGAAAAAAAAATAGACGAAAAATGATATACCTGAAATCCTCTCAGTACGGGGACTGCGGTCAATCCCCTCCACGCCAAGAATGGCCGTAATTAGAGCTAGAAGCCAAAAAATACACATTGCCAACTCTAAAAATAAGAGATTAATGAAGAAAAGGGGCAGGGATTTATGCAGTTTAGGATTATGTGAGGAATTAACCACATTCTCTTTCTTCACTTCTCTTACCATTTCAAACACAAACTTTCAGGGAAAAAAAATATTGAAAATTTTAATATTAACGTTAAAAAATTGCACGTGTTCCTGCTTATATAGATTTAATTTAATGTCGTTAAACACATTTATATTATGTTTTCCAAAGAAACATCATGAGCCGCATAAGGGAGGAGTTTTTTTACCTCCAAATTTTCTTTCTCCTCTCACTATTTTCCTTCAAATTTTTTCTCTTCTTTTTTCTATTTGATTTTTTTTTTTAAATTGTTAACTTTGATTCATGAAAAAATATTTAATATTAATGTTAAATTAAAGATTACGAGAAGATCTTTAATTCTATGTAAAAATTATATAAAATAAATTTGAAATGAATAAGTTATTATCGTTTAAAGTGTCAAAATTAATTTTTGTTTCCTCCCATTTACCTCTAACGTTGAACATCATACTACTATATTTCCATTTTATTTTTGTTTGTTGGTGAAAAAAATAAGTAGATGTCATTTTTTTCCTTTCGAAAAAGTTTTCATAGTTGTTTAATTGTAATTATTTTAAATTAATGCAGTTTTTAATGTATGAAGGATAAGGAAATTTTTTAATAGTTTTAATATGAATTTGTAAATAAAAAATTATTTATATATCCTAAAATTAGATTTTAAAATATTATGTAGATTTATTTAGTTATGAGAATATTTAATTATTTATATTAATATATTTGTTGTTATATTTTTCTTGATTTTTAATTAGTTTTGGACTATTTAAATATGAACTTTTTTCTTGAGGGAAAGGGGAAGAGAAGAGAAAAAGTTCCGAGCAAAGGGTAAAACATCATAAATCACGAAAATAGGTGGACTAGATAAAGCAAACTTGTCATTGGCATTTCCTTCCCGCAACTCCGAAGATAAGAGAAGGATAGGAGAGAAGCCGTAACAGATCCTTCACCACTACAACAAACCATCTTGGGAGAAGTAAGCGGTGATGAGATAATTCCTTTTTCTGAAATACAAGAAGATTTCTTGCATACCAAATCGACCATGAGGAATTTGGCCAATACTCTCAAACCAATCCACCCATTCGAGGCCAAGACAAAAGAACACTCCCTAAGACCATGTTCCACAATCTCCAAATCTTTCCCACAGCGTCTACAAAGCGGATCAATATGGAGGACCCAGAAATCAGGGCTTTAGAAGTAGGTAACGATTTAAATATCAACTTTTAATAATAATACAATTATACAATTTTGATTTTTAAGCTGTCAAAACATGTTAATTTTGTTATATTGATTGCTTAATATTGTTATTTACTCAAAATGAGATTGATTTAAATTATTTATTTTACTATTTATATATAAATGTAATTATTATTATTATTATTATTATTATTATTATTATTATACAATACTCATTAAGTTGATAATATTGTTATATATTATACATTATCTTAAATCAAATACTAATATTTAAATTAATATAATTTTTTTTATTATAAATTAATCTAACTTATAAATAATGATATTTAATATTTTTAGATAATTTAAAATTTTAAAATTAAATAAATAATTGAGAGGGCGTACTAGTGTAAAGTAAAAGAGTAAATACAAATACGGAGACCGAAGAACAGCATTGTAGAAAGGTTATATATTCATACCATATACATATATATGATTGGGTTAAAATAACTGGTATGAATATATAACCTTCGACGGGCTTCAAAGAAATTCTCTCAAACGCCGAGACTGAATCCAAAATCTTGGAGTTTGGGCAGAAATTAGGAATCCAGTGCAATAAGGCGGATCTCGCTGTGCTGAAAGAAGTGACCCACGAGCCAGCTAAAGTTGGAGTCCAGGAGATTTCGGAAAATGTGGATCAATGAATTTGCTCTCATACAATATTCGGGGGCTCGGGAGCAAAATCAAGAAAAGGGAAGTCCGGGAGATGATACAAAACTTTGATTTAGCTGTTTGCTTTCTCCAAGAAACCAAACTTGAGGCTCTTGGGGAAATGGACATCAAAACAATTTGGGGCTCGGAGGGTTTTGGTTTTGCCACTCGCAAGGCCGAAGGGAGGTCGGGAGGGATCCTCACTTTGTGGAATTCATCTCTATTCACGTGCTCCAGCACTTGGGATTTTCCAGGAGCACTTATCGTGAACGGTCGTTGGTTGGAAGGTAACTTAGATGTTTGTTTTATAAATGTTTACGCACCACAATCTTTATCTGACAGGGAGAGCCTTTGGGACTCGTTGGGATTAGTCGTGGAGCAAAACAGAGATACTTGTTTGTGTATTGCCGGGGACTTCAATTCGATCCGGAGGAGCTCTGAAAGAGTTGGGAGAGGAAACTCTTTTTCGCTTCGAGACTTACAGGGGTTTGATAATTTCGTGATCGATAACGACCTCACAGAAGTTAGGCTGCAGGGGAGGAGTTTCACTTGGTATCAACCCCAAGGACTTTGCAAGTCCAAACTTGATAGATTCTTTGTCAACGAATGTTGGGAGACAAAGTGGCCGAACACGACTGCTAGAGGCCTTCAAAGAACAGTGTCGGACCATTGCCCGATACTTCTGAAAACTAAGTTTGTTGATTGGGGTCCCAAGCCGTTCCGTTTCATCAATGCTTGGACCCAACACCCGGGCTTCGAAGAAACAGTTAGGCGCTCCTGGCAAAAGGAAGGTATTCAAGGGTGGAGTGGTTATGTCTTCAAAGAAAAGCTCAAAAGGCTAAAGTCGGACCTTAAAGTTTGGAATAAAGAATCGTTTGGTGCTGTCGGGGAAAGGATTTCCAGCCTCAAGAATGAAATTTGCAGGTGGGACACCATTGATGATGCTTTCGGCCTTAACGACGATGAGGTGATCAAGAGAAGTGAAGCTATGTCCAACCTTCTCCTCCAATTGGATAATAGGGACAGTTTGCTTGCACAAAAAGCTAGACAACGATGGGCGAAAGAAGGCGACGCCAACACAGGGTATTTCCACAGAATTATTAAGGGACGCCGAAAGTCAAATGAAATCCCAGGTTTGATGGTTAATGGTCAGTGGTCGGAGAAACCGGAGGAGGTGAAAAAAGCAGCTAGAGATTTTTTCCAAAATCAATTCCGGAAAAGGGCTCGCTCGCGGCCGTTCATCCCAACTGATTTCTTTCAAAAGAAATTATCAGATGAGAGCAGGGAATGGTTGGTGAGACAGTTCACTGAGGAGGAGATTAAGGAGGCGGTTTGGAATTGTGACTGTAGCAAGAGTCCCGGCCCGGATGGATTCAACTTTCACTTCATCAAGCGTTGCTGGGATATTATTAAAAATGATCTCATTAAAGTGTTCAAGGAGTTCCATCTTCACGGCAAAATTGCAAGAGGGTGCAACCCGTCTTTCGTGGTGTTAATTCCGAATAAAGAAGGGCCGACGGACCTCAAAGATTTTCGCCCAATCTCGCTTATTGGCTGCCTGTACAAGATTCTCGCCAAAGCTTTATCTCTCAGATTGAAACATGTCATCAGCGATATCATCACGGATTGCCAAAGTGCGTTTGTGGAGGGGCGGTATATACTTGACGGAGTTGTGGTGCTCAATGAGATGATTGAGGAGGCAAAGAAAAAGAAAAAAGGTTTGACACTTTTCAAAGTCGATTTTGCAAAAGCTTTTGATTCTGTTGATTGGGATTTTCTTGATTCTATGATGGAAAGAATGAATTTCAGTCCAATTTGGAGAAAATGGATTGGTGGCTGCCTTAGTTCAGCCTACGCCAACGTTTTAGTCAACGGATCCCCTTCGGGGGAGTTTCAGCTGGAAAGGGGGCTCAGGCAAGGAGACCCCCTCTCGCCTTTCCTCTTCCTCATCGTCGCTGAAGGCATTAATCTTCTCACTATGAGGGCTGTTCAGAGGGATCTTTTGGTGCCGTTCAAATTCGGTAATGGTGAGATTTGTATTTCGCACTTGCAGTATGCGGATGATATGATTTTTGCGGCTTCAAATGATTTTGATAATGCATGGGCCTTCAAGTGTATCCTCCACTTGTTTGAGATGCTTTCGGGGCTCTCGGTTAATTTTGATAAATGCAGCATCTTCGGCATTGGGTGGGAACCACAGCTGGGCGAAGAAATGGCAGCTTTGCTCAAGTGTAGAAGGGGCGATTTCCCCGTTAAATATCTTGGTTTCAATGTCGGTAGAAGCCTTTATCGAGCCTCGGAATGGGAACACGTCGTTGAAAAGATTAAGAGAAAAATTAGAGGATGGAAAAGCCGGAAATTCTCGTTTGCTGGTAGACTCACCCTCCTCCGTTCCATCCTCACTGCAACTCCGATCTATCAATTATCCTTTTCCAAGGCGCCAAAGAGAGTGATCGCTGATCTTACGTCATATCTTGCCAAGTTTATCTGGAGTGGGGATTTCGTGGAAAGAAAGATCCACTGGATTAAGTGGAAGGACTTGTGCATTGATAGAAGCCGCGGAGGATTGGGTATTAAGGATTTTGGCTGGTTCAACCTCGCTCTGTTGGCAAAATGGACTTGGAAATTTCTGGTGGAAAAAGAAGCTCTTTGGGCTAGAGTGATCAAGCTCCGACATGGAGATCTTCGATGGAATGGCAGCGGCTTTACTTTTGCAGGGCGAAGGGAGCTGTCTTCGGGATGGTGGAAAAACATCTCTGGTATCTGCCGGGGAAAAGGTGGAACTTGGTTCAGAGATAACGTGGAGATCTCGGTTGGCGAAGGCGATCAGACTCTGTTTTGGCACGACGCTTGGATTGGGGAGCAACCTCTTAAGATGACCTTTCCCAGACTGTTTCGCTTAAGTTGGCAGCAAGATTGCTTTATCAAAAATCTGGGGGTTTGGAATGGAGGTTCGTAGCATTGGAATCTCGAGTGGTCCCGGCCTCTATTGGAAAGAGAACTCATTTCGGTGCATAACTTGAACTTGGTCATTGAGAATGCCCGGCTTAGAGAAGGTCAGAGGGATGGCTGGCACTGGAAAGCATCCCGAAGCGGAACTTTTACTATTAAGTCGGCATACAGTGAATTATGCTCTAGGGATCCTGATCTCTCTCCCCATGGCGAAGATCCCACCTGGCCGCAGATTTGGAAAGCTCCGGTTCCGCTTAAGGTGATAACCACGGCTTGGAGAGCTTTGCGTGATAGATTGCCTACGTGTGATAATCTTGTTAAAAGACAGCTGGACATTCATGGCAGCGATCTGATTTGTATCCTCTGCAATTCGAGTGACGAGGCGGCGGAGCATATCTTCTCAACTTGTGGTTCTTCCGCGGAGCTTTGGAAGGGTTTACTGCGTTGGGTTGGGAAAGAGTCTGCTCTCCCTGCTAAGCTGAAAGATCATCTTCTTGCTTTTATTAACCTAGGTAATAAACAAGACGTCCAGTTCCTCCTTGGAGTTTGGATGTGCACGATTTGGATCATCTGGAGAGAACGCAATAATTGCAAGTTCAATCTTGGAACCTGGAACATCGACAAGCTGCTTAACGAGATAAAATCGCGGACGTGGAGCTGGATGATGGCGTTCGCGCCACCGGGTCCTCAATCTGATTTCAATCGTTGGTTTGGGGCTGTGAGCCTTCATGGCTGATCTTGAGTTTTCTTCCTTGTGCTGTCTGCGTGCGGCTCTTTCTTTCTTTTTTCTGTGCTTCTGTTTTGTTGGCTTCTGTCACGGTACTCCTGGTACCACTCCTTTCTGCATTAATATAATTATTTTCCTGATCAAAAAAAAAAATGTATCATATAAATATTTCAAAATGTATATAATTAATCATCTATTTGCATATAGTTTGATATATTTTTTTGAATGAATATTCAAATAATATTCATTCAACCATTTTGTTTAAAATAAAATTCATTGAGCCTTCGGAACATACAATGGATGAACCATCTATGTTATACTTCATCCATCAACAAAAGAACTTTATAGGAGAGACTGACACGAGTTTTAAGAAAACAGTTGTTGAGTTTATTGAGAGTAGGGCTGTAAACGAGTCGAGCCGAGCTGAATACTAGTAGGGTCGAGCTTGACTCGTTTAAATATTCGGATGTTCGAGTTCGACTTGAGCTTTAATTTTGTTGATCGAGTTCGGCTCGTCGCCCACTTGCCGTTCTCAAGCCCGGTTCGAGCTCGGCTCGAATGATGCTCGATAATGTCAAATTCTCGAGCTCGACTCGTTAGATGTTCGTATATATGATTTTCTTGCTCAAATTCGTTATAAATTTAGGAAAAACTTCTTAACTAATATGTTACTCGAGCTCGAGTTTGACTCGTTTAAGGCTCGTGCAGATGGCTCAAGGAAAATTTGGAGGTGCAGATCGGGGAAGGAAATTCGATACTCTTTTGGCATCATTGTTGGGCTGGAAAGAAAAGGTTACGAGATAGTTTTCCAAGGCTCTTTCGCATCTGCTATAACCAAGGGGGACTGCTTAAGGATATGGGTATTTGGGTTGATGGAGTGTGGGAGTGGAAACTGGAGTGGAATCGAGTTTTGAGGGAGCGTGAGGAAAACCAGATCAATGAACTTTTTTCTATCAATACTTTTTCTTTGTGCGCAGGCAGGAAGAATGGATGGACTTGGAAGCCTGCTCCCAATGGTCTCTTCTCAGTCAAGTCTGCCTACAATTCAATTAGAGAGGCCGGTGTTTCGACCAGAATCCGATCGAAAAAACCAGAGTTCTCGAGGATCTTGAAAGCCTCTGCTCCTCACAAGACGAAAACAAATGCGTGGAGGATCATCAAAGGAAGACTGGCGACGTGTGATAACCTTATTAGAAGGCACATTCAAGTTTCTCCTTCGGATTCTGACTACACTTTTTGTAAGTCTCACCCTAAAGATCTGAAGCATATTTTATTTTCTTGTCCTTTTACCACGGACATTTGGAAAGCCATCACTACAAGAAAACACGCGTTTAACGACCGAAATTTTCGGTCGTTAATTTTGCGGCCTTAACGACCGATTTACGACCGTTTAACGATCGATTTTATTTTTTATTTATTTTTATTTTTTAACGACCGAAAATTCGGTCGTTAATTATTTTTTTAATATTTTAATATTTAATTTTTCTTAACGACCGAATTTTCGGTCGTAAAATTATTTTTTTATATTTTAATTATTTTTTTAATTTTAACGACCGAAAATTCGGTCGTTAATATATATTTTTTTATTTTTTTTTATTAAAAATGTATTTTTTTGAAAAAAAGATAATTTTTTTTTAAAAAAAAATAATTTTTTTAACGACCGAATTATTCGGTCGTTAATATTATTTTTTAATTTTTTTTAATTTTTTTTAATTTTTTTTAATTTTTTTAATTTTTTTTAAATAAAAAATATATTTTTTAAATAAAAAAATATTTTTTTTAATTTTTTTTAAAGATCGAATTTTTCGGTCGTTAAAATTATTTTTATTTATTTTTTATTTTTTTATTTATTTTTTATTTATTTTTATTTTTTTATTTATTTATTAACGACCGAATAATCGGTCGTTAATTTTATTTTTTCAATTTTAAAAATTTTAAATTTCGTTTTTATTTTTATTTATTTTTATTTTTTGATTATATATAAATGTATATATAAATATTTAATTATTTTTATTAATTTTCTATTTAATTATTATTTTCAAATTATAGAGAATATTTTGAAAATGATTGTTATTTTCATAATATTATTCTATAAAAATAGATAATATTGATTATTAATAAAAATGTGATATTATTTGCAAATAATAATAAATTATTAGATTTATTATAATAAATTATTAGACTTATTATAATAAATTATTTGACTTATTATAATAAATTATTAGACTTATTAGATTTTCTAAATTATTAGATTCATTATTTTCAAAATATTAATAATTTTATTATTTTAAAATAATAAAATTATTTTTCAAATATTAATTTTATTAATATTGATTATTTGATTTAATATTGATTTTGTTGTATATTTGATTGTTATTTTTCATACTCATATTTTCTTTTCTTTTTTTAATTACGATAATATTATTTTTTTATTATTTTAAATTCGATCGTATATTTATCGTCAATGTTTCGCCGACACTACAAATCTTAGTTATTTTCTCGACATATTATAAGGTTATGAATGATTAATGATATTTTATATTGAATTAGAGTTTAAATGAATTAATAGGTACTATATATATCAATAATACGAGTGTTCTCTATTGGTGACTACTCGAAAGGAACTTCAAGGTTAAGCTTGCTTGACTTAGAGCACAAGTAAGATGGGTGATCTACTGGGAAGTTGTCAAATGATATGCAATTAAGGTCAAAATACATTAGAAATACACTAAAAATACTTGTGGGATACAAAGATATATATATAAAAAAAATATATATATATTTTTTTCGAAAAAAAAAATATTTTTTTATTAATTTTTTAATGACCGAATTTTCGGTCGTTAAAAATAAAATTTCGGTCGTTATTTAAAAAAAATAAAAAAATTAATTTTTTTATTTATATTTTTTATTTTTTATTTTCTTTTTAACGACCGAAATTTCGGTCGTTAAATTTAAAGACCGAAAAAACGGTCGTTAAAACTCGAGCGACGATGCAAACAACGACCGAAAAAAAAGGTCGTTAAATCGGTCGTTAAAAATATTAACGACCGATTTTTGGGTTTTAACGACCGAAATTTCGGTCGTTAGAGCCGCATTTTCTTGTAGTGCATTCTGCTGTGGCTCGGAGTCCAGACGGCGATGCAACGAGAAGCTACCAAACACTTCCTCGCCTTCACGAATCTTGGGAATAAATCGGCTGAAATCTTCCTCTCGAGTGCATGGATTTGCATCACTTGGTGTACCTGAAAACCAAGGAACGAATGTGTTTTCAATCACGGTACTTGCAACAAAGATAAACTGGTGGCTGAGATCAAGATGAGACTTTGGAGCTGGACGAAGGTTTTCAAGATGGAGACACCGATCCGGGATTACAAATCTTGGGTGATTAACCTGAATGCAATCGAATGATGTAGAGCCTTGGGTGTTGTGTTTTGCTGATTTCGTTTTCTATTTTTCCCTTTGCTCGTAAACTCCCAGCTGCCTTTTCTTGGTACCTCTAGTACCATGGGTTTTTAATAATACCATACTCTTTTTCCTGATAACAAAAAAAAAAGTCTTTTCTATAGTTTATAAAATTAATATCTTTGAAAATTATAAGATGCTATATCTTAATTTAATTAAAACGGATTATTTGTACACAAATATTGCATAACGTGCTTTTAATGATTTATTTTACTTTTAGTGTGTATTTTCACTTCTCATTTAGTTTATCGAAAAATTCACAACTAAAATATTCACTTCAAATTCTTTCAAAAAAAATACATTCACATGAAAATCGACCATTTTTAAAATATTAAAAATTAATAAAAAAATATTAATAATATTAATAAAAATATTAATATATTAATAAAAATATTAGAAATTAATAAAAATATTAATAATATTAATAAAAATATTAAATATATATTTAAAATATATATATTCGGTTCGGTCCGATTTTCGTCGGTTTTGGCCTCCCCAGGACCGGGACCGAATCGAAATATTTTCGATCCAAGAAAATAGGACCGGATCGGACCAATACATGAACCTAAACCGATCCGGACCGAAAAACCGATTGGTTCGGTCCGGTTCGTTGGTTTTGGTCCGCTTTTGCTCACCCCTATTAATATGTATCAAAATTGGCTCGGGGAAAGATGGGATGAAGGTTCGATGACATTGTGCCTTGATTCGCTACAATTGAAAAGTTCCACTAAATTGCAAAAATTAGAAATTAGTTAAAGTTGCAAACTATACCCCAATCTTGCGTCTTTTTAATAAGGGTTATTGGCTTCTATGTACATAAATTTTGGATTTTTTTTTATATAAATTTTAAAAAGGGAAAAGGTGCAGATTGGCCCCCAAAGTAGTAGCCCCTATAGCGTATAACCCCTCTTACTCACTGTGTGTGTAACTAAACCCCTGAACTCCAAGAAAAGGGTGCAAATTCCCCCCTCTGACCTAACGCCGTTAAGTGTCCGTTAACGTTTGGGTTTAATTGCGCCCTCTACTTCAGGGGTGGATCTGCACCTTATTTTTATTTTTATTTTTTTTATAATTTCATCAACTCGCCTTTGGCATCAACTTAACCGCCCTCGTACTCATCGATTCTGACTTGCACCTTGTCAGCTCGCACGCGCCCAATCTCTTGTTTGTCGACTGCCCACTGCTTACATGCAGCAACGCCACCAGCTTCTTCACCGCCCCGCACAACAGCATCTCCTCCAACACCTTAACCTTTTAGGCTTATCTTATGATATTAATTGTGTATATATTTATCTATATAATATATATTTAAATTTTATTTATTTATTTTTGAATAATTATTAAAACTCTAGATAATAATTATGATTTTATTTTTGGTTAATTTAATATTTATAAATTTATTTTAAAAGAGAAAAAAGAATGGATTTGGGGTAGGACTCGAGACCCTGTTGGATCTGGACATGAATCTCGTTTTTTTGGAACTAATGGATTTTGATCGGATCCTGACCTAAGTAAAAAAATACGGATATGGATTTGGACCAAGCAGGATTCGATCCAGGTCCACATCTGGAGTTGGTGATGCTGCTGCATGTCGGCGGTAAGCAGTCGACGATCAAGAGATTGAGCGCGTGCGAGCTGACAAAGTGTAAGTTGGAGCCGATGAGTACGGGGGGCGGTTAAGTTGATGTCGGAGGTGGGTTGTTGAAATTAAAAAAAAAAATTAAGGTGCAGATCCACCCCCTGAAGTAGAGGGTGCAATTAAACCCAAACGTTAACGGACACTTAACGGCGTTAGGTCAGAGGGGAGAATTTGCACCCTTTTCTCGGAGTTCAGGGGTTTAGTTGCACACACAGTGAGTAAGATGGGTTATACGGTATAGGGGCTACTACTTCAGGGGCCAATCTACACATTTTCCCTTTTAAAAATTGTCAAAATATACACTAATTTGACTTATTTTACCTTTTCTCACAAATTTTGAGAATTATCAAAAAGTACACAAACTTTGGCTCATTTTATTTTTCCCATGAAATATGTTGTTATTAAAAATAATCCAAATAATTCTTTTATTTTAATTTTTTTTCAAAATGACGTCGTTTTGATTACGAAATATATTTTAAAATTGAAAAAGTCATGTCACCCATGAATAATTATAGTCTATCATTAATTAAATTAATTAAGTTAGCTAATTATAAAAGAATTATATGGATCATTTTTTTATAACAATATATTTTGTGGGAAAAAATAAAATGAGTTAAAGTTTGTATATGTTTTGACAATTCTCAAAGTCCGTGGTAAAAAACAAAATGAATCAAAATTCGTGTATTTTGTGGCAACTTTCAAAGTTTGTGGGAAAAATCAAAATGGACCCACAGTTCGTGTATTTAGGCGTCAATAACCCTTTTAATAATTAACACCTTCAAATATGAGTTGTTTTGGTTTTCTTAGAGGACTAATTGTGTTAGAATATTTGAACATTTTAGATGTTGGCAAGAATCTATGTACTATAAAAGAGGAGTTTTTTCGCCTTCAAAATTTGTCTCTCCTCTAACTTTTTCTTTCCAAATTTTCTTTATTCTTTTCTATTTTAATTCATTTCAAAAAGTCATTAACTTCGATTCATGAAAAAAAAATCAATATGAATGTTAAATTAAATTAAAGATTACGAGAAGATTTTTAATTCAATGTAAAAAGTTATATAAAATAAATTTGAAATAAATAAGCTATGATCGTTTAAAATGTTAAAATTATTTTTATTCACTATCATTTATCTCTAATGTTGAACATCATACTTTTTTTTTCCATTTTGTTTTCGTTTGTTGGTGAAAAAATAAGCAGGTGTCATTTTACTTTTAAAAAAGTTTACATGGTTGTTTAATTATAATTATTTTAAATTTAACTATTTTTAAATTATAGTAGTTTTAATGCAATTAAGTAGACTAAAATTTGTATTAATTTTAATATGAATTTGTAAATAAAAAATAATTATATATCTTAGAATTTGAATTTAAACTATATATAGATTTATTTAATTTTGTATATGAATTATTTATTTATTTATATAAAGAGATTTTTGTTATTTTTTTTATATCATTCCTATTTTTTTATTATTATTTAATTAGTTTTGGGCTGTTTAAATATGAATTTTTAATAACAATATAGTTTGAAATTTTAAAAGCCCAAAATAATGACTATTAATTTTGTTATATTGATGATATATAGTGTTATTTGCTCAAAATCATATTGATTTAAATTATTTACTTTATAATCTATAAATTCAATTATTACAATTATACGTATTTAATTATATTACACAATATATGGTAAATTTAACATTATACTCATTGAGTTGATAATATTGTTATTACACATTATTTAAATCAAATACTTATATTTAAATTATCATAATTATTTTGTTATCAATTGATTTAACTCATAAATAATGATATTTTGATATTTTTACATAATTTAAAAATTTTAAATAAATGAATATATCGTGGAGCGTAGTAATAATCATTAAAGAGATTAAGTATACATACATAACGTTTTGTATATGAATAATTTATTTCCAGGATAAAAATGGGTTCTCATTATTTATTTCTCTAAATGAGTAAATATTTTGTAAAGTAGTCGTTATGCACACTTGACTTTGAAGAAAATATATTTCTTCCCCAAGACCAACAGAAAAGGAACTTGAAGAAAAAGGCACAAACTTTGTAAATCACCAAAGATTAATTTGGTTTCCCTTCTTCACAGAGAGAGAGAGAGAGAGGTATGGAGTTAATCTTGAGGAGTTCTCAAAGAGAGACTTACAGGGGTAGTTTGACAAGCTGGCCGCCTCCACAGTTAATCCAACCTTATTTTGTGTTTTACCAATACACACTCATTAATAGTAATACTATATGACGCTTATGGAGGTGGACAGAATGCCAAACTACCTCTGCAAATTACTCTTGACAAACCCTCCAGAGAGACAGAGGTGAAGATATATCTGTAAAGGTATATATATATATAGGCTCCATGAATATTGATTATGGTGTGTGAAAGAGATAACAAGAGGATAGTGTTTGACACCAAAGCCGACACAACATTATTTGGCCTAATAATAATGATATGTTTTCAAATGCCAAATAATGATCTCATAGCTGAATATATATATAATCCAATATTACTCTTAAATTAAACAAATATATATATATATGTAATATTCTAAATATATACCACCTATACATTCCATATGGAACAAAAATAATGGATATATCAAAAATATGAGTGAAGTTCAAGATGAGTGTTTATGCGGTACTGTCATATCACTGACTAATTAATGCATACCGATGAACATTTTTGTACATATATATGTGTGGAAATATGAAGAAAGTCCGATAATGGATAGGAGTAGTGTTTTACTACTTTTTATGAGGAGTTTGTATTGTTGGATATGAAAAGGATGTTTAGTGCTGACTTTTTGGAGAACAGTAGAAAGAGAGAGAGTAGTGAGTGGGCTTCTTTTCAATATGTTGGTAGAAAGAAACAAGGGTGCATGAGCGTGCATGCTGTTTGTACTATCTGCCCCTTTCTTTTCCTTGTTTTAATCATTTTTTCCATCTTACCAACTTAATTACCTTGAAGGTGCGTTTACTTTGACGAATAAATTTATTATGATATACGAGAATAACAAAATTTTAATTTATGTCTTTAAATATCTCCTTTTTTCACATTTTATACTAAAAAGAAAAATTTACCATTTTTTCTTCTTTATTTTTACTTCAACGATGAATAATATTATCCCTCCAATGTTCCTCCTTGAAGTGAACACTTCAAGGAGGAACATTGGAGGGATAATATTATCTCTCTTGAAGAAAAATTGTAAACTTCTCTTTTGTATAAAATGTGAGAAAAGAAAAGAAGCATTTAAAAACATAAATTTTTGTTATTCCTCATTTTTCCATGATAAAAGATTTATCCATCAAAGTAAATGCATCCTAAAGGGATTTCATTTTAATTTACTCTTGCTTTTGATGATTGTACCATATGCAATACACTTGTTCAATCCCCCCTCTCTCTTCTAAAGTGTGGAACGTACAATCTAGACAAGCATGATTGATGTTTCTCGCATATATATATGAGATCTCTCGTATTCCCGTAGTGAGAGAGATATTCTTAAAATTATTAAATTATCGATATTGTGTGAATAGTAGCTGTGCAAAAGTTCAAATTGAATCACGGTATGAAATTTGGAATATGGATTTGAAGTTGTGATGAGATAAGGAAATGTTTTTGAAGTAGAGGAATGGGAGTGTGTTGTGTTTGGTTGCAGAGGCAAATTGGATATGTGATATATTGTGAAGAAGAATAGTAAGGGAAGCTTAGTTTGACCGAGGATGCTCAAATGCTTTATTGACTTGCGCCAAAAGCAGAGTGCAAAATGGAATGCTCTTGTCTCCCACTTAACTAGGTTTCAATGTCAACTTATTAACTCTAACTATAGCTAATTTGATTAGTACATGACACTTGCGCCATCCTAATTTCTATTCTATCTTGATTTCACATTTAATTAAGCTAACATTTTTACCAAAGGTTGAATTTTATTATTATTTTTAATGGGTTAATGGCATGTAAATTACTAAACTATAGTCCAATTCTGGTCTGTGTACCATACTTCAAAGTGTATTATGGAAATTCCTACACTATTAATTTGATCTGATTTAGTTACTCCGGCCAATTTCCGGCAAGGGTATTTTGGGTATTCTACATGTGTCTATTTAAAGTTGTGCTGGAACTAGGGATGTCAATGCAGCCCGAAACCCGTGGGCCGACCCGAATAACCCGACAAAATTAGAGGGTTAGGGTTGAAAAATCGCAACCCGAAAAAACCTCCAGCCCGATTAGCCCGCACCCGACTAACCCGGAACCCGATAGGGCTAGCCCGAAAACCCGATGGGCTGGCCCGGTGGGCTGACGGAATTTTGACTGATGTATATATAGCCTCATTAAAAAAAGTGAAATTAATTAGTTAGAATATGTGTCTGTGTGTGTGCAATCTCATTAAAAAAAAGTGAAATTAATTACGGATTTTTTGTAGAAATTGATTATTAGTATCTCATTAGTTAGAAATTAATTATTAGTATCTCATTTTAAAATGATACCAATTTTTTTTTTCTGTCAGTGAGACGTGCATGGCAAATCCACTATTTATTCAGTAATAATCCAGATTGATTCTAGTGCATTGATACATGTTAAATTTTACTATCTCATTTTAATATAATTTTGTTTATGTAATCTTGAGTATCTTATATTTTTGCATTTCATGCTTTGCTATATAATTTATATCCTTAATATATATGTATATTTTATACATTATACATTAAATCATTAGGAATAATAAAGTACAAATGATAATTTTATTTTTATGCCTTTAACTTGATTAGCCCGATGGGCTAGCCCGAAACCCGAAAGTTTAGGGTTAGGGTTGAAAATTTACAACCCGAAAAAATCTCCAACCCGATTAGCCCACACCCGACTAACCCGAAACCCGATAGGGTTAGCCCGAAAACTCGGTGGGCTGACCCGATTGACATCCCTAGCTGGAACCATGTTGGCGTCCATGTGTCATCCAACTGGATCAAAGCTACACATGGCGTCCATGTGTCTATTTCAGCCCAACACCCAACTTTTTCTCTCTCTAGTTAGCACGCCACCCCACTCACCACCATGGGCAGCTGCCTGGCACAAACTCCGCTGCGCCGCCGCCCAAAAATCCCAACTCCACGCTAATCAACGGCGGCAGCAAATCCCCGTCGTCCGTCTACGAAGAAACAGTCAAAGAAGCCCTTTCCGAGACCCCGTCATCCCTAAACAACGATTACTGCACATTCCAAGATTCCATGAGAGTGACAGGATGCTCCACCAAAACGACCTCGCCGCAAAGAAGCCCTCCGACTACGGGGTCTCTCTTCTCTTATACGAAAAATTCACAAGTCATAAATTTTACTACCTCAAGAACTCAAGGCAGCCAAGAACAACAGATTTTGTACCAGCCGCACACCTCAACTTCCAAAGGTTCATTCTTTTTTTTTTGTATAATAGAGGTACCTCTTCATACATTCCTTTACGGGAAGTGGTGTTGGGATGTTGAATGTGTTCGCTTTGAAAAGTTGAGGGCGACGGACTGTGGTTGAGATAACTTGGGGAAGAGAGACCTCGTCATCTTTAGCCGGAGTACGGAGAGAACTTGGGGAAGAGGGGGGGAGAAAGACCAGGGGCGGCGGTGAGCTGTTGTCGCTGGAGATCAGAGAGAAACATGGGAATCAGGGGTGTCGTGAGTAGAGGGAGGCGGCGGCGTCTTTGCCGTCGCCGAGGAAAGAGGCGGCGCTTCGTGGGGCGGCGCCTTCACCCAGATCTGAGAGTTGGAGGACAGAGGGTGTTCAGGCGGCGCCGCTGGTGTTGGGTGCGATTCAGAGAGGGAGAGAGTCGAGCGGACTCTGTTCATATGAGCGTCTCGCGCTTGGGGTTGAGTCGGGGAGTGAGTTGGTGGCGGCGGTTCGCCGCTGCTGCAGTCCCCGGAGAAGCGAGCCGAGAAGGAAAAGAGGGAGAAGTGTGGACAGCATGAACGTGAACTGAGAAAGAGAGATACTTGAGAGGCGACAGGGAGGAGAGCCGACGCCGTCCGGCCTCGCCGGAGATTGAGGGGCGGCGGCGATTGGTTGAGGAAGGAGGCATCTGAAAAGTGTGCGTGAGTGTTGAAGGAAGAGAGAGAGAGTAATGGAGGTAGGGCTGAGATAACTGCAAATTAAATAAAAAACGACAACGTTTTTATTTAATAAAACGACTGTGTTTAGGATTAGGTCCGGCGTATCCATGTAGGATTTTCAGTTGTCCATGTCATCAATTTTTCGCCGGAAAATTTACGGGGTAGCTAAATCAGATCAAATTAATAGTTTAGGAATTTCCATAATACACTTTGAAGTACGGTACACAGACCAGAATTGGACTATAGTTTAGTAATTTACATGCCATTAACCCATTTTTAATTGACGAAAATCGGGTGGGAAAATACGTACGCAATTGAAGTGAGTATGAAGGTGAGAAATGTGAGAGGTATTTATAGATAAAAATGCGAAAAAATTGAATTTAAAAAAATGCGAAAAATGCAAATTTTGAGCAGTTAATCGCTTGTTTCGTACTGTTAATCGCTACCCCTCGCTCCCACAAATATATTAAAGGTAATATATTATGAGTAATTTATAAAAAAAAAAGCGACAAATTTTCAGCGACCTAAACACAAAGAGAAAGATAGTTTGAGACCCAAACGTTTGTAACGTGTCAAAATCCAACTAAAGTTTGACCATGAATAAAAGAGGAGAACCACTAGATCTTAATAGTAAGCTCGCAAATAAAATAAATGGAAGACATACATTTCAAAGCATAAAGAAAGGGTAAATATATACTATGCCTTCTATCCATTAATTCTCAACTCATTTCATAACGATATAGGTTTAAAATAATTGTAATTTTATTATTTTATTGTAATTTTAAATTAATTAATTTGATTGAATAGGGAGTTCAGAATAACAATATTAATAAATAATTAAGAAATAATATTGAAGATTAAAATTAGATGATTGTGAGATAAACTTATCAAATATAAAATAGCTCAAGAATTGGTGAACGAATCAAAATAATAAAACGAATTGAGAATTAATAGACCAATGGAGTACTATATTATACTCTATCGTTTCATCTCTCTAGCAAAAGTATATTTTAATGTATGAATAATTATGATATAGTACTTTTTTTTTTGGAGGAAAAAGAGAGAGATTTTATTGACCACACGAATACGGGACATGAAGATGACCCTCCACAAACGACGGGGGTCCATTCCAAATATGTATCGTAGAAATATCTCTCGCAGCTTTAGCTAAGCAATGTGCTATAGCGTTTCTAGTACGACGGACATTACACAAGCGGACCTCTGAGGTGGAAGCCAGCTCTCGACGGTAAAATTCAGCAAGGACGCCTCTTTCATTGATAATAGAGCTGGCAAATCGGGCGGGCCGGGCCGGCCCGGCCCGACCCAGCGAGCTTTCGAGATTTACCGGACCGGGTCGGCCCGGCCCGAAATCGACTGGGCTTCCGATTTTCAAGCCCAGCCTCGATCGGGCCATCGGGCGGTCGGGCCAAACCCGCCCAATAATCGTTAGTATATTACAGCAAATCTAATGTCTTTTTTACAAGAAATCATTACAGCAAATGCATTAGTTAATTTGAATGCATCTAAAAAATATATAGCACTCAGTCTCTCTCTATATATAAAAGATTGTACTCTGTAAAAAATATATAGCACTCTGTAATTTTTAATACTAAAATATAAACTGCATTGTCTCTCTATAGTCTATGACTCCATATACAGATGATCGATAATCAATTAGTGAGAATGTTTAAACTTTGAACTTTGTTTGAAGTTTGAACTTTGGACTTGGAATGAAAGGAGAGTAAGGAGACTTTACGGGAAATTTAGTGAAAGAAAGTAAGAAATTATACTATAATATCAAAAAAAATAAAAAATAAAAATAAAAGAGTGGGCGGGCTTTTAGGCCCGAAAACCCCGGGCTTTTTAGCCCAAAGCCCGGTCAGCCCGGCGGGCTGACTGGGCGGGCTTTTTAGGCCCGGATTTTTTTGGGCCTATATTTTGTACAGCCCAGCCCAGCCCTAAACACGGGCGGGCCGGGTCGATTTTGCCAGCTCTAATTGATAAGCCCCACATTCCTCAATATAGCATCACATGCGATCTTGCTATCACACTCCACCCATCCATGCAAGTAACCAAGTCTCTTTAACCACGACAGTGCTTCCTTCACCCCCCATAATTCTGCCATCCACAACATCCCTATGACCTGGGACCTTCATTGACTTGCCAATCACAAACTCCGCCACATGGTTTCTAATCACAATGCCAATACCCATGGAATTATCATGTGCGAAGAACGCCGCATCCACTCCACACCTCACCCAACCTTTCGGAATATCATGCCAACCTGCGCAAGACAAGAGGGCCGGGAGCAGCAGTCACCGGATTAGTTGAAGAAGAAATAGTGCGCGCCAACAACCACTCTTCTCGACAACTATTAGCGAGAGCCACAGTACGGCTGGGGATCGGGAGAACATCCTCCCATACCGCCTTATTTATATCCTTCCAAATATGCCACAGCAGCATACTCACCTTTGCCACCAACACTCCATCAACAATATTCATAAGAGAGGAAATTGCTTCCTTAAAAGAGTCGCAGTCCGTACAGAAGCCAACAAAATCGAGTACCCACCAACTTCCGAACAATGCTCCGCGAAGGGACAAGCAAAAAAAATATGCCACAAATTCTCATAACCCACTTTACAAACACCACACTCATCGCCCACATGTATACCGCGCGACAGGAGTTTCACGTTTGAGGGGAGATTATCCTTAGAAGCTCTCCACAGAAAAGATTTCACCTTCGGGGGGACGGTCAGCTTCCGGATTTGAGACCAGGGCCCCTCCTCTCCATAGCGAGTGTTCAAAGTTAGAGAACTCGCAATATTATATGCAGACTTAACGGTATAACACCCGCTGGAAGAGTAGTGCCAAATAGGCATGTCCACACCAGAATCTAGACAGATCGGGATACTAACAATGGCTGCCACATCCTCGGCAGACAGCAGCTGTTCAATGACCTCAGTTTTCCATTCACAATTAGCCACATCAATAAACTCGGCGACACACAAATCTTCCAAACCTGGCGGATGGTGAATAGATCATACCGTCATAGTTTTTATTCAAATCTACCTTAAGTCGTGTTTTTGGTTAGTTTCTAATGATTGAAGAGTATAAAATTAATTATTATTGTAATTATTCATATTTATATCTGTATGTATAAATTGGTATGATCTATGCTGCTGAATTAGAAATTTTATTAAATTAAAGAAAAAAGAACAAACCCTTGACAACACATATTGCAAACTAGGGGGGCTCGCTAAAACCTCTTAAGAAAAGAGGAAAAAGAGTACCCAAGAGAACCTTAAAGAAAATACGGGTGAGGAGCGGAGGTGGGATAATCTCAGAAGCTACGGCTGAACCATCGCCTCCCGGCTCACTCAACCCGTTAAAACAAGAAATATAAACCACGAAAAAGTTTCTTAGCAAATAACACTCAGGCTTGATAACACAAGCCATGAGCAAGAGAAAACCATAACGAAGTCGGTCCCCGGGCCAAGTCCTAGCGCACCAGGAACTTGAAAAAACCCGCAAGCCACCACTCGAAACCCCATGACCAGACGCGGAAATCATCATCACTCCAGAAGAAGTCTGATCCACCTTTAGCGCAACACCATTGCGCCATTCCGACTGCAACCTGAAGTCAGCCGCCATTAACGTGAGTATAGATTCTAAAAGAGTCTTCATGCACCAGATGAGATATCTCCGGAATAATGTGAGGCCAAAAGCCCTCAATCGGCACCTCTGATGCGAGAAAGTCTGCCACGCGATTGCCTTTGCGGAAAATATGTGAGACTCGAAATACGAGACCGGAGGCAAATGAAATAGCATGTCATGGTGCTCTATAAAAAAAGAACAATGAGGATATGAATTTTCTATACAAAAGTTGGAATAAATGGCATTCATGGTGGAACTGATGTGAGAGATAAATAGATGAATGACGTGTGACAAGAACACTGAAAAACTCATGAAAACAAAAGGAAACAAATATAGAAGAAATGTTAAATAGGAAAGGGAAAGATAAAATGAAAAAAAAAGGAAAAAACAAAAGACAGAAATTCATCGAAAAGAAATGTAGCATTCCTTGAAAAAAAAAAAAAGGAATAGCAACATATAAAAAAAGAAGCGACAAGAAAGTATCTAGAAGACAATAAAAGAAATAGAGAAAGAAAACAACGACTCAAAATGAGAAAAATCTCCATTGTACAAGTGTACAAAATCAATAAATAATTAATCTACATAAATTATACTACCAAATGAGACAATATTGATGGAAGATTGGAGAAAACAATTTTTTGATGAAAGTTGTGTGTGTATAAACATTAGGGAAATTAAATGTAAGTGACCGTTCATTCAAACAATTAGATGAAAAATGTCTGCTCAACAAAAGATTTATTTATACTAATTCAGAAAAAAAAAAGATTTATTTATACATATTTGATTTGAACACTTTCCAGCAGAAAGTCACTTATTTAAAAAATAAAAGATACATGTTGACTAATACGTGAAAGTATTATCAACTTTTAGATATGTAAAGACATTATATCAAGGGGTATTTTCTTCGTCAGTCGCTTTTCTTTCCTTTTTTTCTTTTCTCCTTCGTATATTCATTATATCATTTCCACTTTGTGGATACGATCACGAGTTTTAAAAAATTTATAAATAATACTAATTGATAATAGTAAGTAATAAGTATTAGTATTTGTAAGTGGAGTTTAAGTCTCACTATTGTTGTGAATGGAGTTTGTAGACCATATTAATATAAATAAAAGTAGAAATGATATTGTAGACGGACGAAAAATGACAAAAGTGAAAATGATATCGGGAGTAAATCGAATGGCAATGTTAAAATCTATGTGTATATTATATTAATCGATCTCGAACATAATTCTGGTAAAGTAATAGTTTGATATTTGATTTTTCTTTTTCAAATACTAATTTGTCATCTTCCGGTGCATGACCAAATATGTCCAGTCCCTTCCTAATTTGCGATTATCAGGAAAATTGAGACAGAATATAATTGATATTCATATAAATAACTCTCGTTCGATCCTGTTGGCTGCCAAATTTTTCTTTTTAAAAAAAAAGAAAAAAAAAAAGAGAGTTGCGACAAGGACAATAATATTTTAGATCTTATAGAAGTTTCTTTTTTTTTTTATTTGACTTGGGGGAGTTGGAGAGGGGGAGCAATGGGGTTTGAACCCGGGATCTTACTGTTCACACATAGAAGGTCGCATTGCTTGGTGTCCCTTGGGGACTATGGAAGTTTCTTTTAAAGAGTGAATAAGTCAAGTTTAATTATTTTTAACTTGACCCCAAGTGGACACCAAGTGGTGCGACCTCCTATGTGTGAATAATGAGGTCTCGAGTTCAAACCCCACTGTTTCTCCTCCCCAACTCCCCCCCCAAATATATATATATATATATATATATATATATATATATATATTTAACTCAGTAACACTATTTTTTTTTTTGATCAGAAAAGAAGACGATTTTATAAACGAGAGAAAAGGCGTCAGCACCAGGGGTGCCAACAGCTCGAGAGTAACATAGGAAAAAAAAGAAAAACGACAAGAAAAACGAGGTACAAGCGCCTCCTCCACATGCTCAAGGGGGCTCCCAACACGGCAACCCCCTCCGCACCCTCTCAAACAAGAAAAAACAGAAACCAAAACAGAACCTCCTCAACTACAAGAGATAATCTGAAATGCCATCTGAACACCAAGACGCCATGGGGATCTCTCTATCGAGTAAATTGAAAGAAGTATTCCAGCACCGCATTCTAACCTTGATCTCGAGGATCGTGGACATCACGTTTCTTGGTTTCCCTTCGAACCTCCTGTTGTTGTGTTCCATCCAGAGTTGCCAAATAGTACAAACCCACAAGGCTGACATGAATTTCCGGCACTTCTTCCTCGGTCCCAAATTAGCGAAGGACAGAAGGAAGGTATCAACGCCGTTTGGGGTAACCGTTGTCATCCCTATCCACTTGAGAAGTTCATCCCAAACAGCAGCTGATTTTGGGCAGAACATTAGGACGTGTCTGGTTGATTCCGTGGGCTGGAGACATGCGTTACACATGGTTTCGATCTCGTCCAGGTTGACGTGCCTCTTTCTCAAGTTATCACAGGTCGGCAATCGGTTTTTCATTGCTCGCCACGCCGTGAGTTTTGCTTTGTGGGGAGCAGGGGTCTTCCAAAGCAGATTGATGGCCTCCAGATCAATGAAAGCCGAGTGATTCACCCTAGTTGCTGCCGACATCAAAGAGTATGCCGTTTTTTGTTGAAAAGGATTCGTCTTTTGTCTCGCTCCAGCTCCAAGCATCTTTAGAGTCTGCATCAAGAGAAATACAAGAGATAAAATTTGTAAGAGTGTTAGAACTCGCCAACTCCCTATCGAACAAATCCCTTCTCCATTTCAGCTCCCAATTCCAGATCCCGTTTGCCCAAACCCCGCACTCACTGATAGTAGCCTCCTTGTTTGCCGAGAGATGGAAGAGCCTAGGGAAGAGTAACTTAAGAGGTTTACCCCCGACCCACCAATCCTCCCAGAACCTAGTATCTCTGCCATCACCCACCTTCCTACTAAGACACCTCCAAAACCAATTATCCGCCTGAGTCTCTCCTAAAGCCAGGATTTTTGACCACCACCCCGTTCCTAACTTCTGCCGGCCCGACAGCCCCGCCCTCCCTTCCCCCCACTCGACTTCCCCATAGATAGACTTGACAACTTTGGCCCACAGGTCATTCCTCCCAGAGAGATATCTCCAGACGCATTTCAGCACTAACACGACATTAAAGAATTCAATATTCCTAAAACTCAAACCCCCCTCATTCTTGTGTAAACAAAGGTCTTCCCATTTAACCCATGGGATGGCATCGGAACTCACCTTCCCCCCCCCACAAGAAGTTACGGAACAAGGAATTTAAGGAGCTCACAGTGGTTTTGGGAATCAAAGAAAGGGAGAGCTAATAAACTGGAATCGCCTGAAGAACAGATCTGATCAAAGTGACGCGGCCTGCCAACGAAAGTTTCCTCGATTTCCACCCTTCAATCTTCTTTCGAACCTTCTCTACAAGGAAGTTCCACTCCAAGATGCTTTTGCACTTTCTCCCGACTTTAGTTCCAAGGTACTTGAAAGGCAGTTGTCATGTTTTGCACCTCAACTGTATCGCCATCCTTTCTATTTTGGCTCTTTCGATACCGAGGCCAAGCAGGCTGCTTTTGTTGTAGTTAACCTTAAGTCCAGATAGAAGTTGAAACAGGCTCAAAATCCGCTTGACAACCGCGGTGTTGGCTTCGTCACCATCCAAAATGAACACGGTGTCATCCCCGTATTGGAGATGTGAGATTCTCACGTTATCCTTGCCGATTTGTGCCGGGGTCAGGAAATTCTTTGCCACTGCCCTGTCAACGAGGGATTGCAGACCCTCCGCCGCAATAAGGAAGAGGAAGGGCGAAAGAGGGTCGCCCTGTCGAAGTCCTCTTTCCAACTGAAATTCCTCGGAAGGGGAACTGTTGACAAGAACGTTCGCCGATGCCGAGAAGAGACACCCTCTAATCCAATTTCTCCATTTTGGGTCGAAGTTAAATCTCTGGAGCATTGTATCCAAATAATCCCACTCCACTGAGTCGTAGGCCTTGGCGAAGTCAATTTTGAAGATAACCCTTTCCTTGCCCTTTCTCTTGGCTTCGTTGATAGCTTCGTTCAGGATAACAACACCGTCCAAAATTTATCTAGTACTGATGAACGCACTTTGGTTGTCGGAAATAATCATATCCATAACCGTTCTCATTCTACCAGCCAAGATCTTGGCGATGACCTTGTAGAGACTGCCGATAAGGGAGATGGGCCTGTACTCGCCAAGGTCGCTTGCGCCCTCTGTTTTCGGGATTAAAACAATGAAGGAAGAGTTGCTACCTCTTGGGAGCTTACCATTTTCGTAGAACTCTCCCAAAACTTTAAAGAAGTCATTCCTGATCAAGTCCCAGGAGGCTTTCCAGAAGTTGATGTTGAAACCGTCCGGCCCCGGACTTTTGTCGCCATCGCACTCCCAAACTGCAGCTTTGATTTCGGCTTCGGTGAACGGTCTGATCAGCTCCGCTTTTCTCTCTTCAGAGAGCCTTCGTTTCACAAAATCATGGGGGATGATGGGCATCACTCTTCTAACTCTCTTGTACAGGAGCTCAAAATGATTCTTGATGTGAGCTTTAATCTCCTTTGGCTCATCGATCCACCTTGTTCCAACCTTAAGACTAGTGAGTTCATTTCTTTTACGACGCCCCGTGATTATTCTGTGGTAAAAGCTTGAGTTAAGGTCCCCCTCTTTGATCCATCTGGCTGAAGCTTTCTGTTGTAAGAGGCTCAACTTATTCTTTGAATGGATGAACAAGTTGGCTCTAATCTCGTTCCGTCTGCAAATCTCGGAGTCCTCCAAGCCGAACACGTCGTCCATAGTATCCCATTCGGAAAGTTTTTCCTTCAGGTTTTGGATTCTGTGATCAATAGATCCAAAGACCTTCGTGTTCCAATCTCTCAGTGTTGCCTTCACCTTCTTAAGCTTCTCCTTGAAAACATAACAGCTCCAGCCCCGTGTGTCGTCTTTATCCCACACGTTCTTGACCACATCCAAAAAGCCGGGGTGGACAGCCACGCGTTAATGAACCGGAAGGGCTTAGGCCCCCAATCCACGACTTTAGTGGAGAGAAGGATCGGGCAGTGGTCCGATAGGGCTCTCTGAAGCCCTCGCCCGGAAGTTGAAGGCCAGGCTTTGATCCAAGCTTCGTTGACTAGGAACCGATCGAGCTTACTTTTGCACTTTCCGTTTGGCTGATACCAAGTGAACTTACGGCCTGAAGTTTTAATATCAAACAGCTCGCAGTTGTTAATGAAGGAATTGAAGGCTGTCATCTCCTGGCACCTGGTATTGCTGCCAATCCTGACTCTATCTCCCGGCTCTCGAATTGCGTTGAAATCCCCCGCAATGCAAAGGCACACGTCCTTATTTTGATCAACGACGCTGCGAAGTATGTCCCAAAGAATGAGCTTCTCTCTAGGATCAGTTGGAGCGTACACGTTAACGAGGCAACACCGGATGTCTTCCGAGATCCATCTGCCGTTCACAATCACAGCCTCCTTAACATCCCAGCTGCTAGACATCACGAAAGTATCCTTTTTCCACGCAAAAAGGATACCCCCTGATCTACCATCCGCACTCCTCGCTGTCCATTCAGAAGGATTTGAGCCCCACCACCCTAAACAAGCTTTATCTGAGAAAGACTCCAACTTGGTCTCTTGAATAAGACAGATATCAATTCTGTGATTTCTAATAAGCTCTCCAATCTCCCTTTGTTTTACCGCATTCCCCAAGCCCCGGATGTTGTAAGATAGTAAATTCATTGATCAACATTACCTCTATCTCCCAGCTCCTCTCTGTTGTTTGCCTCTGTGTCGATTTGTGAAAGTTGCGCTGCCATTGCCTCATCATGGACGTGACTTGAAAGGCCCAAATTTTTCCCCAAGATCCAGGTCCTCAAGCCTTCCTCCTGTGCTTCGTCAACGTCTTCCCCCTTCTCTGGAAGATCTGGGCCTCTGTCCCTGGTCGGGGTGATCTCAGTATCCGTCTCCTTTTCCGATTCGATCTGGGCAATGAAGGTGCCCCACCTCTTCCTTTGGTTCATGGAATCCGCCTCTCTTCTCTTTTTCTTGAGGTTCTTGGAAGTTGCTCGGTGCTCCACATTCCTCCGATTTCCTATTTTCCTTTTGTCAATCTTCACCTCTATTTTCCCTGAGATCGAAACTTCATTTCCTTGCTTAACCTGGGGTGCTGGCTCCTCGACGCTTGTGGGGATCGGGGATGCGATCCGCCCCTGCCCGGATCCGCCCGAAAGGCCGCCATAAGGCTGATCGGAATCACGAGAGAAAGGGGTTTCATTTACAAGAGAAGAAGGAGAGACGTCCTTTTCACGATCAAGGGCTAGGCGATCTGAAAGAGAGAAAAGGGGGATGTTCTGGTCTCTTTCCCTGTCGTCATGGGCTTCAAGGTCAGGAGCTTGGGGGTTAGGTGACAACTGGGCTTGGGTACCAGAGGCAAGAGCGGAAAAGGGCCTTTGGGCTTGGGCGTTGACCCCCCCGAGAAGTACTGGGCTGACATCACGAGAAATTGGGCTCACTTGACCAGGAGAAAGGTCCAGGCCCACTGGAGCAGCACACTTCTCCTGAGGAGGAGAAAAAGGCAAAAGTTGCGCCGTCTTCCCGACAAAAGCTTTCTCGAAAGAAGGGTCCACTTCATGATTACGTGCGGTACACGAAGAGGCGATGTCGAATTTGCATGTGGGAACTGAAAGGCCACCGCCCTTGGAAACTGAGGCGTCTTCAAGTTCCACCTGCACATCAACGTCCGAACCGATAACGGCGATTGCCGGAGCCGTTGAAAGCTCGTCCCACGACCATTCTGAGTCATCTTGATCACACACCATCGTTGCCGAATCAACACCGGAATCTGGCTCCGGGAGTTCTTCCACGCGAATCCTGAAGGAGGCTCCATCGATGATGCAGGCAAGGACACAATCAATCGTCTTAAGCCCTGTGGAAACTTGAATTCTTGCTTCGTCAAGGCGGTCTTTATTCGCTGTTTTCTCTTCGATCTTAAGAAGAAGCCCGAACTTTGCACAAGCCGTATGGAAGAACCTGGAGCTCCATGCATGAAGAGGGACACCTCTCCATCTTGTCCAAACAATTCTCTGGTTATTGACATCGACGAGCTCCCACGGTCTAGTCCATTGAAACCAGAGATTGCTCCAATCGGTGAAGTCAACAAGGGAACTTTCCACTGGCTGAATATTTGTCTTCTGGATTAGAACTAAGTTACCACCCAAAGATTTCACCGACATGCATCCAGAACATTCGCTATTAATTTCCTCTTTGACCTCCTCCCAGAGAAAGTCATTTTTGAGATAACCGGTGAAGGCACCCTGCAGCCAATCCTTTTCACCTTCCTCCGATTGGAACTGTAAGACTTCATCGGCTGGTGGAGTCGTTGTCTTTTCCCCGGATAGAGCCTCCTTGAAGGATCTCCCTTCCGTCCTCGTAACGAATAATGATGCTTTCGTAACAGGGGGCTTCACCCCGCCGTTCTCCATCTTCTCCGGAACCATCTGTTCACCCTCAGCTCTCCTTCTTCCAAACCTGGGCTTAAACACTCTTAACTTGTAGCTTCCCATCCATAGCTCATTGAGCTTCTCCAAAAGTTCTTCCTGGTCTCCTCGTCGTTGAACCTGACGAACCCGAAGGGCTTGCCTCTAAGGTCTCTCTTATTCGGGAGGAAGACGTCCGTCGTCTTCTTAACTGAACCAAACTTCCATTCCAGAAAACCCACGCTGCAGTCTGGTGGGAGGTTGTTAAAGAAGTACGTAATCGAAGAATCTCTAATGCATGTTTTTCTAACGTTGCCGCCGAACTGTCTTCCATGCCGACCTGTTGCTCTGTGGAAATTCCAGTCATCAGCTCTATGTCGAAAAAGGTTGGGGATCCTAGGGTTGGGTATGTTGTACTGCCTCACCGGGGGACGCTCGGAAAAGGGACAAGCTACCCCTCTCCTCCTCACCTCTCTCCACTCGCTCTCCATTCCAAAGGCTTAACATACTCAATAACACTATTAATTCAAGCTCCACCAGATTTTGACAAATTATTTACTAATCTAACAAGTTTAAGGACACGTAAAAAATAATGACTAATTTGAATATATTTTGTAATTAGTTATTGTAGAAAACTCAATAAAAATTATAATATGACTTATCAACCATATAAGACTTATATATATATATATATATAGGGTCAAGTTCAATAGAGATTTATCTTTTTTAAGAAAATGAACAAATCTATACATTTTACGAATATATCAACATAACTAACGAACAAACATATTTAGTAAATATAGTGAAAATCTCGCCCCCATTAGGATTCGAACCCAGGTCAAAATGTTTGTTCATACGGTATATTAATTTGTTCATCAAAATTGTAGATCTGTTCGTTTTTGTTTTCACGCATTCTTTTTCTCTAAATATTTAGCATTTTCTGTTGAATATTTCTTTCTCTCTCTCTCTCTCTCTCTATATATATATATATATATATATATATATACATACAATGTTAGTTTTTATGGAGATTTTTTTTTTTAATTTAGAAACGTTGAACGTGTCAATAATTTTTTATAAACATACCAGAAATTTTATTGAACGTTTAAGGATCGAATCTCGGAGTACGAGATTTACAAAAAATACGTATTTTCAACAAATACGTCAATTCATAAGAAATTATTAACATGTTCATCACAATTATTGATATGTTCATCAAAATCTGGACACATAATTTATTTTTAATTATTGACCGTTCGATGGATCATGATCAATGGATGAGATTGTTTCTCCCTTATTTCAATATTTATCTTTCTCTATTAAACTTTTTCCTATATATATATATATAGAGAGAGAGAGAGATAGAGAGAGAGATGTTTCAATTGAGAATGCTAAATATGTTGAGAATTGAGAATTCGTCCAAACCGTTGTGAACAAGTCATTTCATTTTGATGAACATGTCAATATTTTTTATGAACGCGCGTTTTGATCTGAGTTTCAAATTTTGCCGATGACAAAAAATTTAACAAATTAAATAGATACATATATTCATCAATTATATTGGTATGTTCAAATAATTTATTATTTGTTCATTATTCTCACTTTTTACAAAAATCAAATTCTCAATATAACCTAACTATATATAGGGAAGAGCTACCGTAAGAGCACCTCTTAATTAAAATAAGAAATAAGAACTAGGAAAAATGTATGAATTTTATGTAGAATACGTATGAATTCGATGTACTCCCTCCGTCCCAGCTTTTTGTATCCACTTTTAGTTGTAAATACAACTAAAAGTGGATACAAAAAGCTGGGACGGAGGGAGTATAAAAATATGAATTGCGAAAAATAATTTTTTGCTGCCTTTGGGATTCAAACTCAGGACCATGAATTCATCCAATAGGATGATGAATCAACCGTAGATCTTGATGATCTAAGGGTTGAAAATGATTCTTATTATATATCTTAAGAAGGGAAGAGTTCAATGGAGACCACTCCCCTATATAGAGAATGAAGACCAAATCAGAGTCATTGATCTCATCGAAATCAATGAATCAGATTCATCTTAAATTCTTCAAGTTTAGGAAATCCAGTAAATTCCTCATTTTTCAATTCTGGGAACCAACGAACATTATTATGAACTTACGAACATAAATATGTTTATTTGTATGTTCATTTGTTTTTATACGAACATAGTATGTTCGTAAGTTCATTTATTTTTTTTATTTTTTTTTATTTTTTTTTTGATCGGTCAAAGTCATGTTAGATGTTAGTAATTAGTTCCCCATCCACTCCAAGAACCACCTTATCTCTCCATTCACCAAATCCACCTTATATCTCCAATCTCCAATTCGCTCCCAAGAGGGATCGAACCCGGGTCACTTCACTTAAGTGAGGACCCGGTGGCCAGTGGGCTAAGCCCTCTGGTTGTATGTTCGTAAGTTCATAATAATGTTCGTTGGTTCCCAGAATTGTAAAATGAGGAATTTACGGGATTTCCTAAACTTGAAGAATTCGGATTAATCTGATTCATTGATTTTGGTGAGATCAATGGCTCTGATTTAGTCTCTATTATCTATATAGGGAAGTGGTCTCCATTGAAGCTGACCCTATATATATATATATATATATATATATATATATATATATATATGACACAACATGTTTGTGGGAACTAGGAAAATTATTATCGTTGAAAAAAAAATACTCCCTCCGTCCGTGATATCGTTTCCACATTGTGAACAGCGCGGGTTTTAAGAAAAGTGGTGGATAGTATTCCCTCCGTCCATGAAAGAACTTCGTAGGAGGGAGTGACACGAGTTTGAAGAAAAAAGTTGTTGAGTGTATTGACAGTAGAGAAAAAGTTGTTGAGTGTATTGAGAGTGGTGAAAATGTGTTATAATTAATATTGAGAGTTGTGAAAAAGTGAAAAATAAGTAATTATAAATTGCGGAGTATAGTCCAAAAATAAATAGGAAGTTTTTTTGTAGACCTCCTAAAAAGGAAAGATAGGAAATTATTTCATGGATAAATGGAGTAGTAGATAATAGTGGATATTATAGTGAGTGGAGTTTGGGCCCCACAATAAAGGCACTTTTTGATGAAAATATAAGGTTAAGAGAATAAAGTGTTATGTGGACCCTATAACTATAAATGAAAGTGAAAACGATATCGCGGACGAACTAAAATGACAAATGTGGAAATGATATCGCGGACGGATGGAGTACTTCTTAAACTCGGATTAGAATATTTTAAATTTCTTTGAGCAGTTTAAATACTAGTAGTACATCTTATTTTCTTAATTCTTATTATCCTTAAAAAAATTATTATCCTTAAAATTAGACATTATAATTAATTTCATTTAATCGTTCACTAATCCGTTGTCGTCCAGCGGTTAGGATATCTGGCTTTCACCCAGGAGACCCGGGTTCGATTCCCGGCAACGGAATTTTTGTTTTTGTCAACTAAATAATTTACTTTGTTTCAATCAGTTCTTACATAAACTTAAATTTTTAAAAAATAGTAGTAAAAGGTAAAAGTGAAGTGCGAAGGTATTATATTATATTATTATTACTGCTATTTTACGCATGGTCCAATTATTTTTATGTAGTTATAATAAATAATAGTAGTGCTATAGAATTTTATAAGTGTATTTAAGTGATACAAAAAAAAATACAGAGTATTCAAATTCAATTGAAAATTTATATTGTACTAGCACACGGCCACTCGTGCGATGCACGATCAGTATGGAAACTAAACGATATTTTAAATAAATAAATATGTATATTAAATATATATAATTTAAACATAAATATGTGACGCCCCAATTTTCATAAACTTTTCAATATAAAATCTTTGAAAACTATAAAAATAAATTTTTTTGAATTATAAAAGTTTAAACCAATAAAATCAACTTATCAAAACTAAAGTAGTAACATGAAATAAAATGATAAACTAAAAAGTAACATGTTTCAACTTAAATTTCTATGGAAATACTAAATCTCTAGTCATTCTCGACTTCCATGGCCACCTCGACTCTAATACTGCAAAACTGAGAAGATAAGGGGTGAGCATATTGAAAATATACTCAGTGAGGAACATAACAAAATATTCATATATGTCACATATATAATTAAATCACATTATCATACTTGCAAACATACGCCAAGAGACCGGAGCCCCTTGACAAACATAATCATAGTTTGAGTCGATGGCTTAAGTCCCATGACCAAACACATAAATAGATCAATGGCTTAGGTCCCATGATCGATCAATGGCTTAGGTCCCATGATCGCACATAACATAGATCAATGGCTTAGGTCCCATGATCGCACATAATATAGATCAATGGCTTAGGTCCCATGATCGCACATAACATAAATCAATGGCTTAGGTCCCATGATCGCGCACATAACATAGATCAATGGCTTAGGTCCCATGATCGCACATAACAACATTGTTAAGGATGCACGTAAACAAGTCATCAAACGCGATAATAAAAACATATATAACCATATGAATAAGCGTAAAATCCCTCACCTTAATGTCGTAGACAATAAAGTTCCGGAATGAAAAACTTAAATGCACCGCACCTAATCACATAAAAATCAAATAATAGTAGCATATAAGGGCCTAAACAATGAACTAAAATAATAATAATTTAAATCTTAGAAACTTATTCTCGTAAGATCATTAATATTATTAGTCTAAATGAGTAAAAAAAATTAAACCCTATCCAATATTAATTCAATATTAACCTAAGTTCAAATTAATAATCCAGGCTTAAGTATTAATGAAATTCTATCTCAAATCTATGTAATTGTATGTATATATGTGATTATAGGAAAAGATAAAAGTTCTACAGACATACTAATCTTATGAAAACTTTAAGAATTAAACGAGTTTTGTAATTGGAGAAATTATTATACAAATTATTATAGAACTAAATCACTTAATCTAAACTCGCAACTACTGTTATTAAATGAGTTTACAAGAAATGACAAATAACAATTCTTAGTTAAAAAGAGTAGCCGCCACTTTTGTTGTGATTTAAAAAATAATGAAAGAAAATAAAAGAACTAATGTTAACAAGTAAATTAATATTACATCACATATTTAATACAACTTTGAAATCATAACAAAATCAAAAGAAAGGAAAGGGTAAACTGAACTATCATCATTACCAATTAGAACATAAACTTCACTTTATTACTCTCCTTGTTTTGTTCGTATGTAACAAAAATAAAATACTACAGTTTATTGAAAACAAATTTAAAGACTTACCGAAAGGGATGAAGACAGATAACAACTAAAAGATGAGAACTGTCGAAAATATTTCTTGCGTGTGATTTTTAGGGTTTGAAAATTGATCTCATATTTATACTAGTCTTTAAAGAGTTCTAGTTCTAATAGGAAACAAAAATAATACTAATAATAATAATAATAATAATAATAATCTAGATAAAATTAATGGTGCATATATATATATATATATATATATATATATATATATATATATATATATATATCATGTAATTATCTAAAAATAATAATAATAAGCTAAACAAGAAAAATACTAATAATTAAACTTATATAGTAAGCCCACGTTTGGTTGGGTGTTTTTAGAGGTTGGAAAGGGAATCAAGTAATTGAATCCATTACTTGTTGTTTGGTTTGGGTAATGAGATAATCATTACCCTTACTTAAGGGTAACCCAATCACCCAATTTGTTACCCCTCAAAATAGAGGGGAAACAAAAGAAAGGGATTCCCTTACTAATGATTCATTTCCATTGTTAAACCAAACACTCAATAAAAGTAATGGTTATTGTTACCATTCCACTCCTTTATTTGATTCCATTCCCTTTCCATTCCTCTACTTGAACCAAACGAGCACTAAATCTAAATATTTGGGATGTTACAAATAAATGTAAATATAAAATTGAAATTCAATAAAAAAACATGACTTCGAAAATATATAAATTTTCAATTTTGTATTTTCAATTACCAATTAATTGATTTTCATTGATAATTAAAAGAAATTATGAAAGGGAAAGGAGAGATAAAAGATGAGAGAGAAAAAAAATATTTTTGTAACTTTAATTGATAATAACTTATTCGCTTTAAATTTATTTTTTATAATATTTATATCAAATTAAAGATCTTTTCGTTATCTTTAATTTAACATCCATGTTGAATATCTTTTTATTAATCAAAGTTGACGATTTTTTATAAAAGAATTAAAATAAAAAAGAAAAATGAGGAGAGAGAAATTTTGGTGGGAAAAAATAGCCGTTATACTGCTCTTTTATATAATATATAGATAATAAAAAAAAGATAATAACTGAAAAAACAAAAGTAAGACGCAAACATTACTTACAAAGTAAAAAAAGAATATTTAAAGATATATGAACAGTACACAAAATTGAGAAAGTTAAGTCAATTTAAATGTTTTGCACTGCATGATCATTCATATATATTTGTCATATATAGCAAGAGTACTATAGAGTTGTGAAAATATTTTTAAGTCATAAAAGACAAAATACATAATAACTAAATGAAATTGAAAATTAAAGTTACATAATACAGAAGTAGGAATTGAAAAAACAAAAAATATATATTATATGAGATACTAAAACACAAAGCAAGAGATACTAATTCGAAAATTTCCAAATTTTTATTGAATTTAATCAAGAGATAATATACATAAGCATTGATTAAATATATATTTAGTTTTAAAATTTGTAAATAAAATTACTAAATAAAATGACACACATAGACAATTTCACTATATATTTCATAATTCTAACTTATAAATGGGCCAGAAGTAAATAAGATGCTCATATTTTGTATTCTAACTCATGTTGTAGGGTTCCAATGGGACACCAAGCGGTGCGACCTCTTGTGTGTGAAAAGTGAGGTCCCGGGTTCAAACCCCACTGCTCCCCTCCCCAACTCCCCTATGTAAAAAAAAAAACTCATGTTTTAGGCTTAGAAAATCTATTTTATTGGGCTTTTCACCAAATAACTAAAATTTTTAATTAAAAAAATTATTTAAATAATAAATCAAATAAAATTTTAATATTTATTATATATCTCACCAATCATTATTTTTTTTAACTATCTCAACAACAATTTTTTTTTTCTTTATATCCGTGCGAAGCACGGTTTGAGTATTCATACGTATTTTTAACACATACCAACAAAAAAAAAACTTAAGAATTGAAAAAAGAAATTAACTAAAAAGAAATTAATTAAACTGACACAACTAAAAATATATAGTAATTAAATGAAATAGAAAATTTATAAAGTACTAAAAAAAACAAGAATTCAAAAAAGAAAAAAGTTTCATATCACACCGTTTATATCATAAAACACGAACATTTTTTACAAAGTAAAAACATAATATTTGAAGGAATATCAATATTGTACAATATAATGACGGTCCTTTTTTGGTAGATCATACGAGGGTTTCTCTGAAACCCTAGATCTGCCGCCTACGCTCTCGGCGCCGGATCCCGCTCCGGCGATGGCGGGCCTCTCAGATCGATCAGCTCTCAACCTCCCTCCAATCTCCAACAACTTTCGGACGTCCACTGCTGCTGGATCTCCACTTTTGCAAGACAAAAACCTTATTGGTATTCCTTCATCTACATCTTCTGCTGGTATTGCTGATATCCCACAGAAAATTGCTACTTCTGCTTCGATTTCTGCTGCTGTTAACAAGCAGTTGGAAAGTATTTCTGCTCTGACGAATACTAATGCCAACGCTAGGCATTCCTATGCTAATATTGCTAACCTGTGCGCAACACGCAAACCTGATGTTTTGGCCACTAAATTCGTGTCTCTACAATCCGAAAAGATTGGTGATTCTTATAACCTAGATATTCCTGTGGATTTCTACATGAAACAGGTCGACGACTTCAGCCATGCCCTTATTGGGAGGCTCCTGCTTCATAAGGGTGATAAACCTCGAACTACTGGTGATCTTAAAGCGGAATTACAACATACATGGCAGATTAAGGAGAACTGGACACTCACGCCTATGGCCAAAGGTTTCTACATTCTGAATTTTTCTTGTGCCGAGGATAAAGCTTTGGTGAAACAGTGAACAGGATGGGAGCTGTCAAAAGGATCTCTCAGAATCAGAGAGTGGGTCAAGTTCTTCGACCCTTATAAAGAGATCTCTTCCCTATGCCAGGTTTGGGTCCGGATATATTATCTACCAATTGAACTCTGGCACTCGGAAGTTTTTGCTTCTATTGGACGCACCATTGGTCTGCTGATTCGATTTGACAGCCCTTCGGTGCATAGAGAAGTCGGGCATTTTGCCCGGATTTTGGTGGAAGTTGATCTAGCACAGCCGCTGCAAGAATCCATGACTCTTGGATGTGGTAACCACTCTTTCTATATTGAATTTTCTTATGAACAGTTACCGCTCTATTGTTCACACTGTAGGCTTACGGGACACAGTAGAGATAAATGCAATAAAAATAAAGGGGCAACGAACGAAAAGAAGACTAATCCGAAGCCGCCTTTGATGGGCGCCACAAATGGGCCTGACGTCGAACAGCTGGTGGGGGATGGGTTTGTGGTTCCGAGAGCTAAAGGAAAAAACTGGCAGCCTATTGCCCATGCTACTAAGGAAACAAATCCTTTCGCTATTTTGGCAAACCAGCCAACTGAATTTCCCGTCAAGGGGTCTGTTCGTAAGGAGCTGACTGCCCTGGTTGCACAGCAGGTGCCGGTTCTTGAGATCATGGAGGAGGGACAGCTTGAGGGCACTCCTCCGGCAGGTGCGCAGGCCAACAAGAAACAGGGTGCTCACGAGCGGGGCAGCCCATCTGCGGACTCTCAAGCAGTTGGCGGGCAAAGCTCTCAACGGCTTTCGCATTCTCCTAGGCATGCCCATGATGGCAGGGTTTTATCTGGGTCTGATTTGTTGGAGACATTGTTTTCGGGGGGATAAGGAAATCAAGGAAAGGGTTCTTGACAAGGAGGTCTCGGATGTGGATGAAACCTTGGAGATGGAGGCTCCGGATGGAGCGGGATTGAGCACGAGCGATATGGCTTTGGCTCATGAGAATCAAACGAGATTGGGTTTGGGGGAGTCTGTGGTCTCTACCGATAACAGCGGGGGTGGGGATTCATCTACTACGGTCCCGGAAGAGATTGTTAGACGTATTAATCGGTTAGAGGAGCAAGTTAATCAGGGAATGCAAATGCTCACAAAAGTGCCGGCCAAGAGAGGACGGGGCCGTCCAAAGGGCACCGGAAAAGGTATGGAAAGTGAGCATTTGCAAGAAGCTCCGGAAGGTAGCATAAAAAATCGCCTCAGGAATGCAGTGGATATGGGTTACAAACCGAGGGATTTTGTGGTGGATGATAGCAATAGTGCTAGTATGCGTGCAATGAACAATGTAGTCCATGGACGCTGGTCGGAAATGGATGACTATCCTATCTTGTAGAGCTTGCTAATGTTTCTGGTTAGGTTTCTTTGTTTAACGATCTCTTTTTGAGTTTCGTGCCCTTAATCTGCGTCCTTGTGCCTTCAAGGGTTTCTTTTTTTTTTCCTTTTCTTTTCTAATAAACCTTAATTTCATCATCATTATACAATATAATGACATACATAGAATATTAAATTATTGATTGTGTAAATTTGTACATTATTATTTAAGTTAATAAAGAGGTAATATACACAAATATTATATTATAAATATATATTCATATTTAATATTTGTTTGCAAAATTAGTAAACAAAATGACATAAACATATAAAAAATATAAAAAGACAAATACAATATATATGTGTGTGTGTGTATATATATATACACACACACACACATAGATAATAAAATAATCTCTTCATTCACGAAAATTATAGAGTGGTTTGAGACACAAGTTTCAATAAATTGTTGCGAGATATGTATAAAGTAAAAAAAATGAATCTTCTAAAATTGAGTGGGAAAATAGGCAAATCAAAGTTGATGTGTTAAATAGTAGTGTTTTGTTGTGAATATTGACTGTGAATGGATATAAAATATAATGAATAGTTTTCAAAAAAAAATTGTGGACGGTTGAAGTACTTCCTCTGTCCCATTATTGTTGGCATATTTTCTTTTTTGCGGTGTCCCAATAATAATGGTCTGTTTCTATTTTTGGTAATGATTTTACACTACAAATAATGTGGCCCCATACACCTTTGCACACTTTTACACTACAATCTGATTCTCCCAAAAGAAATACTCCCTCTGTCTCAATATTGTTGGCCACATTTCCTTTTTAGTTTGTCCCACTATTGTTGGCCACTTTGCTAAAATGGAAATATTTATCACATTCAATCTCTTACTTTATCACATTATCTCTCCTACTTTATCACTTTATTACATTATCTCTCCTACTTTATCACATTCTCTCTCCTACTTTATCATTTTATTACCTTCTCTCTCATACTTTATCACCTTCTCTCTCCTACTTTATTACTTTTATACTATATTACCCACACACTTAAAATACAAATCTACAACTCCTTAATTCCCGTGCCGAAATCAAATGTGGCCAACAATATTGGGACGGAGGGAGTAGGTCATTAATAGCAGGACAAGGGGGAGTAGTATATTAAAGATACCTACATAAAACATTCTAGAAAACTTACATATAAACAATATTTTGAGTACAATTTTCATCATCATCTCCGTATATCATAATTTTCATACCTCGATGATTAGTAACTCTTGATACAGATTAACCCTAACTTGTATTAATCGCCATTACATAAGATAGAACTAATGAAAATTATCGACATTAGAATTTGAACAATAATTTTAGACCTGACAACATCAACAATAATCAAGGTATTAAATCCTTATGTTCAACATTATGTTCACTCTACAATCTCTCATTCAAAACTTGCATACTAATAATAATTAATATAATTTCATTACAATTATCTATGTTTCTTAATAGCGTAATTGCAGTTTCAACTTTCACCGAACACCTAATTTCATTTATAAACTTAGACATGTAAATTTAATCCAACAAATTGCTACTTTAGTTAGATTTACGTGCATCATCTGAATTGCAAGCTCTATCACTATGACCATCCTTTAGATCACCAATTATTTAAAACAACACTATGGCATCCTTCAAATCACTAGTGATATCCTTAAAATAATATATGGAAAGAAAATTCAATGGAAATATCCTATAATATAAATATTAAATAAATTCAAAAGCATAAAAAATAGATTAATTTAATTTTACATGTGCAACAGAGAAACCGCTATCTCATCATCACTCTTTCACCTCAATTTTAAGTTTACCTCTCTCTCTCTCTCTCTCTCTCTTCTCGCTTTCTCCCCCCTCAAGCATGTCATTTATATTTTTCTACTCCTTCTCCCATCCCCTTTCAGTTAGGCCAATATCAATTTCTTGATATTGATATTGATAAACAAAACTTCTTTATAATATAATATATTAATAAAAAAATTACTATAACGAAATTTTGTTTATCAAAAAATTATTATGAAAACTCTTATATTGTTTTCATCAATTGAACAATAATATATATATATATATATATATATATATATATATAATTCAAAGTGTATAAATCATTGCAACTATGTAACTAATTTATGATGATATTTTTTGAGAAAAAAAAAACATATACTTCATCTGTCCCATAAACAATGGTTTACTATCAATGTATCAATTTATTTTTTACTTATTCTACGACATATATTTCATCAAGTGGGTCTCTTTCTCCACTTATAATAATAAATCATTTTTTAAGTAGCAATGTAAGGGGTTAAGAATTTTCTCTCTCTAGAGAGCTCCCTTCCCTTGCGACTCTCCTCTTTTTTCCACACTTCGGATTATCCCGAGTTAGTTCTCTTCCTTACTCCGATCTACGTCCGAGTTTAAGTCAATATTCAATGCTCCCTCTCGATTCCACGTTGTTCTTGCTCTCACGAAGTTCCTCACAATGTTGTCTTCCCTCAAGTTGGGTTGGCGTTGTTCACTGCTCAGTTCTGACTGAGTTAAGTTCACCTCCACTACTGAGATGCGTCTTAGTTAAGTCCTTCGGGTCAGGTGCTGCTGCACGGTGATTCGCATTACGTTGTTCCACTGGTGGCCTTGTTTGTGCTTTCCCAGCCACGCGTAAGGGCGTACTCTGTGGCTTTGGTAGCCTTTCATTCCTCGGTGGCTTGCTGAGCTCCGGCCCAGACCCTTGCCACGCCTAAGACTTTCGTTACTCACTCCATTCATTGACTCGGTCCACCTTTCGACTATTTTTTTGAAGCTTTATGTTGATTGGTAATCCTTCAACTTTTCGATGCAAACGGGTGTTGTACCCCATCCAGTCTCCATTTAGCCTTTGTGACTTGCTCATTTGGTCCCTACGGCGTGAGTTACACATTTGTACTTCGGCTATGCTTTTCTGGCTTAACCGTCGTTGTTGTTACTGCGTTACCATGAACTGTTCCTGTGACAGCCCACGCTTGGGGGAAATAAAATACAATTAAAAAAAGGCTTATTATATAGATGGTTAATGATGACATAGAACGAGTTCATCATACGGAGAAATCCCCAAGGATCTAAAGAGGTTTAGTTTCACAACTCTGATACTCTAACATTCAAACGAAGCAGCGGGCTAGAAGTAATGAGTCTGAGCTCAACATATTTAAACTAGATGTTATTCAAAGATGTAGCTAAATTAGCTAAAGAGTAGATAGTCGTTGGAATATGAAACACTACCCAGCTCAGCACCGTGCGCACCAGCCGCCTAACCTGAAAAACATTTGAAATAATTTGGGCTGAGTACTAATGTACTCAGTGGGAACAGGTTTTTGAAATATTTTATGAAATGATAAGGCAGTTTATCCAATATCACAATCATGACTTAGAAGTTTTTAAAACGGAATCCCACTTCTAAGCATGACAAAAATATTTTCTTGTTGAGGGCACCCATGTACGTTCGATTGTTACTCACTTTCTCCCCACATTCACTGATCTCGGGACGCACCCAGTCAGATCCAAAATCTGTTATTGATCTCGGGACGCACCCGGTCAGAATCAATAGTCTTAACTGTGCTCCGGATAACCTCCTGTCAAGCACCCACCCTTATAACGTTCTAAATCTGTTAGTGCACGATGACGATCAACCCATCGAGCCACTAACCTTGTGTACACAATCCTCATTTAGCGTGTTAGGCCAAATGAGAATCTCGATCGATACTTAAGCGAGCCTTAAACAATTACAGAATGCACATAAAAACATTTATATTGGATAAACAGATAATTTTCATGAAATATCAGAGCTTATATAACTCAAGATACATTGTATTTAAAATAAAACCCACCTCGATGTGGAGATTCAGTGCTTGCTCTGCTTGAAGCTCTAATGCCCTTGGTTACTCGAACCTACAAGAAATCTATTCTTAAATAGGTCTCGAGGTGTCATCCTAATTTTCTAAGTAAAGTGGGATTGCTAACTATTGATACATTTTGCCCAAATAAAAATCTCTATAAGTGAATCAATAAATTCTTAATACATAATTAGTAATTTAATAAATATAATTACCGCTAAATTTATAAATAATTAATAATTTTAAAGATAATATAAACCTTAATATTGGGAGAAAAATTAATAACTTATTATTAAACTATTTTCAGGCTCAAGATAATAGTTAAAGCCCAAGATAATAATTTAAAGGCCTGTTATAAATAGTGCAGCCCAAAAATAACCTAGAAACATTGTGAAGCCCATTCAAAAGATTAAAATAGGTCCAGTGCTCATATTAAAAATCGGCCCATTGATTTAATAAAATCAGCCCATACCAAAATAATTAGTAAAGCCCAAAATAAGAGTCCAAATTTTAAAGAAATAAAGCCCTAAAATTAAAAGAATAATAAAAACAAGCTTCTCTCTCTTCAACCCCCCTCCCATCGGTTCTCTCTCTCTCTCTAAACTCTCGCTCCCTCTCTCCAGAACCTCCGCCCTTCCTCCCAAGCTCCACGCCGGCCGCCTGCTCCAGCTCCGGCGAAATCCTCGCCGGAAACACCTCCCTCTGGTTGTCCCTCTCTCCCCTCACTCAAAAACTCTCTTTCTCTCTCTCTCTTCCAGAACCACCACTTCTTCTTCCTCCCAGATCCGTCGCCGCCGCCGTCGTCTGCAGCCACTCCGGCGAGACTCGCCGTCAGCCGCCTCGCGCCACCCTCCTCCTTTGCGTCCTCTGCGGCAGACGGCCGAGAAAGACCGCCGCCGCTGCTGCCGCTTTCGCAGCGGGCAGCGCGCCTGGCCTCCGGCCGCGCCACCGCCAACCACCGGCGCTTCCTCTCACGGCCCAGCCCTTTCCGTCATTTCTCCCTCTGCATGTGGTGGTCAGCCACCTAGGCGACGATTCCACCACAGCAACGCTGCTGCCCAGCCGGCTCTCCCTTCTCCCTCGCGGCCGGTCGAGCAACGGCGTCTTGAAAGTCGCCGTGCCACCGCCGTCCTCACACCCCCTTCTCTCCGGCCATTACCAAAGGAAAAACGGAAATCCCCCCCCCCTTTCGACAGTTCAAACCCAGTCCAAAGGAAGAAGAAGATTTGTTCTTAAAGAAAGATATGATTTTGAAGAAAAATTAAATCTTGGTGAAGGTTTTGGTGCAGACTCGATTTCTTTGCTTCTTCTTTCTCTTGTATTTCTTTTATTAGTTCAAGGCAGTACAAAGAGCAAGATCATGCCAAAGTCCTTGTTGTGGTCTAGGGGGTTGAGTTCTAAGTCCAGATTTTATCAAAGTGTAGTGGTAAGAAAATGCAAGGTTTATAGAATAGAGAAGGAACGAACCTTGTTTCGGATTTGTTGGGTGTGACTGTATTTTGTTGTTTTGCTGTAACAAGGATGAAAGCACTATATAATTTAATGAATGAGACAAAAAGAAGGTTGGTGGATTTGTAAGAGAAGAATAAAATACTACCTTGATCAGAATGTGTTGTGGTCTTGAATTCCTGAAGTAGAAGTAAAATAGTGAAGCTTCTGCCCTTTTTGAGTTGAAAAGTATGTGTAGTGAAAGTGAGAAAGTGAAAGGAGGAAGATGAGTTACTGCAGATTTCAAAAGAGTGAGAAGGTTCTAGCAAAGTGATGTGTTGGGAAGAGGAAGGGTTCGGGCAGATTTGAAAGAAAATGATTTCTCAGTAGATGTAAAGATGTTGGCAGGGAAAAGAAATCTGATCTAAAGATGCTGGGAAAAGAAATCTGATCTTGTCAGATTGTTATCATACGCCCTCTCATGCCGCTGTAACAATTTTGGGCCTTAATAAAATAAAATTTCTAATCCACAATTGTTTGGGCTTAAAGACACCAAAGTTTTTCACATAACTATTTAAAATATATACACATATATTTGGGCCTTAGACTCAAAATAAAAATAAACATGCTAGACGATGGGTAAAAGATTAAATAAAACGAGGAATATTTGTAATAATGTTTTTCACATAATTCGACATTGGATTAAAATTTAAATCGATCGATAATAAAATAAACTAAAAATATTGTGAGTATATCTATATCAATTTCCTTGATATAATATAATTGTTAAATAACGGGCGTGTATCAATAGTATACTAATTTTCTATATTTCCTATGAAAAGGTCGGGATATCACAGTTCCAGTTCTCAATCCTACTCTTTATAGCAGCTATACCGGAGGCCACTTGGTTTTTCCCCGCATGAGGGGTGCGGGAACTACCTTTTCCAACCTCTATTCATTCTGCGTAACTTTTGTTCAATATCAGCCCATTTTCTGACCTTTCTGATGAGTTCTCGAGCATCCGGGCGTTCGTTTGTTGTGTTTCTCCGCCTTGAGCCTTCTAAGTCTGTTTGGGTCCACTGGTTTTGCGGGAGACTTGGTGGTCTCGTTCATTCCCGTTTGGCGGGACATGGGATGTCCCTCCAACCTTAATTATTTCAGTCCTCACCAGCGTTCTTGATTCCTGGCACCATCGTTCGTTGATGTGGTTCCTCTCAAGATTTTATTGTACCTGTGCGATGCACGACCAGTAAATATATAAAACTTTATATGCACAAATAATCAATATATAAATATATGTAAAAAGAATAAATATAATGATGTAAATAAATAATACTTACATATATAATAAAATACTTTTTCTATCCATCAAAACTACTGTGTGAATTGAAAGCATGGGTTTTGATAATTGATAATTGAGCGGATAAAGGACCCATCAAAATCGAAGTATTAAATGGTTGGATTGTTTTGTAAATATGGAGTGTTATTGAGATATAAAATATACCCGATAGTCTTCAAAAAATAAAATACTACAATTTTTGTGGACGAATTGAGTAATATATTTAAAATACTTACATCTAACATTTTGGATGACTTCCCTATGAAAGACATTCTTTGTATACGTACAATTTTAATCCTCGTCACCATACATTAGAATTTTTTGACCTCGACAATTAGTAGCACTTGCGTTACTAATTGACCATAACTTTTATTAATCGTCATTATATAAGACACAACTAATGGAAACTGTCACCATTGGAACTGGAATGGTAATATTGGATCTGAAGGCGTTAACAATAATTGAGGTATTAAAATCTTATGCCCAACATTATGTCTGCTCAACAATATTTCATTGAGAACTCGAAGACCAATAATAATCTATTTGATTTCATTATGGTGATATAAGTTTCTCAATAACATAACTGGAGTGTCATTTTATTTATTTTTTAAATAATTGATGATTAGGTGCATTTGAATACCTAATTTCATTTACAAACTTAGGCACATAAATTTCATCCAACAATGTGCTACTTAAGTCAAATTTACATGCACTATCTGAACTAAAATAATTTTGAATATCATATTAATTAATTCTGAACTAAAATGTCGCCGACTTGTTATCCACGCAAATAGTTGTTGGCTCTTTTTGTGGCCACCTGAGCTCCATTAATAAGCTTCTGAGCCAAACTGCATGGCAAACACTGGATGTGGCAGCCACATATTTAGCTTCACAAGTTGACAGCGTGACTATGGGTTGCTTCTTCGACATCCAGGTGAAAGTGGTGTCTCCCATGAAAAACACGAACCCGCTTGTACTCTTGCGGTCATTATTATCTCCAGCCCAATCGCTATCACTATAGCCAACAAGCTTATAATCATCAGTATTTGAATAGAATAGGCCATAGTTGAGCATACCTTTGAGATATCGTAGTATTCTCTTTGCTGCCTTAAAGTGGATGGAGGTTGGATTTTCGATATAGCTACTCACGAGCCCTGTCGCATAAAGAATGTCAGGCCTTGTGCAAGTTAAGTATCGTAAACTTCCAACCAAGCTCTTGAATAATGTCGGGTCTACCTTTTCTCCTCCATCGTTCTTGGATAATTTTATCCTGCACTCCACTGGCGTGTTGATTCCAAATAAGCAGTTTTTCTAACTAAAAATTATTTCATTAGCTTATAAGCTCAATTATCCAAACTCTCTGATAACTTGTAAGCTCTTGAGAAACTATATCTTATAAGCCTTTGAAATATCTTATAAGCTTCAAGAACTTATAAGCTCTTTAAAATAAATGGTTAATAGTGTTTTATGTCCCGAACTTTCAGCGTTTTCCACAAAATGTCCCGAACTTTCATTTTCTTCTAAAAAACCTCGAACTTTCAACGTTTTCCAACAATGGTGGTTCCTAATATGGTTTTCCAACAATGGCGGTCTCCAAAATATTTCTTTCGGCGAGATAATTCATCTTTTTGTCACCGAATTTGTATAGTGGGACGTTTTATGGAAAAAACTGAAAGTTTAGGAATTTTTAGGAGAAAATGAAAGTTCGGGACATTTTGTGAAAAACGCTGAAAGTTCGGGAGATAAAACACTATTAACCCTAAAATAAATTTAGCCAAACCCCTTTAAATTGCTATCTATGTGTGTTGGAGGGGCTTAAAGCTTTTTAGTGTTATTATACTCAGTGATAAATTGGAAATTGTAGTTAGTAAACCTCTAAATATTTTGTAGTATTATCATCACAAATTTTATTAAAATGTACATAAATTGATGAGTGAATTTGTTTTCTTTGAGAACATTGATGAGTGAATCTGTTAAGAGGATCAGCAGTGGGGGTGACCTGATAGCTGACCTGATAGAGGGAGGACCATATTGGGTCAATGAGGCTGCAATGGGATGACATAATAGCTGACCTGATCTTTTTAGTTTTAATTATTATATTTTTTATTTAATTTTAATTGCAGAAATTTAAATAACACATTTTTTTATACTACTATATTATTCTGAAGTACACGATTTTAATTTTAACACCAAATAAATTTACATATTTGTTAAATTGATGTATTAATTGGACCAAATAATTTTTTAAGGCCCATAATAGTAAGCCCAATTAATACACCAATTTAAAACCCTTCTGCGCCATCTTCTCTCCTGCTGCACTGATCTCCTTCATCTTCACGCCGCAACTCCAGGTAAAGCACCACATTTTTCGTTTTTTTTTTTGTAACTTTTTTTTTTTTCAAAAATAGGCGTGTGCACCCTCGAGCGATCGTCTGCTGCAGTGGGCGACCCGATAGGGTGGGTGACTCGAGACCCCCCTACCGGGGCACCACTGCGAGTGCTCTAAGGGAGATTAATCAATAGAGCAAGACTGTTTCTTTTAATTATAAATTAGTACGATGAGCATATTGTAGCAGGTGCTAATTACTCTTTTCTATCGTAGCATTTTTGAATTATTTTCTTGTTTTGTTTTCTTTATTGATCAAGAAAAAGACACTTTCTTGATAATCATCTTTGGATGAGCTATTATATATTATTGCCCCTATGGCATTTTACGAACTTCTATTATATTTGACTTTTCCTTTTTACTGCAGTGTTGCTTAGTTCCGATTTTCATTGCCTCTAAAAATTTATCCATGTGTTACAAACTTACAATGACGACGCTTGAAGAAAAGCTAGGTGTAGCCTATAATGACAACTGTTAGATTAATTATTAATTGTGCAGTATCTACATATTAATGTTGTTTGGTTGGTAGTACGCATACCGTGTACTTAGTTTTATTGAGTATTTTTGTATAAACTAATATTTGTCATGTATTAATGTTGTGTTTGTAATTCATATTTACACTTCTCTAAATTAGTTACCATTATGTCATATTTTAATCAATACACATGATATAATATAAAATTTACATTGTATATCAAAATTCTCTAAAATAAATTCTCAAAAAGTTTAAGCTCATAGTATTTATCGCTTCAACCTCCACGTCGCTGGCGCTTCCAAAATCTTGACTATTGCATATTTTTACAAAAAAATGTTTAGCAGTATAAAATACATTGTTATATAATTATCACAAAATCGAATAATAATTACAAAAATTGTGTAAAAATATATTTTATACAGTTAAGTGTGTAACAGTGTAAAAAATGTGTAACGACAAAAAAGTGTGTAACATTGTTACACGCTTTTCACGATTTTACATAATCATATAAAAAAAATATTTTATACAGTTACACACTAAAAGAGTTTTTTGATAAAAATAAAATAAAAATCCACAATTTTATCTATATGAATAAAATTTCCATTTATTATATGGTTTTAATTAAAACGGGGTGCTGCCTCTTTATTTTAGTTACGTTTATGTACGTAAATGAATTAACGGAGTGCATCGCTGAATGTTCAACCTAAATTTAATTTTTAATAAACTAGTTATTAATATATAATCCGTTGTCGTCCAGCGGTTAGGATATCTGGCTTTCACCCAGGAGACCCGGTTTCGATTCCCGGCAACGGAATTTTTGTTTTTGCTCAACTAAATAATTTTTACTTTTTTATTTATGATAACTTGAGTTCTGTAAATTTCTGCCTAACATTTCCATTTGGATTTGTTAATATCGTCCAATCGTTGGTTTCTTCAGATGGGATCCTCTGTCCCACAATATTGTGTGTACCACGTGTATCATTCTTCATTTATTTATTTTATAAATTGTTTTTTATAAAAATAAAAATTATTATATTATTATAAACTCTAATTAGTATTTATCATTGAAAAATTAAAATTTAAAAAATTATATACCCTAACTTTGAATTAATGAACCCAAATAATCTATTATTAATTCAAATAAATATAAAAAAATAATTATAAACCCTAAATGGATGAGTGAACCCTTGTTAATTATCTTTATAATATATAAAAGCATAATAAATTAAAATGAAATAAAAAATAATTTATAAATATAAAGAAATGAAGAGTGGTACACGTGGTACACACTATATTTTGGGACAGAGGATCCCATTTGTGGTTTCTTAATCTCCACCAGCATGGATTCGAAATTTTCTTTTCTTTTCTTTTCATATAATAAAAAACAAAAACAAAAACAAAAACAAAATGGCCTTAAAAAAAATTACAATTAAATATCTTGAATCATACATAGTTGGGATGAAAATTACAGGGATCGATTTTGGTTGAAATCTGTCAGACCTTAAACTTAGCTAATTATGGGTTAATGGTTGAAAATACCCTTTTTCATAGATAAAACCTAAAATGTACCCACCTATTTTAAAACATACAAAATATACCCACTTTGGACCATTTTGCCCTTTAGCTATTTCTAGGGGTGAGCAGAAACCGAACCGACACTGAAAACCGAACCGAACCAAACCGGATTGGTGCGGTTCGGTTCCAATTCTATTGGTTCGGTTTTCGGTTCGGTTTTGAAAAGTAAAAACCGAAAATTTTCGGTTTGGTGTCGGTTTCCATTTTTTGGTTCGGTTTTAAACCGAACCGAACCGATACATATTAATATTTTATTATATATAATTATTTTATAATATATAATTATTTTTCTAATGTTTTAACCTAAAACTAAAACCCTAATTCACAATTATAATATATAATTATTTATCATGTTAATGTTGTGGGAATTTGACATTTGAAATTTGTGTATTTTTTACATTAATTTATAATTTTTAATTGGTATTTTCGAAAAAAATAAAATAAAAAAAATTGCATCGTTCGGTTCGGTGAACCGAACCAAAACCGATGGTTTTATCGGTTCGGTTTCGGTTCGGTTCCGGACCCCCAATTGGTGCGGTTCGGTTCCAATTTTAACCATCGGTTCGGTTTTCGGTTTTAAGTTTTTGGTTCGGTTTTGCACCGAACCGAACCGATGCTCACCCCTAGCTATTTCCACTCTTTGAATTGCTATTTCCAAGATTTTCTCTATACTTCATTATATGCATTAAAATTGGGCTTGAATGGTATATCGGCTGGAAACTTTCCTCGTGCCCGATAGATTACCTGGTAATCTGGGTCTGGACTGTGAGACAACGCCACGTACTATCAAGCAAATAACAGTATTAAAGATCCTTGTAAAAAATGGTATCAGAGCGGGTTTTTATAGAAGAATTATATTATTTTTTAATTTATTTTATGATTAACCTATGTGGGAGGAGACTCCATTGAAATTTATGGATCCGGACGAGTGTCCGAGATGTGTACCATACAGGAATTCTCTCCAACATTTGGAGAGCGAGACTACCCGTCTATTAGACGGTCTAAACTGGAACAATCGAGCCCTCGTTACCAACTTACGACGAGGAGAAGATGTCGAGATTATTCGTGATATTATCACGAGTATACAATTCTACCATGAGAACCTCATGGGACTCGCCGCAACCAGAACGGCGATAGAACGAACCATGGAGGAGGCCCATCAGTCCCACGATTGATGGAACCAAAAGACAAGGCGGGAGTAGCTTTTCCAAGCTACCAAAAGATCGAGCCAAGTTCTTCCGACAACGTCAACTTGCGGGAGATCCAAAAGACGGTGGAATATTATGGCGTCAAGCTATACGATCTACCGATGGAGCTAAGCAGAATATCACTCAAACAAGAGGAAATATTAACTCTCTTGCGTGATATCCAGAAAAGAATGGAGGAGATCGAAAGGCGAAAACTATGTTCCGGAAAAATTCGGAATCAATGGTCCAAAGACCCGACGTATACATCTCTATTCGATGCAACACCCAAAGAGTTGCAGCCGGAGGACATCATCCGAATTATGAAAGGCAAATATCATGGATAGCCTTGACAGAATCGGATTAGAAGATCTACAAGAGTTAGCAGAATCTTTTGCTAACCTCAATATGGTGGATCTAAAGATGAACCAAGGAGATGAGGTTCCCAAAACAGAGCCTCAAGAAGAAGCGTCAAAAAAGGGGTCAGCTCAAGACGATGCAAGCCAGTTCCAACGAACCAGGCGACGGAGGCCTCGGATGCAGGATACTCCTGTAGGAAAGGTCACACTTGAACCAATCCATCCATACGGATTGATTCTCAACCTTGACGAAGCCAGTTTCAAAGAATGGGAGGGTCTCATCGATGAATGGGCTTCATCATTGAAAGTCGTGATTGCTACAATCGATTACGACAAAAAAGAATTTGCCAGAGTCTTCGAAGCTAGCTTGGCAGGGATGGCAAAATTATACTGGGAAGGACTTAAAGTTCCAACCAGGGAGGAGATGTTTAGTAGCACGTCCTTATATGACATCATTAAGGAAATTACTAAACAAATTAAAATCCATTTCTTGGGAATGGGTTTCTTCGAAGGATCCGCAGAGGAGAAGCGCAAGAAATATCAACAGGCACTTTACAATCTAAGGTTGATAGTGCTAGAGCCAAAAGCTCTCAATGAATTTCTGCGTCTATACACCCTATATGTCCATATGGGGGAAGTTGAAGATCAGACGGCCATGGACCTTTTCTTTCCAAAGCTTCCAAGTCCATGGAGGGAAATGCTCATCAATGAGTATGTTTCACCAGGAGGATATCCACTTGACAGTGCTTCGAGGAGGATGTCTTATGTCCATAAGAAGCTGTCCGAATGGTGCCAGAAGGCAGCAGACAAGAGGAATCTCAAGAGATTGAGGAGACTCAACAAGAAATCTCCACTGATGTGCGACAACATTGATCTTCCAACAGAGATTGGTGCTGAGTTGTTGTATCAAAGGAAAAGCCGAAAGAAACATAGGTATCAACCCTATGAAAGAAAGTCCAGAAGGAGTTCTTGGAAGCCAAGAACTATGTGGACCAGACAGAAGGCACGCTCTTACAAGTCAGGCCAATGGAGCGGACCATCAAGAAACCGATTCTCTAATCAAAAGAGAATCCCGGCGAGGAAAACTTTCAGGCGCACTCAGGCCAAAGTAAATGAAAGTTTCAAGGATTGCAACTGCTGGTCGTGCGGTGCAAAGGGGCATATTTCAACCAATTGCCCTGACAACGAGAAAAGGAAGATAAGAAGATTCGAATCCACACCGGATATCGAAGACGCTATCTACCACCAGGAATTGATACCCGTGTATCAGTTTGAAGATATATCCTCTGATGAGAGTATATATGAGCAAGAGGAAGTCTTTAGTTCTGAAGATTCGGAGATGACCGATGAATCAACCGGAGACGAGTCAGACTAAAGAAGAACACGAGGTCCACCACATCCAGAAGGAGGATCAGAATGGATTTACTAGCCATTTTCTGATTCCAGAGGAAGAAGTGGTGAAGAAGCTCGTGAAAAAACTCAATAGGGAAACTGGAGAGATACAAACATACCAAGGGTTTTCCAATGGGAGATTGAATCGAGTTTTATATAGCTTGATTCCATCAAAGAGGAAGCATCATGTCTATTTCGGGGTCACAAACCGAGAAATGGCGCTTCCAATGGAGATTACAAGTAATCAGGTGGAGATCCAGCTGGTTCCTGCCGAAGATATTATGCAGGATCTTAAGAAAATGAAGCCAGAAGTCGCAAGCACGATGAAATGGATTCATATTGGAGCAGTTCAGTTGGTAATCCAATCGTCCCTCTCCCCAGGGACAGACCAACCAATTGATATCGCACTTTGCGACAAAAGAATCAGAGATGCTAGAGCTTCAGTTCTTGGAGCATTCTCGGGCAATCTCTATGCCAAAAGGATTATAACCGAGTTCTACCCACAGATCGCTTATAATCTGCAAGACTCATCCTTCAGCCGAGCCCTGACTCTCTATCAGGACTACAAAAGAAGGAGTTTATGACGGGAGGAAATAGGCCATACTCGCTGACTTATCAAGTCTCGTATGCCTTATCAAATTCCCATCACACGGAGTTATTTCTGGGAAAAGAATTTATTGAAATTCCAGAAATATTCAAGGAGGTTGCCAAGGCAGTCAATCCAAACCGAGTGGAGATTCCTCAGATCGGAGAAATCGACATCGATATTGGAGACAAGCCGGTGCTTAGCCATACTCAGAGTCTCAGACTAGGAGCACCAAGGCTATCATTCCAAGGAAATAGGCTAACTTCAGGGCCTATAACAAGGAGTTTCTCTCAATCATATGAGAGAAGGACGATCCAAGAAACACCAGCTCCGGACATGAGAATCAAGCTCAAATGTCCCGAAGGATGGAGACAGGTTTTCACAAGATTTGATACAACAAGCAGGGAAAACAAATTTCCTTGTAGTTCGTTGTATTATTTGGCGAATCCAGGAGATAACCGATACATCGGAACTCTGGAGGTTGGAGGTTTTGAAATCCAAACCGAAGGCCAAGCCGGACAGGAAGCAGATGTCCTGATCTTAGGACGAGATTTCCTTGACAAATATAAACCATGGTCATGGAAATCAGGAGGAATGGAGATCACCATTGGACGCCAAAGAGTGATGATCCAATGACCAGCCCATTCTCGATATACATCTCTGTAGGGATGTTATATGAGAAATACAAAGCAGAATATTTTGCTGCTTATGTGGATTCGGGAGCAGGAATCTGTACAGCAAAACGAGGAGTCTTTCCGGCAGATGTGGAAGAAGATCTACCTCGAATTGCAGGAAGGGATTTCTCCAAAAAGATTTTGCTTCTATCAAAGGGAGTAAAACAGACGGAAATATTGATCGGCGGAGCAGGACAGACACCTTGGTACAAGGTCAAGACTCCACCAATTTATTTCCATAATACCGGAGCAGATATATTATTCGGAAATAATTTTCTGCAAAGCTTCAAGAGGTATATTCAGGACAATGAAGCTAGGAGGCTAGTGTTCACAACCAATTGTGATCACAAAATCATTGTGCAAAGGCTCAATGGAGCTTTTCATCGATCAATGCCAATCAAATTCCGCAGCAAGCGTGGTGATGATGGCAGACTCCGGAGACCCCAAATGAAGGATCAAAGGAGATTCGGTGAAGTTTTGCTCAAATGCAGAACTGAGGGATTCCCAAATCTCTCTGAGGAAGAAACTCAAATCCTCAAAGTATCCCTGATATCACACAAAGATATCAAGGAAGAAGAACAAGTGTCCATTACCGACGTCAAAAGGAGGATTCAGAAGTGTTACCACGAGGATCCTTTGGCATGGTGGGACAAGAACCAGCTCAGAGCAACCTTGAAAGTTAAAACTGGAAAGGAGCATGAGTTCGTAAGGTACAAACCTATCCTGATGAACCCTCAAGATCAACAGGATATGATGAGTATAATCAAGGAACACCTTGATTTAAAACTAATCGAAGGAGGTAGATCACCCTATAGCAGTCCGGGATTTCTGGTGAGAAACCATGGGGAGATCAAGCGAGGAAAACCAAGATTAGTCATTAATTATAAAGGGATTAATGATATTCTTGAGTTTGATGGATACTTCATTCCAAGTAGAGAACACCTCATCAACTGCATCAGAAGTGCAAGGGTATTCTCAAAGTTCGATTGCAAGTCAGGTTTTTACCAGATTCGCATGGAGGAAGGGAGTAAGAAGTTCACAGCCTTCTCAACTCCACAAGGACATTATGTCTGGAATGTCATGCCAATGGGGTTAGCCAACGCACCTCAGATATTCCAAAGGAAGATGGATAATCTCTTCAAAGATTATTCTTCGTTTATGTTTGTTTATATTGATGACATTCTTATTGCATCAAAAAACATGCATGAACATGTCAGGCATCTGGAGATCTTTGCGGATGTTTGTCAACAAGATGGACTAGTGCTGTCTGAAAAGAAGGCAGTCATAGCCACTCAGAAAATGGAGTTTCTGGGGATCGAGATCGATGAATCTGGGATAATCCTACAAGATCATATTGTGGAAAAAGTCCAGGGATTTCCGGAGGATCTCAAGGAGAAAAAACAGCTCCAAAGCTTTCTGGGAGTTGTCAATTTCGCAGGGATGTTCATCAAAAACCTTGCGGAGCACAGAAAGGTCTTCAGTCCACTACTGAAGAAAGATGTTCCATTCATATGGAAGGATGAACATCGGGAGGGTATGAAGAGGTTGAAAGAGATTTGTAAAAATCTCCCGAAACTTTCAATACCACAAGACGAGGATGACTTGGTCCTCTACACCGACGCGAGTGATCATTGGTGGGCAGCTGTGCTTACAAAGATCACCCCTTATGGAGAAGAACCTTGCAGATACTGTAGCGGTCTTTTCTCCAACGACGAGGCTGTGCGATGGCACATAAAAGAGAAAGAGTTTTTTGCAGTCAGGAAGGCGTTCAAAAAATGGCCGCTATTCTTACTTGCTAAAAAATTTGTTTTGAAAGTTGATAACACTAACGTTAAAGCTTTCTTAACTAAAAAGATTGAATCTAAACCTGAAAAGGCTAGATTAATTAGATGGCAAGCAGAATGCCAATATTATGATTATGATATTGTCGTTTTGAAATCTGATCAGAATGTTCTTGCAGATTTCCTTACAAGGGATGGAGCTCCCTGAAGTGGAGGCCATCGAGGCAATACAGGGGCAGCTCTTTGAAAGTCTAGAGCTGCTACAACAAGAGTGGCACAAGTGTGTGCTGCATACCAAACAAGCAGGAAAGATACAAGCGGCTGACGAAGCCAAAGTATCTAGCCAAATCGATGTCTGTTTCATGAAGATGTTCAATCTTCAGGAAGCAACCAACAAGCCGCTCTTGCGCGCTGTCTGTGAAAATCGGGCTAAAGCAATGCTTTCCGTACAGGGCGGATTACCTGTAGCAGGGGATTCAAGTACCCCTAGCACAAGTCCTGAGACAACGGTTTCACAACCAGACTCTCGAGGAAAAGATGTTGTTAAGGGGTCACACCCTGAATCAACATGTCAACCCTCCACCTCTGGGGTAAAAGAGGGAGAGATCAATCTTAGGCCCATGACAGGCCAAGTTAAGGTTGATACTGATTTTTTTGAAATTTCTCCTTCTTGGCAGATGTACCAGGACAGGTGGGAGAAACTTCTCACAAGGAAGGGCATTAATCCGGGAAATTGTCGGGTTGATGTTGCCGGAAAATATCCAAGGGTTTGGACGATTCCAGGAGCCAATCCAAACGATGTCAAGGAATGGTATGAGTTTGGGGCTTTGGCCTCAGTCTATACCACCGCCCCAGCCTTCACCGAAATCAAGGGTCTACCAAAATGGATCCAGAAAACGGTGTTCGACACATGGGAGAACAACGAGTCCCTCAAAAGGGGAGATGTTCTGGAATTGTATTGTTTCAGTGCAGCGCCAGAGCCAGTCGGAAAAGGAATCCGTGAAGCTTTCCACTTCATTAAGCTTCGGAGACCTGATACGGGAGCCCTTAACAGGATCAAAGTTCCCGACTTCCAGGCCGCAATCGTCTCAACATTCACGGAGGATCAAATCTCCACTAGACGAGCATGGGGTCTATGGGTCTGTCTCACAGAGATGGACAAAATGAAATCCAGATTCAAGTTCTATCAAAGCTCGGATCTGGGAACGTTCCTAGTTAATACCATGACAGGAACAACAACTCCTTTTGCCGAAGAATCCTTCGAGAAGAAACGGCAAATGATTTGGAAAAACAGGATTGCGGGGAGCCAGGAGACTCGTCGCAAGTTTTGCAATATGGCTCATCTAGGCCATTGGAGCGATAAAGTCTGCGATCAATGCTCATCGCAGAAGGAGCCAGAGTTCGGCAAAGGATTCTTTCCAAAGCCGGATAAAAGAAGGTTCCGGTCTGATGAACATGATAAGCATCAGACTCCAAAGGGAAGGACACCTCGGGCACCAAAAAAGGAAGGTGGCCGACAAAGCTAAGTGAATCATGTGATTCACAGCAAGGATCGCACCCACAAAAGAAACGACAAAAGTGGGTGGAAGAACAGGAGGACCACTCACCAAAAGCTTCAGGACAAAAGTGAGTGGAGAGAAAAGCAGCCGGCCCCTACCAGCATTATCACAAGAAGACAAAGCAGGGGTCCAGCACCATGTGATGCCACTAACAAAGTCAGCAATCAAGGCCGACAAAAGAAGGTGGATGTCATATTCAAGCAAGCTGGCCACAAGGATGGAATCCGAGGCCAACAACCGAGCAATAATAGAGGGGTTCAAACCTCTATATAAACCGAAGAGCTGGAGAGAAGAGATTATCAGAAAATTCACACCCATTTCACACAACACACATCTTCTCTCTAGAAAAATTATCTTTGTATTTTTAATTCTGTTTTCAAAGTTTTTCAATTTTAGTTTAGTTTCCTTTTTATTTTATGTACACAAGGATTAGCTACTATGAGTAGCTAAACAAGTTAGTCTCCTCCCTAGGGGAGTATTTTATGAAATAAATTAAATTTTATATAATTCCTCTATAAACGCTTTGTTTTTGTCCAACTATTCCGGGTTGAGTAAAAATATTTTCTTTATTTTTCCAACATATTATTTAGTCGGCACTTAGTGAAGGAGAAGGGTTGCAACCATCTCTTGCGAGTGTGTGGTTGGTGCGTGCCGGGTGGGCAGACGAGCCGTAAAACGCAACAAGACCGACTCCTGAAGAAGACCAGTCGACGAAGGTATAATGTTGGTTTAATTTAAGAATTATTTCGAAGTGTTTACGGAAGCATGTTGGGCCTGTTTACTGTTTAAAACATAAATGATTATAATGAATTTTAGAGAATCATTTGTTCAAAGGATGAAGTGTATATTGCTCGACGCACTCAACGTGCTCGTTTGTTTGTTGGCGAGCAATACACCAGAATGTGCATAGGGGTATTATTGTCTTGAACGGGTAGATTTTATATGTTTGGTAAAGGGTGGGTACATTTTTGTTTTTGTCTTTGAAAAGAGGTACTTTCCATTTTGCCTCGCTAATTATCCACCGATCACTTGCGAAAGCGCTAACCAAAAAATATAAAAATAAAAAATCAATATGAAAGATAAGAGGCGTGTAAACGACATTTTGAAAATTGATATATTTATCTATCAATTCTATAAAGCAATACAGCCCCCATATTGTTTCTCTCTCCTACATGGCACACTCACAATGCTTTATTTTACATTATCTGAAAGGCTTTTAACTCACAATTCTCACAATTTTACAAAACTTCGCTTCAGCCGTTACATCTCTCAAAGTCAAAGCCTCTCTTCAGCCGTTACATCTCTCACCCCATCGCCGCCGCCCCTGAATCCGGTCGGCGTCGTCTCCCTATTCACAGTCTCTATCTTCTCTCAATCTTTTTCTCTCTCTGAAGTCGATTCCCTAAGATTTCTTCTTTCCTAATCCCGTTGCCCTTCCTTCTTCTAGACTCCGGCGAAATAGCCGCCACTTCGCCGCTGAGCTTGCGGTTCGTCCGGCCTCGAGTCACCGCTGAGCCCTGGAGTTCGTCCACCGCGCCGTCGACCACCACCGACAACTTCTCTGTTTTGATACCTCCATTTCCGGATCCGCCGTGATTCTTCCTACACAGCCATGGTAAGTATTAAATTAGTTTCCTAATTTAATAACGCGTTTTCCTATTTTAGATATAGAATGATTATTATTTTAGAAAGAACAAATTTTGGAAAGAATTTTAACAATGGAAACTTATAACCTAGATTTTTAGCTATAAATTCCTTAGTTAATTGAGTGTGATTTGTAAACGCAAGAGTATTCATATAGAGCAAAAGCTGATGCAAGTTTTGAGATTTCTGATAATTTTTGTTCTATGCAAGTTTTGAGATTTCTGATAATTTTTGTTCTGATAATAGTAGGAAACGAATTATTGATATTGTATTCAGAGTAGACTGAAATTGATGTTTGATCACTCCTGGTAATGGTTCATGGTATTTTTCCATTGATTCAGATTATTTTGGCTGATTTGCTGCTCATATAGACTTGGAATCTTAGGATATTTTGAGTGGTTGATCATTTGATCGGTGTATTTTTTAGATTTATTTGTTGAATCTTGTATTTTCAGATACAAGTGCTGGGTGGATCGGGGGTGTTAACCTGGATAATGGTGGCGCGAATGACCCGAAGAACCTTAAAAGTCAAGGTAAATAATGCTTGCTTTATTATAAGGAAACTAGTGTGTAACCCGTCGAAATTCGACGGGGAGTCACTTTATGCTGTAATTATTATTGTACATTTTTTTATTACAACATATAAATAATTTTTATATAAATTATTTAAAAATTTTATTTTATTTTATCAAAATAAATTTCTAGTATAGATCAAGCCTTCTGGCTAGTTATAGTTCTTATTGGGAGTTAAAATAGATTGTCTTTTTATACATTATTTGATGAAATTTCATAAAAAGTTGATGTAAGCTTGACGATTTTAAAAAATAATAAGAAAAATATTTAGGTCTATTTGACATAATATATGATGAAGAATTGACACATCGTATTTTTTTGTTAATTATATATAAAAAAATTACTAATTTTCAGGAGTGTAATTTTTATAAATTGATAGACATAATTTAAGACCATGTCTTATATATGTGAATATCATCTCATCGGAACCTTACAAAACTTTTGAACATCATCTTATCTGTAGCTTGAAATATCACATTAAACTTTGTACATTGAACTTCTAATCGTTATCTTTTTTGAAGCTTGTTATATGAGATTTGGCTTATGGGTATCATCTCATCTTATTCTTGAAAAGATAAAACTTAACTCGTAAGCAACATCTCATTTGGAGCTCATAAGACCATAACTGATTTGTGAGAATCATCTCGTGCGAAGCTTGAAAGACTATAACTAACTTGTGAGCATCTTCTTGTATGGAACTTGAAAGACCATAACTGATTTGTTAACATCATCTTGTCTATAGTTTGATAGACAGAGCTTAGTTCTAAGCATTACTCACTTGGAGCTTGAAAGACTAGAGCTGAGTGCTAACTATTATCTCATTTAAAGCTTCAAAGGCCGAAATTAAGTTGTGAACATCATTTTGTTTGGAACTTGACAAACTATATCTAATTTGTGAGCATCATATTGTTAGAAGCCAAAATACTTGTAAGACTATAACTGACTTGTAAGCATCATCTCGTGTAGAACTTGAAAGCCTATATAATTGATTTGTAAGCATCATCTCGTTCATAGTTTGATAGATTGAAGCTGAGTTCTAAGCATCAGTCATTTGGAGCTTGAATGACCGCAGATGAGTACTAAGAATTATCTTAGTTGAATCTTAAAGGACCAAAATTTAGTTATAAACATCATCTCTTTTGGAGTTTGACAAAGCACTTATAACTTATGAGCATCATATTGTTTGGAGCCAAAATTGAGTTTTGAGTACATCTCAAATGAAGCTTGATAGACCATCTCTGATTTTTTAACATTATCTTTCACCCGGAGTTTGAAATATCAAAAGTGAATTTTAAGAATCATCTTGTTTAGAGCTATACAAAAACATATACCAAGCGAAAATGCTTATAAATAAATTAATCAATTTGTATTATCACTAATTTAGTACAATTGACAATTTTCTACGTTGAATAAATAAAAAACTTATGCAGACATATCAAGATAAATTAGTTTTAAATATATTAAGCCAAAATTTACTATATTTTAGTTTATTTTAGTTTATTTATATAAATGTTAGTGATTAGAAAATCATCTTATGTTTAACGCACAATTATAATTTTCAGCTTTCTCAATGTTAATATTGTTGTAAACTCGTCATTTTTTAAAATTGAATTAGATAACTAAAAATTTAGAGTTTTCACATCTACGCCAAACTACATTTTCCTTAAACATATATCAAATAATTGAATTTTTCAATCCGATTATTAATTAATCCAATCAAACTAAGTAGCATATTTAGTTTTTAAAAATTCAATAATAATAATTTGTACTATAGTTGGTTGGTTTAATATTATAGGAAATAACAAAGCTAAATTATTTGATCTTTTTTAAATATAACTATTTAACAAATATAAATAACATATGAAAAATGCAATGTATTACGTCATTATTTTAATATATCAACTCACATTATTCATTAAATATAATTATAGCCAAAGTAATATTAGATAAATTGAATTAATTTTTAATATGAATAGAACTATTTATTTGGCAAACTGAAAGTTAATTGACGAAATTAAATTGGCGTTGCAAATATATAAAAGATGAGATACCACATACAAATATTATATAGGTTGTAGTCAATATGAACTTGCGAATAAATAGGTACCAATGTCATAAGACATGTGGAGTATCTTAATATATACTTTTTCTACAAAGATTCTACATTTTCTAAAATGTAATTAAAAAAAAGTGTCATAAAAATCAATATGAAATTCAAATTGCATAATTTTATTTTTATAAATATGTTTTTATATAGATTTTACACTTTTTAAAATATCATAACGCTAAATATTGAATTATAGAATTAATAAAAATATAAATAATGTAAGAAAAATTAAATTTATTAATTCATTATTTTAATGCGTGGACTCACATTATTGACTACATTTTATTATTGGTCAAAATAATGCTAGATAAATTAAATTATTTTTTAATAAAAAATATAACTACCTATTTGGTCAACTAAAAGTTAATTGACCAAATTAAATTGATGGGGCAAATATATACATAATGAAATACTACACAAGTATTTATATAGTATGTGATCAAGATGGAGTTTGATTAAAAATCAATGGGGATAACTTGTGAAAAAAAATGAGAATAAAGATAATAGATAATTTTTGAAATGATGATATTCTAGATATGCCACATAGTAAACCATTTTCCTATTATAAAGAAGATTCTCACATTAATATTATATTAAACTTTATCATGGAAAAATTTGAGTTACTACAAAATATAAATTTTTATATCCACCAAGTTAATTAAAATTGTATGTTTGGTATATAACTATGGCTTTCATTATAATACATCCATAACATAAAATATGAGAAAATAAATTAAATTGTTGCAAGATATGAAATGACACATTTAAAATATAACATAGTAAGAAAATAATTGCAAAAATAGTAATAATGAAAATACATCATAATTAAATTATAATTTTTTTATTTAAACTTATCAAAAAATTAGATCCCATGTCAAACTTTGAGTAGACCTAATCATTTAGATAATGTAATCAAAAGAACAATAAGATTAAACTTCCATTTCACAAGAGAATATATAAAGGATGAGATACTACACACAAGTATTTATATAGGCTTTAGTTAAGATGGAGTTTGATTAAAAATCAATGTGGGATAAGAGATGTGACTTGCGAAAAAAATGAGAATAAAGGAGATTAGAAAGTTTTCAAAATGATTGAACTATAGAATACTACATCCACATTTTCATAGTTCAATTTTATAGAATAATAGTCATCATCTTAATTGATTGAACCATGATTGAGGATGAATATATTCTCTTGTGAAATCGAAATTTAATGTTATTGTTCTTTTGATTAAGTTATATCTAAATGATTAGGTCTACTAAAATTTTGACGCGGGGCCTAATTTTCTTGATGAATAAAAATAAAAAATTATAAATTTAATTGTGACGTATTTTCATTATTACTATTTTTGTAATTATTTTCTTACTATATAGATTTTAAATGTTTCATTTGAAGCCTATTATATTCATATCTTGCAGGAATTTAATTTATTTTCTCATATTTAATTTTATGTTATGGATGTATTATAATGAAAGTCATAGTTATATACCAAACATACAATTTTAATTCACTTGGTGGATACAAAAATTTATATTTTGTAGTAATTCAAATTTTCCCATGATAAAGTTAAATATAATATCAATGTGGGAATAATGAATGACTAATGTGAGAATGTGAATGACCTTTTATTTAGGTAATGAATTGCTAAAGTTTGATATGTTTTCAATGTGGGATAAATGAATTAAGATAGCAAAGAATAGTGAATGGAGAAGATGCCACCTAGGATTGAGGATGAATGTGGTGTGTCTAATATGTATTGCTTTATAGAATTGATAGATTCTATACATAATGTCGTCTGTGTTCTCTGGCTAATTCAGTAGGAAACATGTAAGTAAATGATGGAATAGGTTTAAAGTTGTTACCTCTTTTTTCAAAAAAAATTGTGATGCTATTGGAAGTCGGAAGAGTGACTATGTGGCAAAGGATGCATAACATAGATTACGAAAGGAAAAAATTTGATGGCTCATGGCTGAATTGTATTGGTTTGAAGCTCAAGACTTAGTAGATGGAAAGATGTTCGGTAGAAACTGAATGGTATGGCTGGAAAAGTAGGTTTTGAATATTAGTTTGTGTTGTATCATGCAATGTGCACACCCCATTATACATTATATTTATGTCTTGAACAGTTTTAAACTAAATGACTAGGTTTGGTTGCTTGGGTGGAAGTCCAGTGAACTTTAGAGCCTGTTTGGTTTTCATTTCTAGAGTTAAATGCAGGTTCACTACATCTATTTCTGTTTTTAATTGCTTCGTAAGAGATGACCTTGAATTAGATGTTTTTGAAAACGAAGAGGTATTTATTTTGTGTTTTGAGTGGATATAAGGGATAGAAGCTTGTAGGCATCTTGATAATTATTAGAAATTTGTACATGTGACATAGAAGTCTTGCAATTGTTGTTTTGTGTTGCTCAAGGTTGCAATACTGAAAACCAATTATGTGGACAAGTTCACATCTTTGGGGAATGCAACTGGGTGCTCATAATTATCTAATATGCTTCAAGTGCTGAGCTGCTATTGATGTGTCTTTCTCTTAATTAAATTTGCAGGGAAGTGGCTTGGAAGCAGACAAATTCGCTGCAATTGGGCGGCAAAAGGTGCTGGTCAAGGCGATGAGCAGCAGAATCCTGATTCAAAAAATGTTGTGGAACTAACAAATGGAGCATCTGGTTAGCTCCTTAAACTGATGTTAATTTTTAAAATTATTCATGACTCTAAATTCAAATTTTATAATTTTATGGAGTGTAATTTGTAAGTAGAGTTCCGTAGCTCATTTCTCATTTTCAAACCTTGAATCTTAGAAGTACACCAAAATTGAATGGATGAGCCATGCTAGAAAGTGATAATCATTGGTTTTATTACATTGATTGCATTTTCAGATTCAAGACATGTTTTTGTAATATACTTGTCACTTCTAAGTTGCTCTTGCTCATATCTTGTGCAGATGATGGCCAAGAAAAACGGAAGGAAGATGCTCCAGAGAATAATCCACAGTATACAACTGTTTATGTGGGAAATCTTGCTCCTGAAGTAAGTTAAAGTTCGGCAAATGTGCTATCTACCTTGTCCCATGATACGTCCCATGTTGGCATCCAGTTTGGCATCAACAAATTATCTGAATATTCATAGATCTCGACTATGGGCAAACCATGAGCTTGGAATTACTGAGCTCATGCTTTTCAATGTTGTTTTCATAGTTTTGGATCATCTGTTGTTTTGCTTAAAAAGAAAACTCTCATTAAATTTTCATCACTCTCCTTTAACCTTCAAAATTGTGCTGAGTTGGACCGTAACCAATGCATAAAGGATTGATGATTTTCTCGACGTTCCAATCAATATTAATTAATTTTCAATTGCATTCTCTCTTTTTTATAGTTTCTCTTGTCTGTGTGGGCGGTGGGGTTGATTTTTCTCATATTGCTGACACTCAACATATGCAGGTCACATCAGTTGATCTCCATCGCCATTTCCATGCACTTGGCGTTGGAGTGATTGAAGATGTCAGAGACAAAGGTTTTGGGTTCATAAGGTACAACAGCCATGCTGAAGCTGCCCGTGCTATCCAGATGGGAAATGCTCGCATTCTTTTTGGCAAGGCAGTTAAGGTATGCTTACTTTTATTTCAGTTGGTTTACTATTTTTGGAAAGATGATTATTGAGTTAGTCGCGTTCCGTGTACTTGCAATCTAAGATTGACAAATGCTCATCCTTATACCTTAGTTTTCTTTTTGGTGTTTACTTTTGCAACTTAATCTTAGTGCTTGCATATTTCGATTTCTACCCACTTTTGATAAGGCATTAGAAACTACCAACTTTTGATAAAAAAAAAAACATGTAGGAAATACCCACATTTACATGAAGCAACAAAAAAGCCCTTGGACATAGCTTTTTTCAGGCCTGCTGTTGTGTGTGCGTGTTTAAGATTATTATGCGGTTGCATGTGGGTTGTTTTCTAACGGATGAATGGTTATCTGTAGTGCTCGTGGGGTAGCAAGCCTACTCCACCTGGAACGAGCTCGACCCCTCTGCCTCCACCAGCAGTGGTGAATCAAAGACCAACACCTAATCTACAAAGCGATAAATATAGACTATACCTAGTGTGAATGATCGGAGAGGGCAAAGTAAACAATCGGAAACTCAGAACATGAGAAAAGTAGCTGTTGTATTCGAAAATAAGAGATAGCGTAGTTACAATGTACGAGCTCAGGTTCTATTTATAGACTACATAGGGGGACAAAATAGTAAAATCAATGCCCACGCATGCGCCTTGCGTGGTCGAAGGATAGGATGGTAATCTCGTCTTCACGCGGGAACTCTCCCGTGTTTCTAGTGACTTCGCTGATGAAGAGCATTCCTCTGGCGAGAACGGTTCTTCTGCCAGATGTAGCTTCTCTGGTGGAGATGACTCTTCTGGCAAGGATGACTCCTCTGGCCAACATGATTCCTCTGGCAAGAGTCATTCCTCTGGTGGGTAAGATGTCTCTGGTGAATGAGATTCCTCTGGTGAGAATGGTTCCTCTGGCAAGTATGACTCCTCTGGTGAGGATGATTCCTCTGACGGGTGTGTTTCTTCTGCCATACTTGTTCCGCTGGTGGGGTCGATTCCTCTGATTTGCATAATTTCCTTACTCTGCATATATCACTCCTCATCAAGCAGTAACACACATGCCTGGTTTCACAGCTGCTGATCTGGCGGCCTACGAGCGACAGATTGCACTAAATAAACTAGTCGCGGCTCAAGCCCTGATGAATCCGCAGGCCCACCATCGTCTCAGTTGTGCTACCCAACAGATGTACGATGGATGGTATTCGACCCAGCAACCCCTCTATTACCAGCAGTAACCCAGATTTAAATTTTATTTATTTTTCTAAACGTTACTGGTGCACCTTGTAGACTTGTCCTAAACTTTTTCCGCAATACCTCCGAAAATGGGACATAAACTTACATGGTATCAGATGTGGTAGTTTTTGGCACCTTAGATGATTGATCATGCTATTGAGCCTTTACCATATAAGAAAAAGAAGTTTAAAAGCTATCAACTGTTCTATTAGGTTAGAAGTATTTCTATTCAATGTCTTGTGATGCCTTCATCATGAACCTAATGTAGTAGAACCATATAATTTTCCTACTGGTGGTTGTCTATATCTCAAGCATTGCATGGTTGTTCAGAAAGTATGGCATTTTAATATAGCATAAACCTCAATGCTTTTGCATGCATGTTGGTTACAGCAGATCATAAAAAGGGGGCTAATATTATTCTTATACAAGTTTGTACTCTTATATTTGGTGAATAAATGATCCTATATGTTAATTTTGCTATTGATGATATGATTATTGTTGTGGATTAATTGATTTGAACTCAAGATAAGTTGATATTTGTAGTTGTCTCCCTTTACCTTTTTTTGCTGGGAGCCATCATATATCTACTTTATGCATTTTTAGTTGCCGCCCATTCCATCAAAAGCTTTCTTTTGATTTATTTTGATGGCTAAACTCCTTCATGACATCATACCTTTGTGTTTGCAATGTTTATTTTTGAGTTCTTATGATCAGTCATGCTGTTATGCTTCAACCCTATAAGAAAAGAAAGTTTAAAAGTTAACAACAGTTCTATTGGGTTAGAATTATTTCTGTTCACTGCCTTGTGATATACCTGCATCATGAACCTAATGAAGTAGAACCTTGTAATTTTCCTACGGGTGATTCTCAAGCATATTATGGTTGTACGGAAATTTTCACCATTGCTAATTTCTTAATTTAGAATTTTGGAAATGCTGAACATGGTTTACATGTATGAATTTTACACTACATGGAATCATATGGAATGTTATCTAGATGCAGAAGCGGCATGAATTAGTTGGTGGATTTTACCAAAAAAAAATCATCATCAGTATATTGTAGTAACATTTTAAGGGTAATTGACATATGCTTTCATTGGTATAATTAGGATATTCTAATTATTTGGATTTTTCTCTGTAATTTATCGGATTTGATGTACATTTTGAATGTGCCTTAATGCAGATTATAGTAACAAAAGAAAACAAGGAGTCACATGGAAGGAAGCAGAGAATAGGGAATATTTGTGCAATTTTTGAAAATTTTGAAGTATGGAAGATTGAGAGCTACTGGAGATAGCTACGGGAAGAGAGAACCTTAGTATTTGGGATTGGAAAAATAATCGACTTTCTTAGTTCTAGCTTTAGAATTCAATTATATTATTATTATTATTATTATTATTATTATTATTATTATTATTATTATTATTATTATTTAATTGAAACCTATATGAATAGATCGGCCACTGGTGAGAGTCTTGGTATGAGTTTATGACTAATTTTTCGTTTTCTCTCTTATGGAGAAGATTAAAGATTCACAGTCGAACTATTTGGATTTAGTATAAATTATTATATTTGGTGACTATTTCTTTTTATTATTGATTAGTTACGATTATGCACTCTTTTTATTAGCATGGGTGAGTAGCTATTTTTTTTATTAAGTGAGAATACTAAAATTAAATTAATATGAAATTATGTGAGTTTGTTAGATTAATAGTATATATTGGATTTAAATTTGTTCTTTCAATTCGTAAGACTATTGGATGATGCTTAGATGATACTCACAAGTCAGTTATGGTCTTACGAGTATTTTGGCTTCAAACAATATGATGCTCACAAATTAGATGTGATTTGTCAAGTTCCAAGCAAAATGATGTTCATAACTTAATTCGACCTTTAAAGCTTTTAAATGAGATAATGCTTAGTACTCAACTCCAGTCTTTCAAACTCCAAATTTGCGATGCTTAGAATTCAACTTGCTCTATCAAATTATAGACGAGATGATACTCACAAGTCAGTTATGGTCCGATGAGCCCAGGTTTGTGCTCTGTTTTTGTGTTTGTTTTAAGTCTAGATCGAGTCTTTTTCCTTGTGTTTGCGTCGTTTGGTCGCCTGGGAGGGCGTAATTCAATGGCAGGACCAGCTTGTGGGAAAGAGGCCAAAATGCCAGAGAAGCGGAGTGCCAGAGGAATCAAGCTGCCAGCGGAACCAAAGTGCCAGAGCAGCGGAGTCGGCTTTGCCAGAGGAATCATCCGAGCAGCGGAATCAGCAGTGCAGAAGAATCCTCCGAGCACTCCAGGGGTCGAAAAGTGCTGTCACCTCTCGTGAAAGAGGTATGTGCCGGAAGCAAAGGGATTTTGGAGGCAAAACCATCCCTTATGCCCATAAGTACCGCACGAGAGCTGGCAGGCAAGAGAAGGAAGGAAGGCAAGAGAAGACGGAGGCACAACAGATGGGCGAGGAAGGAGTGCAAGTGGGAGTCCGAGAAAGGCGGAAGGCGGCAGCTATCCAAAAGAGACCGATAAGGCCAAACCAACGCCTTATCCAAAAGGAAACATATCTTCATGAAGATTAGGTCTGAAAAAGGATAAGCATCTCCATGCTTGCATGGATCCGGCCGCACCTAATGGGCTGGGCCTTCGTACCCTAATGACTCCTATAAATACCCGACGAGCTTTACAAGCCAAGGGTGCTGAAATTCCGTTCTGTTGTGCATTGTTTGAGAGTTGAAGCTAGCCCAGGCTGTGGGCATAATCTCGTACTTTTCTGTTTATGTTTCGCACGGCACTTTTGGCCGTAGGTACTTCTATTTTCATTTAAGTAATTTCAATTCCAGTTATGTTTTCCTTTACATCTTTTGCTTGTGTTATTTACGTTATGGTTGGCTAAGTTTATATTCTGATTTGGGCAAGATGATCTAAGCATGAATGAATAAACTCGAGAGGTCTAATTTGAGAATAAAAAACTGTATGAGCATATTCCCGATACACTAGGTTTGATTCCAAAAAGGTTGTAACAACTTGGTTAATTAATTGATCACTAGTTAACTAGGAAGTTCTGACCACAAGTAATAATTTGGGCATAAGGCGAGTTGCCATCGACCTCCAAAATAGTACAACTGGTGTTGGAGCCGTGACTGCTGTGAAATATCGGTATAAGAGTCAAGTGGGTCTATCTAATTCTTAAAGCATTCTGGGCAAAGCACAACTAGCGATAGGCCATCGCAGAGAGCGTGGATGTTGCCCGGGGTAGTTGATTTCCATTAGCTGACCCTTCTAAGGGATCATAAACTGAAAGGATAGATTGGGCAAGGGGTTTGTTGTGTGCGTGACAAGTGACAATAGGGGCACAACAATTCTTATGCTTATAACCACTGGTATGCGAATATAGTGATTAATCTTTGCACCAATGATCGAGTGTTAATTCATGTTTAGTGATTCGAACCCAAGTCAAGAATTATTTTGTTATTTGATTTATCTACTTTGTTATTTCAGTTTAGGTTGGATACCCGTTCTGCCCATAACCACGTTTTGGTCAGAACACTGCAGAAAACAAAACCTTTTTAGTGACACCCTTGCAGGAGAAGTTACTGCTCAGTTCCTTGTGGATTCGACTCTGGACTTACCACTAGCTAGTCTAGTTGTGGGCACAGGATAATTTATTTGCACAAAGCTCAAACGACAGCTTCGTCATGGTCTTTCAAGCTCCACACGAGATGATGCTAAAAAATCAGTTATGATCTTTCAAGCTCCATACAAGATGATGTTCACAATCGGTTATAGTCTTACGAGCTCCAAATGACATGTTGCTTACAAGTCAAGTTTTATCTTTTGAAGTTGCAGATGAGATGAGACCCATAAGCCAAATCTCATAAAACAAGCTTCAGATAAGATAATGATCATAAGTTCGACGTACAAAAGTCAAATGTGATATTTCAAGCTACATACAAAATGATGCTCAAAAGTCTTGTAAGGTTTGGATGAGATGATGTTTATATATAAGATGCGGTCTTAAATGTTGTCTATTAATTTATAAAAATTACACTCCTATAAAATTAGTAAATATCTACGATGAACAAAAAAATACAATATGAAGATCCTATGTCAAATAGACTTAAATCTTTTTTTATTATTTTTCTAAAATCTCCAACCTCACATCATTTTTTTATGAAAATTTCATTAAATAAAAATTCATATAAAAATGCAATCTATTTTAACTCTCAACAAAAAAACTAACATATAACAAGCAAAAATGTCTGAACTGTACCAGCAATTTATTTTGGCCAAATAAAATTAAAATTTTAAAATAATTTATATAAAATTATATCACATGATATAATAAAAAAATAATGTACAATAATTATAATATAAAGTGGTTTCCCGTCGAATTTCGACGGGTTACGCACTAGTATATATATAAAAAGGATAAAGGATTTACGTACATGGCGATCCTCCATCTCTCTCCTCCTCCTTCTCTCCTCCACAATTCCACTGATTTATACTCTACAGCTTTATTCTCTCCGAAACGCCTCCTCCAATTCTCATCAAATCAACACAGCCGCCGCGATGCCTCACTTCACTTTCCTAGCTACAGCTCCAATCGAGAATCCGATAGATGGAGAATCGGTGTTTCCTTTTTCGCCCCTTTCTTGGACAGAAGCGGCGAAATCGAGAGCCTAAAGCAGCAGCTTCTGGATGCCATTGCTCCGCTCGACCGCGGCAGCGCCGCCACTCCAGAAGACCAGCAGCTTGTCGATCAGGTAACCTCATTTACTGATTTCTGATTTTGTTGATTTAATGAGTGAAGGTTATAATCTGCAGTTGGCAGAGTAGAAAAGGGGCTAATAGTTGTTGATTACTATTTATTTTATTTTGTTTTGAGATTGCAAGCAAACTTGAAGCGAAGAACAGAGTGAAGGAACCACTCAAATCGAGTCTTCTGAATGGGAAATGGGAGCTCTTGTATACAACATCCAAGTCTCTTCTTCAGAGTGAGGTTGCTTCCTTATTATTCCTGATGGATATAGCTCTCAACAATATATCATCTTATCTTCTATTCTAAAATCGCGGCAGAGACCTAAGATCTTCAGACCAAATGGAAAAATTTACCAAGCTATCAACTTGGATACTTTGAGGGCCCAAAATATCGAAACGTGGCCATTTTTCAATCAGGTACATGTCATGTCTATACCATATCATCAAACTTTGATGAATAAATTAATCTGACATGCTGTTATTTTTCTTAATATATATTCTTGTAGGCTACAGCTAATTTGGTTCCACTAAATCAAACAAGAGTTGCTGTTAAGTTTGACAGTTTTAAGATTGCTGGTGTGGTAGGTGAATCTTTGCTTTGGAATCTCTTTTCTTGCTTAATGGAGTACTAGTTTTTGACAATGCAAGTGCAGATACCTATTAAGGCACGTGGAAGCGGGCGTGGTCAGCTTGAAATCACGTACTTGGATGAAGAGCTGCGGTAAGAAAATATGTGATGTCTGATGTAGCATTTGTTACATTCATCTCTTACCTGTTGTTGGCTGCAGAATATCACGGGGAAATCAAGGGAATCTGTTTATACTTGGAATGGTGGATCCCTTTTACAGAGTACCTGTGTAGTGTAGAATTTACGAAATAAATCAAGGGGAGGTTAGCATGGTTGTGTGTTTCAAAACCTTTTGTCAAATTATGTTTATAACGAGAAATGTATATTTAGAATTGGACCATTATATTTGAGTTTGGTCCTCGACTTCAAGTTTAGTATTGTGCAATTGACTCAATGTTTATACAGATGAGAAAGTACCAATTTTGCAGCAAACATGGTTGCAAGTCTAAGTTTATTGTGTATTGATTCTTAATTGCACTGCTATTATTTTGAAGAGGTGGTATACTGCGAGGTTGATAGATTAATAAATTTTAATTGGAGATTAATAAATCTCAATTAAATCTATCTTGCAGTAAGATCAAACTTCACATGAGTTTTTGTGTATTTTAAATCACACACCATAAAATATCTATAATGAGTACTCACATAATCTTTTCAATAATGTTTGTTTTTAAATTTTATAAATTATAAAGAGTAGAGTGTTTGAATAATTGTAAATCCAAAATGCTTGCATAAAACTAGACACAATTGAGTGATAGTATCATTTTAACTAACTAGTATTACTCCCGTGCGATGCACGGTGATACCTACTTAATTAAAATAGTAAAAAAAAATATTTTTTCAAATATTATGTTTAGATTATAAAATTCTATTGTATTATTTTATAAAATAGCTCTAATAACGATAATAACATTAAATGAAGATGAAACCATCTTATAGTTGGAGGCTAATCAAATGAATGATGAGGATTTTGACAAAAACTTTTTATCTAATGATTATTATTATTTATTTATAATTTTCATCAACATTTCTAGATATTTTTCTTTCAAATTTTCTATTAGTCTTGAAAGAGTTTTTGGAACTTTTAATTACTTTTTACTAATTTGCATTTAACAACATGTTTTTTTTTAGGCATTAATTGACTGTGAATCCACAATGTAATTAGTGAATTTTGGTATTTTTTTCAACTATATACAATTGTAATATAAATACATAAACTTTAGCCCATTTCAAAATTTGCCCTGAATAATTTCGTTCAAATTAAAAAATATATGACAAAATTAAAGATGATATAATATATACACATTGTATTAAAATAACTTACACAAAATCTCCTGTACACCCGGGTGTACGGTACACCCAGAGTATTAGTATCATTTCGATAATATGATAGTGTCATTTCAATATAGTGTTAGTGTCATTTCGAGATAATGTTATTTATATAACATGATAGTGCCATTTGTAAAACAAATAATGTTAGTGTTAGTGTCATTTACATCCCGGTGTACATACCACCCGGGTGTACAAGTGACCACCTCAATAACTTATACAAAATTTCTACTGAAATATATACAGTACTAAAATATATACATATGTAGTTTGGCTCCCGTGCGAGAAATATTATTTTTTGATAATAAAATATTATTTTAAAGTATTATGTAGATTTAAAATTTTAATTTTTTATTAATGTTAAAAATTTTATGTCGTACAATATATGAGTAGGAACATTTATTGCTCGTTCTTTCAAATAAAAATTATATATTGTTGATGTTGTTAGAGTAGGACGAGTAAGTGTTTAAAATGATGTCTTGTATTGGAACATCAAATGCTTTAAGTAATATATCCTCAAGGAGATGGGTAGATGCATAATCATCATTATCACCACTACTTGTTACATCTCTAATTCCTACATTTACTAAATTTTTTATTTACATTTACTGAACATGCGTGACCATTTTATGACCATTTTATACAAAAATATGTACTATATATTCCATTTTAAAAAATTATATATAATATAACTATTACCTACATCATATTTAAGAGATTAAAAATAACTAATCCAATAAATTATAAAACTATGATTATGTTATAATTAATTTTTTGAAATTATAATTGATACACAATCATAATGTTTGATTAATCTTAAATTTTAAATGTTTTACATATGTTGATTAAATATTTAAGAAATAATAAATAAATATCTTAAAGTACAGTTTTAATCATAAATCTTATCAATATAAATATTTTAATAATATAGTAATTATTTATTGAACTGTTTGTTTACATTTTATTCGTAAATATAAAATATTTAAAAGATAAAAAATGAACTAATACTTTAATTGGGGCAACATGAAAAATTACAATAAAAAATTTCATATAATCTGAAGTAGACGAAATTAAAATTAAATAAAAAAAAGTTTATTTCTAAAAATAGTAAAGTGATTTTGGCGGGAAAATATAACTTACTATTTATATAAGTGGTTGAGCTTTTATATATATATAGATGACCGCATAAATAACCAATACAAAATTATATGCCCTCATATTTCTTAATGGATGACAATATACCCACATAAGAGCTGGCCTGATTCAGGCCATCGGGTAGTCGGCCAAATTCGTCCAGTGATTTTTTATTATTACTAGTACGACCATTTGTGCGATGCACGACAAACATTGAAATCAAACGATATATTTAAATAAATACTAAATAAATATAAATATATTTATTTTAAAAATAAAATAAACTAGTAAAATAATTCACATCAATTACTCAATAAAATCTAGAATATAAATTTTCAATTTTGCAAAGAGTGCAATGATAAATGATAATTATAGTTATTAAATAATTTTAAACCATTTGATAATGAATATTTAACATAACATATTATCATTATAGAGTATTACATATCATAATATATAAATAGATAAAAAGTTGTAAACTTTTAACGAAGAGAGAGAAAATAAAACATTTTAAAGTATTCAATTATCGTTTTAAATTTATTTTTGATGATTTTATACAATATTACATATTTTGTCACGAACTTAAATTTAAGATGCATATTAAACATTTATTCATTAATCAAATTTTAATGTAATGGTGTTTAGAAAAGAATTAAATTATATAACAAAATAGGATTAAAAAATAGTAGAAAAAATTGTTGGGAAAAGAGAGAGAGAGAAAAAAGAGGAGGGAAAAAACTCCTCTTTTATATACTATTATATAGATATAGATTATTAAAATTTGTTTTTATTTTTACAAAAATTTAAATAGTTTAAAATCAATTCAAATGATAATTATAAACAAAATAAAAATTTAAAATCATACTACAATCAACATGAATCGATTCAATTTAAATAGAACGATAAATAAATGAAAACTCCATAATAGTACTTCACTAAACAACAATTCAAAATATTTAAATAAATTAAAAGTCCTAATAATACATACAAAATAATAATATCATCAAGTCATCATCAACCATTAGATTCAACCTCAACCATATTCGAATCGTCCTTGGACAATCTTATTTCTTCATCTTCTTTCTTATTTGTATTACAAGATAGAAAATAATGCAAACTTTCTCTATTTTCAAAATTATTGCTCAAATTCAAAAGGTTGCATTTCTATATATTAAAATCCACATAAATAATTAATTAAAAGGCAACAGAATGTAAAATACACAACACATGCCAACGAACTTCTAGTAGATATGAGAAAAAAATATCATGAAATAAATAAAAGGAAAAAACCATTGACTCTCTCTACAGATTTCCATCTACAAGCTATTTGTCAAATCGTGTGCTAATTTAAGAATCTTAAAATATGAACACTAAAGGAGATCTGCCAAATATAAAATAAAATAAATAATATACAAAAAGAAAAAAAAGGGTTTCAAATTTGAGAAACCCAAATCCAAGCAAATAAGTGAAAGTCAAGTATCATGGGCATGAATGGAATTCTCTCGATTCGTCTCTTCCATCCCACGAAGCTCTTGCACGATATCCGGTCTAGTGTTTAGTGATATCACTAAACACTAGACCGGATATCGTGCAAGAGCTTCGTGGGATGGAAGAGACGATACATAACAAGAGAATAAATGGAATAAAAACCATACATTTTTTTCAAAAGTATTCGATCGACATCACACAAGTAAATGCATGAGACAACAAGAGATGTGGTCGGAGGCACGCTGTCAGCGCAACTCAATGGAAGGTGATAGCCGACCAATGATTTGTTACAATACCCTAAGTAGCACTCATCCTTAAAAGCTAGACTATCAAATAGAGAGTGCCTAAAGTGTTATAAACCAAACCAATGACCAGTTCATATTTAATCGATGTGGGACGGATCATGATAAACCATCACGCTTCCGTTCTCCGCCCACAGCGGCCATACCACCGCAGACGACTCGGGGCAACACATAACGCTTCTGGTGGACCAGAGCATGTGGTTGGCTCTCAGTGGCGGAGCTACAACTTAAGCAAGTGGGGCAATTGCCCCCCTCAATTTTTTTTAATATAGCTAATATATTCATATATATGTGTATAATTAATTATAAAAAAATATTAATTATTGCCCCACCAAAAATTTGAAAAAAAAGGGGCAAAGTTTTTGCCCCCATAATCTTTAGGGGCCTGGCTCCGCCCCTGTTGGCTCTGATACCATTTGTTACAACACCTTAGATAGAACTCATCCTCAAAAGTCAGACTATCAAGGAGATGGTGCCTAAGGTATTATAAACCACACCAATCTGCTCATACTTAGTAGATGTGGGACAAATCATGACACGATTGTGGCAGCGGCACCGCGGCATATAGCTCAATTGTTCAAACTCAAATTTCAAAGTGTGGCTGTAGTTGTAAGGTTTGGAACTCAATGATTTTACGAAAAAATAAAGAGGTAAAACGGATGAATTAAATTAATCAACATATTTAATAAAAAATAAAATAAAAAAGAATGATCGGACGAGCTTTTTAGTCCAAAAATTTCGATCAGCCAAACGGACTAATTCGACGGGCTTTTTGGACCTCAATTTTTTCGGGCCTCTATTTTATAAAGTCAAGCCCAACCCTAAATACGGGCGGGCCTAGTCAATTTTGCCAATTCTCCATAGTGGAATGTAAAAGCTTGTTTATAATTAATTATATTTGTTTAATTGTATTCATATCCTATTTTATACTCCATTCGTGTCATTGACAATGACATACTTTCTATTTCGTCATTCTAATCGATAATGGTCTAGTTCAAAAAATAAAAATAATTAGGATTTTTAATTGAAAAGAATAAATTTTATGTTTTTTTATGTAAAGAGTAGTATAATTGTTAGAGCAATTTATTTTTGTTGTCATTTAGTAGACATGTAACAACTGCCTTTGATACATTAGGTGTACCATATTTAGTCTGAATGGATAAGCACAAGAGCAGAGTTGACATGTAACATCTGCCTTATCGGTGTTACATATTTAGTCCGAATGGATAAACACATAGGAGTTCTTATAGAAGTATAAATGGATACACTTCTTCGGTCAGAGATAGCTCACGTTTTTATCAGTCTCTTGGGAGATAAGTTTGCTTATTTGAAGATAAGCTTATTGACATGAGGTGAAAGAGTCATACATGAAGAAGGAGTTCATCATCTATATATATAAGGAAAAGAGAAGAACGGAGATCGATTTGGCTATTTTTATTCTCTTAAGTCGTAGCTTTATTATTTTGCCACCTTTTATATTTGATAGTTGTTGCTTTGCCTGGGTGATTTACGTATATTCATTCTTTGTGTTCGTGAGTTCTGCATCTTTGCTTTTCCATGTCGGCTTGAGCAAAGTGTGTTTATTGGTTGTGATATTTACTTATTGTTTCGTGAAGTATTGAGTTGTAAAAGGAATTAAATGGTGTTCGTCTGTGTTCACGCCTAGAAGGTTAGTTGTCGTCTAGCTTTCAATATTTCATCGTTGTTGGAGTTTTGAGAAGTTATAAAGGCGTAGAAAAATTGAGTTTTTTTTGTAAGTCCTGCTGTAACTTAATCTCACATAATGGAATGTTTTTCCTGTGCGATGTAGGTGTTGTATCACCCAACTAAGTTACCAATTCGGTGTTTTTTAGTTATTGCATTATTTGTTGCACTTGATGTTACTGCACTACTATATTTACTAGCTTGGTCTGTGGCGTATGTGTATTTGGACATGTAGTACTTTCAATAGAAAGTACGATTATTTTCAAAATTTTATATTAATAGTATTTAATTTTACTATTTTAATTTGAGTATGTTTGAAGTCCACTCCCTATTTTTCTATATTTCTATAACCAATATAGTATTCGTAAAAACCATTTTTATCAAGCAAAAGAAAATATACGACCGCCGATTTCTTTTCTTTCCTTTTTCTTATCTGAAATAAAAAGAGCTGACAGGCAAAGATCTGTCAGTTATGGTTGGGAAGATTCCAGCCTCTCAGATTCCCAAACAAACTAAAATATAATGTCGGAAAGATTACAAGATAGATCCCTTCCCTTGCTCAAAAAAAAAAAAAAACATAGATCCCTTCCCCGAAAAAAGAAAAAACGAATCCCATTAAATTTCCCTTGAACCTGGAATTACGTACCGAGGCTGAAAGCGAAAGAAGACAAAAAAGAAAAAG